>NW_013525013.1:3379726-3478488 GCF_000836215.1 Papilio polytes | reverse complement strand
CATTACCTTTCGGATAAAAAAAGAATTATCCAAATCGGTCCACTAGCGGCGGAGTTATGCCGTAACACACATAAAAAAAAAAATAAAAATATACCGACGAATTGAATACCTCCTTCTTTTGGGAAGTCGGTCAAAAAGAAAAGTTAAGTAATACGGAAGTACATATAGTCACAAATAGAAGTTTGAATTCAAGCATCTGACAATGAACTCAATAATGACTTCAACTTGACTGTGGGGGTTGGGCAGAATCCCTCGCGACATTACCTTCAAAGATTACACAACTAATTTAGGCACAATTATTAGGGCCTTTATTTACCCTGTAAGGTTACTCTTATTAAGCAGATCTAGGCTTAGCGAACTTCGTAATTCTTCACCAATTATGATAATTTACATAACCCGTAACAATTTTTACAATCGAAAGTAGCAACGAATTTTTTATTCCAAATATTAATGTAATCGAAACAATTAACATTTTCAAATGAAATAAAACAAGCAAAAGGAAATTAATTATTTCCTCGTTCAGATGTTTTAGAACGTTCATACGATAATAAGAAAAAAACTGTAATATCATGGTCATTATAATATCGCTGTCTTAACGTATTATTATTTGTTTTTTGTGAAAGTCTTGTGTACGCTTTATATTACCTTTATTTGAATAATTTATTACTTATTATAAGGGAATACTAAAGGACTTTTTTAGTATTGATTCAGTATCAGAAAACTATACTAAGCGATAGGTTTGATTATCATTGAATAGTCAATAGGAGTAGTTAATGTATGAACTAAAATGTACAATTATTTTTAAGTAGTTCAAGCTGTCACATGTTGCGAATAGCCGAGTTGTATAACGAAATACCACATCGCAGGAGACAGGTCCGAAGTGGATCTTGCGACGTTTAAACAGTATTTAAAATTTAAAATACATAAATTTAAAGTTTCTCGGAACAGTAAGTTGGAAGGCACAAATGTCAATTGTTAATGGATAACTGTATTAAATGCAAAAAGAGGTACCGTTAAGATAAAAATAAAAAAAAGAGGACAAATAGCATCTGGTGTTGAAGTTTTTGTCGTGTTTGTTGATACAGAAGTGAACCTTTGAAAAGTATTGCTTATAAAAGAACAATAGGAATTGTTCTAAGTTCTTGTTTTTAAGCAAATTTACGAAATTATATTGTTAAGCAATCTGTATATGATGAAAAAATTAACTATTCTATAGTTATAATTTTGAAATTAATACATTAGTATCAAACTAACAAGAGTATTTTATAAAAGAAATATAAATAGTTACTAATAATCGTTTTCAAAAACCTTTAAATCGGTCTGCTTTTAGTATATTGAAATTATCAAATATCTTGTCGGCTCGGAACGTAAATAGTTCGTGTCCGTATACAGTATATATTTTTATGTATATGAGGCTGCAAATGAGGGAAGCGGCGCACACAGAAGAATTGAAACCGCCAGGATATTTGAATAGATGTATACTAATACCACATAGAAACCAAACCGGTATGGAAGTTCGTTATTTTAATAATTATATAAGACAGCGGTTATCGCCTATTCGTAATAAATTATGTTTTTTATGCAAACACTAGCTTTTGCCCGTGACTCCGTACGCGTGGAATAAAAAAAAACAAAAGCGAGTAGCCTATGTGTTTTTCCAGACTATCCTTTGTATCCATACCAAATTTCATCGAGATCCGTTCAGCTGTATAGGTTACAAACTTTAACAAACATCCATCCACTCATCTGAACTTACGCATTTATAGTATTAGTAATATTAGTATGATATTAGTTATTTATCAATATTCATAAGTATCCTATAAAAGTTAATAAACACTTAATTTATATTTATTTAAATCTTAACTTCGATTATAAATATTATTTATATTTTAATGTAAGATATAAATAAATAGCTTATTAGATTAAAACAAGTATGTGTATTATTATATCTAGATACGATTCAATTAATTACTCATGCTTAGTTTATTATTAAATTATGGAGTTGAGGGAATGACCACCGATGTTCACCGACCACCAATATCTATTATTATAGAGTTCTAGATAAAGTAGGGACAAAAATGTATTTAACAGTGGTAGAGCCCGCTTTAACATCTGTGCGCGAATGGACCGGCTCGCTCGGTGTAGTACCACACAGAAGACAGGCGTGAAGCGAAAGCAATTCCGCGTTTCGTCTCATGAATCAGAGGCCCAATTTTAGTCCCTTTCCCTTTCCATTCATTTTATAGTATGGAAAAGTATGGGAAGGAAAAGTGGATTTGATGGTGGAGGTGTCGCGTAGGAAGGGGAAATATTCTCTTTATATGCGCTTCTCCTCCGTAAATTGAGGGTGAGTGGTTGGCTATGGCCTAGTCACCCTAAGGTTCCGAGCCCCTTGGTGGGGATGTTTAGTGAGCTGGTGATGATGATGATGATGAACGCATCAGCAATTGCGGATGTCTATGGGTAGCGGTCGCTTAGCCATTTCGGCGGATTTACATAGGTGACCACTTGCTCTTTTGCCACCTTATAACATAAAAAAAAACAAAATTCTTTTATATTGTTTCACAATGTGAATGTTTGTGTATTTTTTTTCTACGAAGATATCATGTGTTTCTAGGAAGATTGTTTTCTTAAATGCTTCTTGTTCCAATGTTCGGACATTCGGCATTTATTAATACAATAAATTTACATATCGAGTAAGATGAGTCAGAACAAACAAGTTCGTTTCTTAAATGTTTATTTATTATTTTACGATAATCTGTTACATAAGAAATGTGTTTGTATAAGTTTTGTAATATGATATTTTTACTTTGGTACGTTATGTGGTAGATAAAAGTTTTACGATCTAAATTGATATTGTTTTGTTTGGTTTATATTTTTACATAATTTAATGGAATATTACAGAAGGAAATTGCTTCGTACATATATGTATAGTTAATAAATAAACTAAGTAAATAATGAATATATTCCCATAACTTAAAGGTACTATTTAGATTCTAGAAGAAAGAACGTAGTAAGTAATCAAGATAATAAAAACAAAGAAACGATTTATTTCATTTTTCGTACATTACCGACTCCGATAGAGTGAGATAATTTTATTTCATAACGTAAAAGTTAGACACGAGTGGCGTGAAACGAGCTCAAGTTATTTTTTGGCGAGCAGGGGAACCGGCCCGACAGCCTTGCGACCGCGGAGGCCGCTTTTTGTCCGCCGTTTTGGCGACCTGTATCTTACTGGGTAGTTTTCACTGCAGAAACATATACAAAGATGTATTTATCTCTTTTTATTTAACTTAATTGCACAAATAACTGATTCTGATTTTTTCTAGAAAATTTAGCATACATCGAAAAGCTTCATGAAAATACTAACCTGTATGATCTGTTTCTTATGTGATTTTAAGTTTCTAAGTTAGTTATTTGAAAAGTCATTCAATCTCAGCTATATTATTAAGTAAAAAAATTATTGACGGATGAGCAAGTAACATAAAAGTACATTATACACTTGGACGCGCACGCTCTCTCCCAGTTTTCTCTCAAGCAAGAAACATTTGCATGATAAATACAGCAGAAGATAAAATCGATAAATTCTAACCTCGAACATGCATCTGATATCTATGGAATTAGATCGACGGTCTATGGTCATATCGCATATGAATTCTTTGCTGTAACGTCTTGAGTACACTGCGAAAGCGGAATCGAAGCGAATGTTGCATTAGTTTAATTCCTTGCTGTAAACTTATTTTATGTTGAAAATGCTTACGTGTATCGCACTGGTACTGTTTAAAAACATGCAATGTTCTTCGGACGGGGCTATGGGAACACTTTTATATACAACCACGGCCCTGAACTGGCACCGTCTCTGCGGACAGCAAGCCTCTATAAACGCGTACTGGAACAGTAACATAGGTCCTAAATGGTTCCTTGGAATAAATGAAATTCTTGCCAGCTCATATCAACTTTTGGTTCGCTTCGGTTTCGGTTCGCTTTCGTTGGTGTGCTACAGAAGTAAATAATCGGATCAAAGAGTATGTAAAGCAGAGTTGTTTACGTTAATAAACTATGTTTATTCTTTGCAGGGAAAGTTTTCTTTTATCGAGTATCATGATGACTTTGATATAATAATGTTTCCATGCGGACTATACATGTTCAAAATATACAACTAATGGGACTGTTTGTATAGTTGATGCTGTATTTAAATTCTGTTACTATTCTTACATTCGAGAAAGATAAACTACAACGTTGTCCTACATTGATAAAAAAATATCTTGTAATCAGTAACACCCAGTTTATATCACACATCTTTATAGTTTATCTGTAAATTAAGACAACCTAAACTTAAAAAAAAAACGATTTAAGCAAAGTTTTGAGCTTAAAGCTATTTAACGTTTTTAAATTGTGACTCAGATCACGTCATTAAAGGATTTAGGTTAAGAGTTACATGTTAAAACTTGTTTGGGACCAATAAAATCAATCGTCGCGTCCGTTGAAGGCACAAAGACAACGCAGACACTTTTAAGGACAATTTCCACTTAGGATATTGCCGCGCGACTCCGACCTTTGTAAAGTAAACCGTGTGATATTGTAAGAGTGGTGCGGCTCATCGCTAAGTGGAAATAGACACATATGCAGACCTGCGTATGAGTCAGATAATGTCTTGGTGCTCATACTATATTTACTTATCTGACAGACGTCTGTTGGTTTGTTTTGAACACAAAATGCCGCAGTTATCATCTAAATTACTTAGATAATGAGACCTGAATCACATCTACTGACCGAAAAAATATTCAGACGACTAATTAAGAGAAACCTATAATAGCATGAGTGTTTGAAAATGCATTTATGTTTAAGAACATGACTTTGCACAATCGTCTACGTATTTTTTATTATTTGTATATTAACTTTCTCTGCATTTAATGTGGTTTAAAAGTTGAAAGTAATATTAAGAAAATATATTTTTTTTTGTTGAAATACATGTTCCTCTTTTTATTTCAATATGTCTAAAACTCGATATAGATATTTTTATATTATTTATTGAAGTGATTTGAATACATAATCTAGAGTCCAAATTTTGTTACGTTTCCTAGGAATTTAATCCAAATCTTGTCTCCTTATCAATTGTTATCACATAACGTTTATCATAAATTATCTATGAATATTGATCGCTTGTCAAAGATATCAGCAATTCTGGTTTGTTATATCTAGAATTGCATATAAAGATAACAACACGAAAATTGTAGAGAAGGGAAAAGACAAGTACTATCTTTAAAACAAAAAGTTTGTATGACAAAAGCAACGAATAAAACAAAGCGATTTTTAAATCTACTCCGGATAATATTGCTAATTTAAGTAGTGAATTATACCTATTGTATCACTTCAAAATTTCCACAAATCTTATTAAAGACTGTATTTATATACACTAGTTATATCTTGCGATTTTGTCCCCGTGAAATTAAAAAAAAAACCTATGTTACTCACAGATAAATTACCATTCTAACAGTGTAAGAATTTCTTAAATCTGCCCAGTAGTTTTTGAGTTATTACAATACATACAAAAATACAATAATACAAATCTTTCCTCTTTATAATGCTAGTATAGATATAGACGTATTACGTTTCCTATGATAGAGAATATATTGACGTGTGATCTTTAATTTCAATATGCATAGATATTCAAGTTAGCAATGTGTAGAGGCGCATCTTTAAAGTAGTCGCCGGTCTATTTTTACATCGCACGACAAGCCTAGTCATAGGGCAACGACCATCAGATGCATCCACACGGTTAATTTTTAAAAAGTCATTGCCCTTCAAACCAAGGTAACATCAATCACAAATAAACATTAGTTATTAGAAAACAAAATATTTGTTACTCTTTGTTCATGTTTTGAAAGTTAAAAGCAATCGTTAGGTTTTTTATTACATTTCAATCGTGATGTGAAAATTTTATACTTCTAAACAAGTTAGTGAAATATACAATTATAGATTGAATAGAAATCCATAAGAAGTTGTAAGTTGTATTGGTTTTTATTAAAAATAACTTCTGCATTTGTTTTAAGCTTTATTTATTAAAAAGGGTTTTAAATTGACGCTTAGTTTTAATTTTTAATAAAGATCGAGTACGATTTAAGTAGAGGTTATAGTATATGATATAGTTACCTACATATCGAAGAGAAAGTGAACCCTAGGGAGTGAGTACTTCTGTGTCCCAATAACAGCACATAGCTGCACGTTTCGTTGATGTCTTTCCAATGCTCAAAACGTATTTACTTAAGTATAAATCAAGTTATTTTGTTATTGAATTTATAATTAATTTTAATAATTGTTTAAAGTTACAATTTATTTATAAAATTTTAATGACTAATAGAATTGCTTCTATGTTGAGTTTTCTATAGTATAATGAAGATGTTTGTGTATGCGCGTGACTATCAAGTTATACTGGTCGTAAAGGATAGTATGGCTAATGACTTCTCGATATATCGTCTCACAGTAACCCGATGAGTGTTGTCTTAAAAAATGCTACTCGTGTAATAAATGTTACCGCTTACGGTTACGAGGTGTACGATAAAGTGAACAAAGCACGGACGTTATACGATTTTCGGCCATCCGTTTATAATACGTATAAGGCTTCGAAACTGTGGTACGAAGTAGTCTGTCCCTCTCGCACTTGAGCGGCGTCCCTCGCGCCGCACGTCAGCGCACCAACCAGCCAACCAATTGACCGGTATAACGTCAACCTTCAGTTTTTCTTTTATTTATAACTCGCTCTGGCTGGGTAAGTTGTGCCGCCTTCGAACGGTCGAGAGCACTTGAACAACTTAATGCTCTATGTCAGTTGAGGTAACTTGTTTCACTGTGTTTTTTATGTATTTATTTATGAAATGATCATATGTTTTTATTTATGAAAAAAAATTGCAAAATAAAATTATAGTGGTGAAACTATTACAGTAATTATTTTCTCTTGCAAGTAAAATTATGAAGCATGACTTAATTAAATTACTTAAATTGTAGAATGCATGTGCCAAGATTCACCTTGGGTCTATGCGCCAACAGAATATGTATGAAATGCTAAGAAAACATTTTTTCTTCTAATACTTTAAAAAAAGCTTGTAAAAAAAAGTGAAAAAACTCAAAAATTAAGGATTTAACTTATCTTGTTTATTTATTGTCTGCATCTGCATCATGTTCTATAATAATAGTGTCTGGTCTATACGAGTCGAATTTAACTTATGTAATTAAGTCGCATTTACTGTCATAGAGTACATTGCTAGATACATTATAAAACTAGATTAAAATAATACAAAATAAAATATTACTATTGAAAAGATGATATACCATTTAGTATTCAAGTACACTTGTACAAGCAACTGGCGTAGATTTAAAATGTGAAGGCAGCACAACGCGGTTTAATGAACGGGCAGCAATGGCGGTGGCGCGCGGCCGCACGGCGCGCAGTCGGCCTCGGGCACAGGCGGCGCGCGCGCACCTCACGTCGCTACAGTGAAAGGCCGCATGACTCACAGCCACGCCAGACATGAACGAGTACGCCGAATATGACTGGAGGCTGCAGCAGATGCAGAACGAGCGCCTCTGTGACGTATCCAGGAAGAGGCTCACCGATGGTGACAGACAACGGGCCCTCGACGGGCTGAAGGAAGCCGTTGATTCGAGCCTTAACCTCGCCCTACGCGACAAGAGTCGATGTCAAGACGACAACTTTTTGCGGCGATTTCTGTACGCACGCAAACACGACGTGCAGCAGAGTTTCGAGCTGCTAGTTCGCTATCACCAGTACCGGCGCGAGCACCCAGAGCTGTGGGCGGTGGCGGACGGCGGCGTGCTGCGGGCGCTGGCCGACGGTTTGCCGGGCGTTCTCTCGCAGCGCGACCGGCGCGGCAGGTGCGTGCTGATCATGTTCGCTTCCAACTGGACGCCGCACGCCTGCCCGCTGCTCTCCGTGTACCGAGCGTTGTTGCTCACGCTGGAACGGACGCTAAACGATGTTCAAAATCAAGCCAACGGCTATGTTATTATTGTGGATTGGACTGAGTTCACGTTTAAACAGTCGTGCAGTTTGCAAGCTAAAGTTTTAAAGTTAATGATCGACTGCCTTCAGGACTGTATGCCGGTTCGGTTTAAGAGCATACATTTTATTGGACAACCTTGGTACGTGGAGACCGCCTTAGCTGTAATTAAACCCTATTTGAAAGCGAAGACGAGGGAACGAATTGTATTACATGGGAACAACCTTTCGACGCTGCACGATGCGTTACCTCTCGACATTCTTCCCGCTGAGCTGGGGGGAGAGGGACCTTCTTACAATTCAGAACGTTGGCTAAAGGAGTTTTGTCAATATGAAAACATTGATCCGTCGCCGGTACCGACGATAACCGCAACTGCACCCCAGGATAACGAATTACCGGCTGCTAAACTGGACAAAGCGTACATACATAAAGACAATCAAAATTTTTCGTTTCATAGCAACGAGAAAGGAGCAAAATCAGAACTATTGCGTGATAAAGACTGACCTTTCGGTGCACCGCTGCAATGTTGTTACAAAGGACAGATGTGCTGCCCCCACCTTTGCCAGGTGTATAATATAATACATAATATGTATTTTGTGATATCCAGTGTTTTGAAAACTATTGATTCTTTAATGTCCCGGCACCAAAATTAGTTATTCGAAAGCGAGTGTGTGGTGAAATACGATATTTCAGTCATAAGGTTTCAGAATTAAGTGATGACTTTTAGCCAATGTACTTTAACGATTATCGGAGAACTGTATTGACCTCGCTTAGTGCATGTAAAGATTATTAATTATTCATTCGGATGTCATCTTCGAGTTAAGTAGGAGTAACCTCGAATACTTCCGCGTGGGCCTAACGGTTCCGAGCTCTCATTTTAAAATATTCATTCATTATGTATGTATGTAGAGTCACTTTTACTGAAACACATGACTCATATATCTAAATCTTCTATGAATCGTATTTTGCTTGTCATTTATCATACGAAGATGTTGTGATAATTCATAACTATTATACAACGTGATTGAATATTGCTGTTGATATTTTGTGAGGCTTGTTGCGCATTTACTTATTTATTGTTAAGTTCCAAAAAAGGTCGATGCGATATTTCTGAAATGGGCTTCTTTATACAAAGTGATTTGAATTCTATGTATGTTTTGATGCGAATGGGACAGTATTAAATTATTTAAATTCGTGTCCGCTAGTGTTGAGTGCTCATTGTTTAGTTTTATTTTCATATTGTGCGAGGATGGCTGTATTTGTATCGAGTGATGTCATATGTCTATCTCCATGCTCTCTTAGGGTAAGCTTTACTCAGACGTTTGTCTGAAAGTCGAATATATTCAATGTATCTCAGTGTCTTCTGCTTATAAATGTTATATTATTATGTAAATACGTCATATTTTCGACGCTTAGAACCTGATATTATGAATTACATAATTAATTATACAAACTGCATTTCATTTATAACCTATATGGGTTGAACGTTGTGATATTTTCGATATTGAGGTCAGAATGAGGTGTTAAGTGGGAAAGGAAACCAAATATAAAACGTAATTTCCGTACAAAGCAACAGAAATGTGTCTAATGATTGTGTGAATAAGAGCGAAACGAGCTCGTTTACTTTTGTTTTTTTTGTTTAAACTATAAAAGTATAAATTAGTATAACTAAAATGATTTGCTCTTTTGTTTTATTCTATAAGTACATATTTTCTTCAATAAAACTCCAAAAATATAATATCAATGTAAATCAAATATCGTGGTACAGATTTATATGGTGTTACACACGGTGTAATTTAGGATACTCGTATCGATCTCAGATCTAGAGCATGTTTAGCAAAGTATTGCAGAATATAGCAGGTTGTACGCTAGGCTGGTTCATACAGATCACGTCGGCGTCGGACGTCACAGTCGGCGATGCGTGGACAATGGCCGAGCGGCGCACGCGCACGCTTCGTGTGAGTCACGTGGTACTTCCGTCGCCGCGCCGGAAGGACCTACC
The DNA here is from genome assembly GCF_000836215.1 of Papilio polytes. Classification (NCBI taxonomy): domain Eukaryota; kingdom Metazoa; phylum Arthropoda; class Insecta; order Lepidoptera; family Papilionidae; genus Papilio; species Papilio polytes. Next base: position 3,468,468 of record NW_013525013.1, on the reverse strand, counting down.
ATTTGTCACCTAATCCTTACTCAAAGTTGTACGATTTTTTTCTATATCTACGCTTAGTTCGATAACCTCCTTAGTAAGTAAACAGAGCGTGTACGAAATAATTAAACGAAGTGTTACAATGTTATCTCTTCGCAATGTTTTGGTTCGAATTTGCGCTAAGAACCGGTCTATTTGGTAGTGACATTCACTTAGTAGATTAATTTGTTAACATTTAACTTATTCATCTGCTTATCGAAGTACGTTCTTCGATATAGTAGAATTTAACAATGTCAACCTGCTCAACTAAAACAATGCAAAATAGTTACATTTAGAACGATTATAAGTTACAATAAAAGTTTTTAGACCTGAAGTCTTATCATATTTAAAACTTTTGTTTTAGAAGGAGATTGGTGACCATAAATTGATTTGAAAGATTAGAATTATTTGATACTACGTCTTCATAACCCTACTGCAAAAATCATGGTGCTATCTCTTTTCCTAAAAGAAGAAGGGAGACGACAATGTATTTTGTATAGGTGCTTTAACAATGGGGACTTACGGTAAGTTTTACATTATAACTATCGTTTTAAGTCGAAAACAGTAACGCATCTGCGGTTGCAGGTGTTTTATTAGCCTTGATATTAAAAGATCGGCTTGTCCTTTCTACAATTACACATTACAAAAATAATCTTAATAAAAAATGTATTTCGTGCTGAATTTTAATCTGCCAGAACTAAAAAATGTAATAAAAAATCCAAAATTAAAAGCACAATATGCAAAACACAGGAGGAAATATGCCACTTTAGTGGCGGATTACAAAGAAATGTCGAAACTTTAAAACTAAGCATTCTTTGTGGTAATTTGTATTTTGGGTCCTTTGTTGAAACCCGGTCTTATTGAAGGCACAACGAGATTTCATTTATTAGTATAAATTCACACTATTTTTGCAATTGATATTTATCCTTTTTCTCTAGGGCCTGGGGTGTTACTAAAGTTATTTTCCAAAAGTATATCCATTTTACAAAAACGAAAATAAAATCAAAGAAAGCAAAACGATCTTTTGTCTGTAACGTAAAAGATTTCTAATGAAGACAACAATTAGCAGCCTGCTCCAGAGTGATTTAAAGGCTGGAAGTTTTTATTGTAGTTATAGGACCAAAGGAACAGCGGGTTGCCTTGTATTAACGAACATGAAATTCCTTAAACATCTGTACAGCTCTAAGCAATAATACAAGCCCAAGTTTTAATTTTTATAGCAATTCAATAGCAAAACAACTAAAGATGTGACTAAAATTGCTAGATGAAATTTAGATTTTTGAATTACAAAGATAATTAGAAAGGAACCATTTTAAACCTATAACCGTACCAATTTCGTAGTAATTTTAAAAATAAACTTTTCTGAGTCAATATTGGTTTACCTGGTATTGTTATGGTGTCGTAAAGTGTACATTGCGATTTTAAGCTATATTATGTACATACTTGTTATTCTTTGCTTATCTTATCCTATGGCCCGATAGCCGGGTTTGATAAAATCAATATGTTATTCCCACGCGAAGTGATATCACAGCGTATTATTACGTTTTCTGCATAATTTTAATATGTCGAAATCGATTGCATCATTTCTAAATATACAAAAACAGTATCACTATTAGGAGACAAGGTTCTATCTAGATTTTTACATTTTCATATAAAATTTACATAATTAAAGGTAATAATAAAAATAATTGTGAGGGTAAATCTTTTCGCTTTTCATTTGTCTAGATTTTATTTCAATTGGCGGAAAACCGTTGCAAGGAGCCTTTTTTATAACACGATAATTATGAAATCCCTACGTCTTGTGTTTTTAATTAATTATTTTGATACATAAGTACATTGTGACAAAAGAAAAAAACTGTTTTAAAATCTGAATTTAATAGAACCGAATAAAAACAATTATCATTATAAGTCACTAAATAAAGATTGCCAGCAACTTTTATTCGATCTGTCCGAAAACATTAAAACCTTTTTGGAATGTTCGAATTTATTCGATACAAGTAGAAACTCGAAACATGTATTTGCGGTGCGGCAGTGGTCGAATCGTGATCCATATCTTATGCCGACATAAACCGCAGGAGACTCGCCTCACCATCGCCTCGCATGCGGTTCTTTAACAGTAACTAACATGTGCTTAACTAATAAGCAAATGTTACGTAAATACATTTGTACTTTGTACTCAGTGTTGCCATGACAAACAACTGTCACGTTTTTATAACTTTGAATGTTGTGTAAAAATAACTAAATAATTTGAGAAGGTAGAATAGTATCATAGAAGCTTTAAGCTTATTATAAACGTTTAATTTGGCTTGTAAATTACCAGTTAGAAATATGCATGTAAGAACTGTAAAAGGTATAACTACTTGCGCTAAAATACAAACGTAGATTATGAAATCTTCAAATTTATTATTCAGGGTAACCTTTCTAGAAAAAATACAAAAAGTGAATATTACTATGCAAGCATGGTCATCGATTACACTCTTTAGATGGTCCTTTCTCCCGAAATACAAGTGATGTTTCTGCTATGACAAGACCGTCGTTATGTTGCCAGTTTGTGAGTAAGCAATTCGTTCAGGTTCAAGGTGTTAACGCGACACAAGCGCCGTTAACTAATAACATTTCTTAACAACTCCCCTCTCGACAAAAACACATTACTTTTACCGTTATTATTTTGTATTCATGTATATAACTTTTGAAATGAAGCTTTAATAATTTAGCACGAACCACTCACTGCATGTCAGTTATTTTTTAACTTTAGGATTACGTACTAAGAATATTATTTTAATTTAACATTTTAAGGGCCTGTCCCACCAAATTGAAAATTGTCTGATACCAATCCGACGTGTAAAATATGTAATGGAAATATCTGATTTTGTTCCCTTAGCGTAAGCTGTCTAAGCATCTATCAGACAGTGGTGGGACAGGCCCTAAACATTGCACTGTCGACGAGAGTTTTTAAAATTTTATGTTATTTATTACTTTTGACATGGATTAGATCAGGGTTAGGTCTTATATGTTTTACAACATGTTTACTATGACAGACAATTTATCATTAGAAATGTTACTGCTTGCGTAGTTTTGAAATTTGTGGAACAGGCCTGGGTTACTTTATGTTTATCTGACAGTGAAGATTTAAGAAGTACTGATACAAACGGTGAAATTAAAATTAATTTTATTTATTATATTGAAATTAAACTATTAACGGTTTTGATTTCTTATCATGTAATCGTCAAGAAACATACACAATTATCATATAGATTAAATTTGATTTAATAATAAAATTTTTGTTGTAGCTGTTATCAAATACAGAATGATTATAATAATGAAATTATTTTGTTGCAAGTCATTCCAATGCGTTTGAAGCAAGAAATAACTGCATATAAAATAAGTTAACAAGCTTTTAAAATTATATTAATTATGTTTAACTTGATAATTGATTTAAATAGTTATTTATTTAAATCTGAACTTTTCAACTTTTGACAGATCGAGATCATTGATTACCGGTTTCTTATTTGGAAAGTAATATAGATTGATTGGATCTAATTTTCGACTAGAAAACATTTTCATCGTAACTCGGCAGTCTCCCGTATGCGATGCAGTTCTGCGGTGCATAAACGGATGCGCCATTGTTTCGTGGTATATTAACCGAAACAAAGTATGACCGTTCATATAGCGGTATAAGAAAATAAAGAAGAGTATGCTTGCTTTCTTACAGACAAGTTTTGAAAGCTGTTTTTATATTTAATTATTGAGTTTTTTTAAAAAAAAAAATAACGTCTAATCCAACGAAAATATTTTATATTAGGTTTAATTTTTTTTTAATTATAATTCGTAGACCAAAAATTTCATGTTAGTCAATTTAAATAAATTTTAAAGTAACAAATAACAATAATACATTTAAATGTAATGTATAATAACAAATACCTTTACCTCTTAATTTTGGTTAAAGTCTTTGCTGGAAATCTTAAAAAAACATTATCTGTACAAGCAAAGCAAGTGGCTTAGTCTGGTTTCTTCTCGGCTTATCTCTATTTACAACTCTAAAACTTTATCTAACTTGTTTAATCTTTTGATGACATTGGGCGATAAGATATTCTTTTAATTTTTTGGGTGATCCTAACGTTAGAAGTGGTTATATACTCAATTACAACGTTAGTGGTTTTATAAGGACTTTGTTCTATATATTTGTGAATCGAGCCTACAATTTTCTTTATCTGGACATTATACAATCTTTTCAGCTTTCTGGCATGTAAAACACGGAGGAAGCAAAAATGAGTAGCAGTATAGATGTAATGATTGCTGCACTCTTTCGAAACATGCTAATAAAACTTCAAATTTCACATATTTGATGGAAAATTTTATACCAAAAGATAACAATAGTTTAATTCAACAGATCTGAGAAATTATAATAAACCTACCTAGACAATTTTACCTTTTCGAGACTGTAATCACAAACTTCTAAAATAGACAGGTTTGCATTGTCAATTTAAAAAGCATAGATAATAAATGACCATTGTCAGCCAGAAAAATGTGTAAATATAAATTCATATACAGGAAAAGATAAATAAAAAAGCGCACACCTAACACAGCGCATCAGTATCTGCATGCTAATGTCGTGTTCCCATTTTTTCTATTATTTACTCTAAAAAGCGTAGTTTTATGATAAAATTCATACACCATAATGTAATTACATTGATGACAGATAATATTGTGTAAGCATTGTTTACGAGATCGCACATGAATGTACTCGTTTCAATATGACTCTATCGCATCGCAGGTGGCGAGTGTGAATTTCAAAACAAACTTTGCACCTCACATGGAAGACTGTCCCACGATGATTTCTTGATAATTTCTTGTTTGTCTTGAATATAAATTAACACATCTTATTGTGTTATCGAGAGTTTTGCTTATGTTCGAACAACGTGTACATATAGTAGGAAATTTACTTGTATAATTTAAAAACTAGTGTGCAAAGATTAGTAATACATTTTCCTAATTACCCTATAAAAATTGTTAGCTTTAGTGCCCAACTTTGAATGCATTATTTTTTTATTTCTCAGGTTTTTGTGTTTAAGTAAACTCTTGTTATGGTCACACTGTCTTTTATTGTAACTACGTCTATCTGAATAGTATTGTATATGTAATATAAAATAACCAATAACCTTGATATGTTCAATGACTTTTAGAATTCATAAAAAAATATAACAAGGAACGTTGCTCTTGAACGTTCCAATTGATCTTGTTATTTTTTTACTAATGTATACTTTGTCATTCTGGTATTTATTGTGTTTTTTGACAAAAGGTTACAAAAGAACCAACTAATAATTTGTGATCAACAATTTATTGTCGATGGCAGCACATTTTGCCACAATAATTCACAAACAAAAATTGGTGTGCGAAAGAATAGATAACACGAGAAACGCGAAAGGGTGTTCCTATGGAGCTTTGATTAAAGAAATACTTAGAATGTATCGTTCGCGACGGGCTTTGAGAATATGGAAATTACCTGATTTAAGAAGTTCAATAAAATAGCTTAATTTACGATGGTAACGCCATCTAACGAGTACCAATATTTTTTGAAATTTATTTAGCCACGCAACGCATAAACACGTCTATAGAATTTGCTAGTTATTTTATACATTTTGTTTTAAACATATTTGTGTCCATATCCCAATATTTGCTATACATTTGATTTACAGTAAGAGCCTTGAAAACTTTTAAATGTCTAATTTTGTTTGTGAGTCACAAGCTCGTTTTAGGTCAAAATATTGTTTGTTGCAAGCAACAATTGAAACATAGGTGAGAGTGGTTCCTGTTCTTTGTGTTGTTAACTGCAAAGGATCCGGTTTGAGATGTTTACTAAGTTCACAACACATTTGCGTCTGCTTCACAAATATTGTGTATTCGTTTACGTTGCGAATTCTCAAATGATTCCGTATCACTTACATTAAATACACATGTTCCTTTCTAAAATATTTTTTATCTTCGATCATCGCTAAAACTGGATACTTACTTATTTATAAGAATAAACGAAAATGGCTTACTTCTAAACAGAAGGACATATTGCAAAAAACATTTATTTCCTAGTGAGATCATTTTATGTGTTCTACTTTGTAAGCAGGGCATTTTTAGGTATAAATAACATACTTATTGGAAATTTGATATCAAATAACATGACTTAATAACTAACTGTCTCAGAAACTGTGCTGTTTAAAACGAAATGCATACTTTCACCGTAAGTATATTAGCGTGCATCTGGCGCACAATATTCTTCATTTATCTGACGATTCTATCACATGCATTGTAACTAGGGTTGCCAACGTTCAATAAATCAGTGACCACTTATATACAATTATGTTCCATTGGCAGATAAATCGAAAATAGGACATCTAGCGACTAGTTTCACATCCTGACTCGACATTAATGTCAAACCTTTGGCATGCAATTTTTAAGTCATTCAAACTCAAAGAGTTAGCAGCCCTAAGTCGTACTATGGATGGTATATCTTCTAAACGTATATGCATCGGGCACGCTTGGCCGAGCTGAGTCGTCATCGGATTATAACAAAGCATTATTGTTCTCTTTTAAGTTGATGAGCTCATACATCCAACTACGCAATCATGAAAATTTTGATGAAGGGACTATGATTTTTTTATGTTTTTCGGGTTAGTAAAGTTTTTTTTTTTAATAATACTAGTAATTATTTGCCGGCATCTGTTAGTCACGCTTGCATTGCCACCCTCAAAATTTCTTCCGGTAAATGTAGCCGTACGTAATGTATTTTACATGTATTATTTTCCGTAACAATAGTCATTATGTCCTATTTTGTATTGAGACAATCCAATAAGAATTATTTCGCGCGTACCATAATTTTGCCCAAAGTTTATTAGATCAATACATATCTGTTAACTGAAGGATTACATGCATAGCAATGATACAAAAGCAATCGCTCATTTGATTAGTAAGAACGTTGAATCATTGTTTCTCAGAGCATCTGTATATCATGATATCATCAGAGAAATTATTTGTGAATTAAGATGTTTATTTGTCAATAATCAGAGAAAAATAGAAGGTTTTTTTATTTGTTTTTAAATAGCGTTTTTCAATAGTGTTTTTTTTTAATATTCACTGAGTTTATTTCATAACTAAGTTCAGTAATTCAAAGTTTATTTGAAGGGAAAGACAATGAGAAATAATATAAGCTTCGATTAACAAAATAATTATTTAAAGCTGTTTTATACCTATAAGGAAAATTAATTTGAACATTAGAAACTGAACCGTTATTTAGTTGTTTTAAGTTTTCAGATATAATTACGTTTAAGAGAAAGGACCGTCAAATATTTCACAAGTCGTAATGACCTTGATGAATCATGTTTCATTGTTAGTTTCCACTGTTGAGACAATCGTGCAAAAAGTACTGTTTACTCTGTTTATTACAAAGAAAATGAGAGAGATGACAACATTTGTTTTGCAAGAGTGTTTTGGCAGCGGTAACCCAGATTTATTAAACAAATACGCGATTGGAACAAAAGCAATTGAAAGTAAAAAAAGTCTTGGACAGAGTATTGCTATATAACACTTGAACCGATGTACGTATGGTGTGCACGTGTGTAATAATCATTCATTATTTCCCATCGCTGCAGCTCTGGTCAATTGACTTTTGAATCGAGCCTGTGCTGTGAACAACATTTCGCCGTACGGTACAATCGAGTATTCACCGTTAGCTAATTACAACAACTCATAAGACATACATCAAAGTTGCGACTTCAGATCTAATGTGAAGGATACCACATATACCGTGGACCAAGGACATTATTTAGTTAGCACATCTTTTGAAATTAGAGATACACATCAGGGTACACTTGTAGGTTGAGATCACATTTATTTAAGAACAAACATGCTCGCAGAAAACAATTCCTGCAGTCTGAAGAAATAATAAGGTCTTAGACCACTTAATTGACTTAAGTTAGTATTTTAAGATTTGGAGTTAAAAGGAACAGTGGATATGACCTTAGTAAATACTAAATAATCACAGTTTGTAAACGAAAAAGTAGAGGTAGTTCACCATAGATTTTTTCAATTAGTGTTACGATTTTATTGAATTTTCGTGCAATTATCGCTTTTATTTATTTTTCGCAAATAAAAACTTCATCTTTCTTATAATTTGAACTTCGTCGGAGTTTTTGTCTATGACAATACTACTGTTTTTTTACTCTTTTAACTTGTAACTGACGTCGTCTGTCATCTGTCACTGTCATGACTTGAAAAATTGACAAATGACAACCAAACCAACCAAAATTCATCATCATTTGCAATATCAAAATTCGATTTAATATATTAACCACATTTTATGGGCTCACTACTTACTAAAGCAAGAACCGCGACAATGGCCAGTTCAACGGAAATCAAGCAATACATCAAGGATGCTGTTTCCAAAGACAAAGTAGTGGTATTTTCAAAATCCTATTGTCCGTATTGTACGCTGGCGAAAGATGTAAGTTTACTTTAGTTTTGTTTTTTAAATCACGATCTCAATATAAAAAATAATTAAATTACAAGTGTATACAATATGAACCAATAATTACAATATTGAATTTAAAAGTTTTCTAACCACCATTTTTTTTTCAGGTGTTTGCAAAAGTGAAGCAACCCATAACTGTTATAGAATTAAACGAACGCGATGACGGCAGTGCTATCCAGGAAAACTTGGCAGAATTAACAGGGTTTAGAACGGTAAGTTCCTTTTCAGGTATTTCATAACATATGACATCATCAGCGCTAATAGAATTTAGTACAGTAATATTGAATTTTTTATCTGACTTAAATCTGTGTGAAGAAAAGTTATGTGTGAATAAACAGCTACAGTTTATGAGATTCATTTACTACAAAATAATTTTGCTCATCTATGAAAATGATGAGGATTAAAAAGTTAAAATAAATGTGTGAGTTTCTTCTAAATAATAATGTGCACATTTTAAACAGTTATAAATAATTTTCCTTACAGTTGTTGATATTTGTGGTTGTTGTATGAATATGATAAAATTAAATTGCAACACATTTATCCAATACCTAAACATTCAATGTAACCTTTTCTAAGGTTATCAATCAATGATTTATTTAACTAAATAATATGATTCTCAACACTTACAATTTGAATTTAATTTTTGAGAAAACATTTCTTTTAACTTAAGAAATTCAGAAATAACACTTCACATTTCATTTTATTATCTTTTATTAAAGATGTTATTAACCTGTTATTACAGGTTCTTAAGAAACCTATTAAACATTTCTTTTGCACAGTTATATGTTAAGATTAGCTTTTCTTGATATTTTTGAATCCATTGAAGGGGCCTTAAAATTTCATTTCATTCATATTTAATCTGATCCAATACCACCTGTTTTCCACAGCTTAGCGTTTATTTTATTGCTGGGTTATATTAAAAACAAAATTTAACCACACAAAGAAATGATAGTGTAACTTTGATGTTATTTAATTTACAAACATCCATCGAAGCTTTGATATAATATAAAATTAATTATTGTAGTACAATTGTTGGTTTCCAATTAACATTTTAAAATGTGTCTTTTTAATTTTCAGGTGCCTCAAGTATTTATCAATGGAAACTGTGTGGGTGGTGGCTCCGATGTGAAGGCTTTACTTGACTCGGGAAAACTCGAACCAATGTTGATTGGTTAAATTACTCAAACAAAGTACAAAAATGCAAAGGTTATAAGAATATGTTGGTTTATAAAACATCACAATTTTATTTTCATGTTTTTTGTTTCAAAATTTTGTTAAGTACAATTCTTTATTAAGTTTAAAGCATTTATAGCCAAAATAGATATGTATATAAAAATTTAAATGTTTCGTACTTATTTTTGTATAAAAAATAAAGTGTTTTGTTACGCTTATCTATGTTTATTACTAGCTGTTGCTTGCGACCATGTCCGCGTGAAATAATACAAAATAAATATAGCCTATGTTAATTACTGTTAATGTAGTTTTAGAATTTTTGAAAGCAGCGAAATAGTTGAATTATTTCTAATACATACAAAAATACAAATCTTTCCTCTTCGTAATGTTAGTAAGTTAAGTAATTTTAAACTTTAACAACTATTATATTTTGAGATAAAAGTGTAGAAACTTAGTTGTATTAGAATTTTCAAATTTATTTTACAGTAACATCTTCCTTATATCTGATCTACAAACACTTAAAACTAAGTATAAGTAAGGAAACTTCCTGAATGGGAATAACAAAAACAATTTCATTTAAATGATGCTAGTGACTTACAATGGCTTCGAAAAATTATTTAGGCTGATAAGAATCTTGTTAAGTTGAACAAGTTGTGGTTTTGAGACCTTGTACATTAAGATAAGGGGCCGTAGTTTTGTCCTTAAATTGTATTGACATGATGGTAAGTGTTGCCAAAATAAATCGATATTGCTACGTTTGGAAGGATTGTCAGAGAGTAATCTTATATCTTTGCTATGTCATAACACAAGGCGTAATTGTTAATCGGAGATACACTATGTTTTCATGTCATCCTTGCGGCTTTATTAGTTACCAGCTGTTGCTCCCGACTCGGTCCTCGTGAAATTTAAAAATATAGCCCATGTTACTGATCGATAATATAGCTTTCTAATGGTGAATGAATTTTTGAAGGCGACCCAGTAGTTTTTGAGTTATTTCAATACAAACCATTCATGTTATAACATCAGTATAGACTAGATATTAGATCATCGTACTGATGACATGTATGAAAAATAAAGTACAAACTAAAAATGTAACTTTAGACGGCGCTAACCTTAAAACTAATGTAATACCCATTTTTAAGCGAGATCACCCACTATTATAAAGATAAATGTTTAAAATAAAATAAGAAATATAGACAAGAAGTATTAGTAGTTATTGTGTATTTTGTAAATCCACAAAAATGTAGTACAAGTCTATCACCCCTTAGCAGAGTGGAGACTTAAAGTCGGCGCGAACTAATTCTACAGATTTCACCATAAATCTTTCAGTAGGAGTCGCTTGTCCCCTCCCTAAACGCTTTATTACGCTCGCGGGATGAAAACATCAGGCCCGATCAAGGCCACTACGCGCAGCCTCGGGGCGGGTGAGCCGGCGTACGCCGTGCGGTTCCTAGTTATATTACCTATGTCATTGATAAAAGCCTCGTTTTTGCGTAACGCGGGCCGTAGATAAAGAGTGCGTGCGAGAGGGATGAAGCACCCTCGCGACCCCGGGCCCGGCCGCCCTAGCAACAGTTTCACCCGTCCGCCGCCAGACGGCGCTCGTGGCCGCCACACATCTTGTAATATCCTATTTTGTATAGTATAATGTAAACAAACTTGTATTGTTTTTTAGCATTTTTATCCGTAATATGAATCTCTATAAATACATAGCACTTCAGTTGTGAACCAATCTGCCTTTATGTGGTTTGTGATCGAAGCATATGTTTCGTGAATGAGGGAGCGCAAGGTAAATATATATTTTCTAATACGTGTAAAAGCCGCTGGATAAATCTCCAGAGATATAACTATATACAACATGGCACATTATGTATTTTCTGTTTAAAATGTTCTTTTCCGTTACAGACTTAATATATAAATCGGGGTTCAGGTTAGACTAGACAATGTACAACTCGATCACGCTATCGTAGTTACGGACGATGATTGTTGTATTGTAATTGTAAAAAGCCATTGTTCGGTTCATTGTTTTTAGAGTTCACGCATGGCAAACATTTTATCAATATGATTATAGATTTTATACCAAAAAATATAATGATCTTCAATCGTAAATACATTCGAGTACATAAATTATAACATGAAATTAATTGTTCTTAAGATGTTTTTAAATAATTCATATTATAGGATCATTGTTAGTTCAGTTTATTTAAATTAATTATTTTATTTTATAACATGTTTTGGTTAGTACCACAAATAACCTAAAAGTTATCAATGAAACATTTTTTGTATCGTATCTACGGAACGCTAGCTCATTGCGTTTTCGCTACGTACGTAATTTTCGTAACGGAGCTTACGGGCGTCGTTTTGGCGGGAAGGGTCGGGTATGTTTAGGTGGGCGAGGGAGGCTCCACAGACAATATAAGGCAGCGCCGGCTCATCCGCCGCTCAGAGAGCTCGCGTCTCTGGGCGGCGTAGCGCCTAACCGCGTAGACGTGCTACGGCCAAACTTACCTCGTCCGTAGCATCATTAAGTAAAATTTTGTAGTCATTAGGATGAAAATTTCTGCGCCGTTCTGCATTCTTTGTTTTGGTAAGATGTAGTTCATTGATATATTTTAGTTTTATAAGAATAAATGAAAAAGAAAATTTACATATTACGTATTTATACATATAAATATATGACATACACTGTTTTTATTTACGTTCGTTGTTCGTTTGTTAATTTAGTAATAAAGGACAATTAATTGATTTTATAACGTATTTAAAAAAATGCATTTATTTTTGATATAATCAACTTCTTTCTATTAAACTTTTAGTAAATGTTAATATTAAACGATAAAAGCCAATTAAACGAGAACCTACTTGAGTATAAAAGCATTTGTTCCTGAATTCTGCTTTAAATATGAATTTCGCACTGTTAGTTCAGGTTCGTTTACGACAGCATTTTGTCGTATATATGCTTTATATGACAATATAAGAAAAATGTTTAAAGTTTACTCAAGCTTTATTTTATAGGAAATAATATAAACAGTCAAATCGTAAATTTGCACAATTTGAAGTAAAGCGGAGTTTTTTTAAAAATAAAAATTTGCTTTCATGTTTTCTTCCGTTTTAATGGGACTTAATCTCCGGTTGGCCACGGGAAGTTGTCAGTTAAATCGAAATGCAGTGCACGCTCCTGCCTTGTCAGTTTGATCATCTCATTACTGGTAACAAGGTGTTCCATCTTGATTAATGGCATTATAATTAATTATTTTTAGGCAATAGAAATAGAATTTCAACAATACAGTTATGCTCTTATTTTAAAAATATCGCCGCTTGTTAATACAAGAAGTAGACATACATATGTATTAGAAAAAAAATCCCAAATCAACAACCTGAAATTTATTATTGCGTTATTAAATATACGTACAATATTTTGTTAGTATTGATGTAATAAATTTTTGTTTAAGTAACTTACTAAATTATTTAAATCCTATACATAAACTCTGCTCTCTACCGGTTGTATATTTTAAAATACAAGCTAATTTCCTCTTTCAGCCTCTAATTTCCATTTCGTTCAAAGAATCCGCAAACGTCGACTCGCTGTAGACTGAAATGCGCTTGATTTTTATAACATAAAGCAGTTTGCAGGGACGCGGTTCCCCCACACAAATAGATAAAAAAACTACCGTACTCGTATAACAAACCGTGTAGTAGGGAGATGACTCCATGAGTGTTTATTTTAAATAATGCAAAAATTAGACGTTGCTTTACGAATGGACCTACGATCCTTTGAAAAAACGTAATTATCTTTTATTTTGTAAGAGATTTTTCTACCAGGGTTATAATCACACACACACACACACACACACACACACACACACACACACACACACACACACACACACACACACACACACACGCATAGTAATATTTGAATTCACCAACAACCTTTTTATTGTAAATTTGCTTAGATTTATATTAGTGTTCTAAAAAAAAAAATAAAAAACTAGCACTAAGACGGAAGAACCCTGGCTCCTACAAGACGGGCCTAGAGCCTAGTGTAGGAACCAGGCGATCGACCACAATTGTATTAAAAGAAATTTTGTAACTTTATAAATAAATCATTTTAAAATCTTTTTTTTTTAATTCTGACTATACGATTGCACCATATAAACAGAAAATGCAGCAAGTCATCGTACTTACATGCATTACATTCTTAAAATTGTGATTGCGAAAATTTACTTGGATATTTGTTACTATGTATTTCCAGAACGGTTAAACAGATCTCTGCGAAATTAAGCACAGATGTAGAACATAATCTGGAAGAACTGATAAGCCTATTAAGTTATTTGTTAATTCCGGTTGGGCAAAGTCGCTGGCTAAAGCTAGTATTTAATACGTTAAAAATAATCTTAGATATACATATCAACTGTTCGAACGAATTATATAAAAAACCGATATAAGATATGATAATGCTCAAAATTGTTTCAACATAAAATAGTGGTTAGTTTTTAACAATTTCCTTTGATATTATGTTATTAGTTTTTGTTATACTTTGTGAATTCGATGCGGAAACTTTAATTTATTTCTGATATAAAAACTGTATCTGAACCAGTGAGTCGAGAAATTTCTGCAAACAGGTTGCACGGCCGCACAACACATATTTGTAGAATATTTGCAGCCAACACGCATGATTCAGTTTATTGAATACATTTATTATGAAGTGTAGATTACTTTTTCAATTTTATTTAATTAAAATTTAAATTATTATTTCAAATTAATACTTGAAAGTGAATTTCTTAGTTGAGTCACTTTTTTCATACAGTATTGTGAAACTAAACAAAGACGACAATGAAAACTAACCTTAAAATAATTATGACAAAGATTTATTTAATCATCTAACTTAACATTCAGATGAAATCAAACACTTTAAAGTTTTAAACTTCAGATGGAAAAATATTAATTAAACTCGAATTCGTCGCGGGATAACTCATCAAAAATGTATAGAATTCGTTTTGATTTGCATAAAAGTCATTTTATTGGCTCGCAAGACAAACAGAATGGGATATTAGCCGTTGGAACGGATCCAGCGTGCTGTCAGGATAGGTGAACCCACGACCTGCGACCCGTCACAAATAACTTTTCGTTTCGTCGCTACATCTGACGTGTTCAAGGACTTTTCATACATTTTAAATGCTATTTTGTATGAAAAAATGTCCTTACCATTTTGTTGTTCATGAATATGCTTATTGATATGACATAATGCATCTACCAGAGTTACATATATGGATATTATGTTTCAAGTATGAAGTTAATATTAAACTTAAAGGTCTAAGTTTTCTGTGTATTTTTTATGTCTGTAGAAACTTATTTATAACTGATATTATAAAGATTTATAATTTTGAATATTTGTATATATTTAATTTACGTAAAAACTATTCGGCCGATTAAATTCTTTCACCATTAGAAACGTAATTTATCTGTGAATAACATAGGCTATATCTTTTATTATATTTCAATGTCGCGAAAACGAAGTCGCGAGCAACAGTTAGTTTATAATTAAACTGACAGTCGTTACTTGATTTTTGTACTTTTTTAGATCTCCCTTTCGAATATTAAATAGTGATGTTTTAAAACGTATTTGATGACTGCGTTGATTACACAAAAGAACGGTTTTACCAAGGAATTAATTTATTATTCACACAGTGCTTTTGAAGACGGATTGTAGTTTTTCATAAGAATTAAAATCAAAGATTTATACACTGCTCACTTTTATTAATTATTTTTTTATTTCTGGTTAGTTTTATTTTATCATAACCGTGTCCATCTTTTGTTTCAGATGCTTAATCGGACGTTTCAGAGACCCGTTTTTAAAATAAGCTAATACGAGCTGTTATTTTAAATTTTAACGTAAATAGTACAAAGATATCGAACTTATTTTTGCAAAGAGCGTACTAATTTATTTTTATAGCCGCCTGTAACGCTAGTGAGATCGGAGCTTGCGCGTAAAAAGGAGAATTTAGCTTGAATCCTGGCTATTTAGTGTAATATATTGGAGCGAGATTGTGTTATCGTGGATCGTGGGTAGGTTTACGGGGAAAACAATGAGAACCGGTGTCGTAAAGCATTGGTATCTGGTTATTTGGTTGCGGGTGTAGGGACGTGTAGTGCTGCGGTAGTGATGTGCGAGGACAAGGAAGAGGCCCGCAGTGAGGCAGAGGCGGCGGGTCCGAGCCCTCGAAGGTTGTGCTGGCCACGCCGCCCGCCCGCGCCCCTGCCTGACACCAGGGGGCTCTGCTGCGCCAAGCTGCTTCGGAAGAATGGGAAGGCTAAAAAGGTTGGTACATACATACCATGTTAATGCCTAACAAGAGTTAGTAAATTTAAAAGTAAATGTCGGTTGTATCAAACTTTAATGCCAAAGTTGGCCGAAGCAAGTTTGTTAATTTTCGATAGTCTGTCCGACGTGTAATAATTTAACATTTCGTACGACAGAGTAATTAGTATTTTAAACAAGTGATTCGCGAGCTGGTAACTTTGCATCAATTCAGTCTTGTTCGTGCGCTCGCTAACTTTAATTGGCTGCCTCGGGGCGGACGACTGCGGCCGAGAACGGGGAATATCACGAATATTGCTATGAAAATATTATTTTACATGTAGTCATCGCTGTTCTTTTATTGTTTTTAAACAATATAATTACACTTTAAATTAAAATATATTGATCACTAGCTGTCCGCGTGCGGCTTCATCCGCATGAAATTATAAAAACTTTATTTTATCGTTTATATTTGTCATATTCTGAATTGCAAATGTCAAAATACCAACTATCTTACTATGGCAATCTTGCTTTTTTGATCTTGGCAGCAACTTATGGTCTCTTTCCCACATTAGGGTTTTTATCCAAAATATTTACCTCTTACGTTTAATGGCGTGAAAATATATAGCCTAAAGCGTGACATAAGTGTAGGGCTTTTTATTTAAAAAATATTTATTAAAAAATGTGCAGTAATTACTGACATCTTAGGCAACAAAGAAGTGTGTGTTTACGCTTTCTTATAATAGTATAGATGAGATAAATAAATTAGATCAACTATTATTTTATAATTAACTACTCCTATTCTGAATCTTTCTCTTGTATTTTCTTAATTTATGCTAACAAACTGACGGGTAGGTCGTTTTGAAGGAAAGTGCGAAGTTATATCATTGTCTACATTCACCGCAAGGTTTGTACAAAGCGTTCTCATCGAGATACAGAATTTGGCCGTCAATAAATCGTGTAGCTAACAAGTTGAGTGTAATAATTCACCTTCGCCGTCGTTGTTTAAGCGCTACGTTCGCCGCTTAACCGCTCCCTCAGTGGAAATAATTCTCATACTCCGAGCGAATGACGTACAAAACAAGATTTCGCCTTCAAGTTTTGAAATGAAATAAACTTTGATACCACAAAATGTAACCCAGCCAGTTGTTTTGCGGTTGTTCAGTGTTTTGTTTTCTTGGTTTGGACGAGAATATGTCCTTGAATAGCAATTGAAACTTTACACCTTTATACTGAATGATTTATTATTTTCTAAAGTAACAAGGAAAACGTTAGTTATGAGTGTGGAAGGGTACAATGGTAGAGGTAGACTTAGAAAGAGATGGATTGCGTTAAAGTTGACATGATCAAAAGGGAATGACTGGGATGACGTATGATTAGTTATTTGGAGGACAAAAACCTGTTGCGCCGACCTTAAGGGAGTAGGATAAGGAGCATGATGATGATCATTTATATTGGTAGGAAATATGATATGAATAAATTAAATAGCAATTTTTATGCAAATAACAGTAGCGGTAGCGGTTCACACTTCACTGCGTACGTCGCGTCGTTGCGTTCACACGGAAAATTATAACTGACGTGTCTACTTAATGTTCTGCACAGTTTTCCACATGTTAACTTAGTTAACGCCATGTTTTATTTAAGCATGGAGCTAATGTCTTAATAATTCAACTAAAATTCATTTATATCTCTGAAGAAAAATCTTACTGCACTATATTTTTTTGGTTGGAATTTTAAAATTATACATCTTACTCTAAAAAATAAATGCTTTTCAAATTTTATATAGAAATCGGAATGAAAATGTAGAATTTAAATTTAAATAACTAACTTAAATTAAAGTTTTTAACTGCACAAAGAGATTTAAGTACAGTAAAGGCTATTTACTTTTTAATTAATTCCTAGAAATCTTTACAAAGCCACATACTCCAAACTACGTCAGATCTGTCTACGAACATCAAATGTCATGGATGAACGTTTTCCCTGATTATAATATGTGTTATTAAAACCACAACGGGACTTTGTGATAATGAAACATCTTTGCTACGATACGGATCGGCTTCCTTCATATTTCATGGTAGAGTACGTCAAAGTTAATCAAAGTTCCGATAAGCCCGTACGTCGGAGCTCGGTTCAACAAAATTGCATTTGATATACACATGGTTTATACGTCAATTGATTGAGGATCATTGAACTTGTACGCTTATTTAACTCTCCATTATTATTATAAAGTGTATTGTACAAAAGAAAAAACATCAATTAAAACGCTACATGTAACGCAATGCAACTGAAATTATAACAAAATTACTTTACTTTATATCTGAACCTTAAATTCAGAACAAGTATAGATCCACTACTTGAATACAGTTA
The DNA here is from genome assembly GCF_000836215.1 of Papilio polytes. Lineage (NCBI taxonomy): Eukaryota > Metazoa > Arthropoda > Insecta > Lepidoptera > Papilionidae > Papilio > Papilio polytes. The sequence continues at coordinate 3,450,097 of NW_013525013.1, read as the reverse complement.
CTACATACTACAGACAGTAAAAATATTTAATTTTACTGATTTCAGTCTGTAGTCTTTTAAACAATTGTTCATGTTATACTCATTTATTTGACGCTCATAAAACATTAAATACATAAAAGTTATTGCATGTAAAGTAGTATTCATATATGCAGATAGTTTCTATACTCAATATCTTCGAGAGGAAAAAGTAAAAAGCGAAATACATGTGCAGACAGTTTTCGATCTTGCTAATGTGTCTGTTACGGATACGATGACATGCACCCTCCCGGCCGGGACACACATGCAACATAAAACTGAACTACGTCTTGAAAATGTATAATCAATAATAGTAGATATGTATATATTGTGACACATAAAAAGATTTAACAAAAGCCTACGAAAGAAACAAGAAGGGAGTGATGACTAAGATGACAGATGATAGAATGCTTTGGAGGACGAAAACCCGGTGCGCCGACCCTACGGGAGTAGGATAAGGCACGGGAGATGATGAAAAGCCTACGAAATCATTTAGTTTACGCCGTAAAAATGAAAATAACGTATACTTCTTGGAACGACAGTAATTTTTTTAATTAACAACATGCTGTAAAACTAATAAAAAACAAAAACATTTTATGTTATTTTCATTACTTTATTTTCTGTCTTCTTTATTTCTTCCGTCAAGTGTCTACATAAGTTTGATATATTTGATGGAATATTCAAAAGAACGTTCCACCATTTTAAAATTCAACTTAGTTCGTGAACTGTGATAAAAGTTCAAACAACGAAAGTTATCCACTAACTACTTCAGAATTTCTTTCTTAGCTGCATCGGTTGCTGAAGAGTTTTCACAATGTCCACACACGTGCTGGAGTTTGTGAAACTTGAGAATGTGTTATAACATGATTCAAATGATGACCTTAGGTTTTTATTCTTTTCAGTCTTATGGTAAAAAGAATAATAACAACCATGGTTATTACATTTTAGTGATATTAATTAGGCATATTTATTACAAAGTTTTTCAATTTCATTTTATAATCGCTCGCTTTCCTTTAAATCTTTTGTTATACAAAAACGTCTTTTGAATTTAAAGTCTGAGCTATTAATTTGTAAAGTTCCTAGTTGTGTTTTCGTTAACTTGAATGTTGAATAGTGATTACAAAGTGTTAGTATTGCATCGTAACTTGAGCAAATAACTTAGCCGCGAACTGCTAACTTAACATCAAATTAGTTTCCGCTGACGTGCAGCGCTTTGGCCGCTTTAATTAACCGCCTCGCTACAACCGGCGCAAGAAGTTTGCACTAAAAAACTAAACTAACTCATGTGGCTACAGCGCACGTAATGAGTTAACTTTAGTGTTACACTGTTTATTACTTTCAATTTAAAATGTATTTTGAATTATATATAAACAATAGATAATTCATTAATATAACAAATAAAACATGTTATATCATTGTATTTGTAAGGAATAAACACAAAAACTACTAGAATGATTTTAAACTTTATTTCTCTATTAGAATGTTACAAATACCTAGACTGTATCTATTATTAGAAATATGTAAATATTCACTTTTGTCAGGACGCTAGTAAAATGTAATTACAAGTCTGTTGTCAAAATAGAAATATTAGAGGAAGTTAAGCAGTTTCTTTTTATCCAAATAACTACAAGATTCGCGTTACAATTTTATTGGAATATAACTAAAAGGCTTCCACAAGAAGCTGCATTTATCGCTTTGAAATTCTGAGTTGAACAGAAAGTTTTCAATCGTGCTAATGCGTCCGAGTTCGATACACGAATCGCATAACGACTGCCGACTTACCAGATAACGTACAAGTGCATTGGAAATGTAAAATCAATGAAAACAACACGACCAAAGGGAGGGTCCTTTTGCTAAGCACAGTAAATAATGCTCCTTTTGAACTAAAACATTTTGATAAGGTGATCTTTGTTCGTTATACCGTATTTTACGTCTAAAAAGTGAAGCACAAGAAATCTGTAGAATTATTTAAATTTAAAATTCTGCCAAAATTTGAGCTGAAGAAATACGAGCTAGTCATTTCTCTGGATAAAACCAATTGAACAAACAACTACTTGTCTTGAATGTAAAAATCAGATTTCTTTTCTTTATTTTAAATTTCAAAGTGCATCTGGGTAATATAAAAATAAACTTACTGTCGTGTTGTAGAGACCAGCTGTTGATTTTCACGATAACGTTGAAACTTCGCAAAGGCTGTATCAATAAAACTAATGCCCTCTATCGGACGACATTAATGCTAAGTATTGGTAAGTTCTGTTGTTTGGTCTTCGCTTTATTTCTGTACATTTTGTACGTTCACAGTTGGTCTTTTAATATTAATATTGCCTCGCGATTTTAAAGGAGGATGTAGCAAAGAATATAAATACTAGTTAGTATATTACCGTGGTTTTCCTTAACTGATAATGCTCCTCAGAATATTATTGTGATTCTTCTAATAAGAAATAAAAAGAAATATCTTTAAAAAAATTAACAATCACTTTGCACTTTCGGTACTGCAAACAATGTCAAGAGGTAACAGTGGTAAAGCGAGGTGTTACCTATTTCATTTAAATCCCAGACTTTAAACGTTACTTAGAGCACCTTTTTCAGTGGAGTACTTAATACTCGAGTGCAGTTCAAACGAGAACAATGTGCACCCGTTAGCACTTGAACGTATTAATGCTTACCACATGCAGGATTATAGTTTTTTAAAGAAAAATTACAACACATTCAAAAAGAGATAAGGTTTATATATTTATTTCTTTTTTCACAAACGTTACAAAAGAAAACTAAAACTAAGCAACTATTATTATATAGTTATTACTTTATTGCTTTTATTAATGGATCTACGAGTATGTGAAAAAACCTTTTAACATATGAATTTTTAATTAAAATTAATTAGAACTTGAAGTCATAAGTAAAAGGATTCCATGTTATTTAACTAATTTCTGATACTGTAGTCTTTATAGATAAAAAGAATGATACGTTTTTTATAAATCTACGTAAACCAAGACAAGGGACAAAGGGAGCAAATTTTTTGCGGGCTTCTTGTATTTGTCGAAGCTGAACTCGTTAGAGGGGCAGACGGAGCGTGCGGAGTATTTTCATCAAGCCAAATCGAAGTGCAATATCGGAAGTTCTGTCACCTGTACTTTTAGCCAATATTGGCTCGGACGCGCTTCGGAGTAAACACTCATCGACTTTGCTTTCACACCTGCGAGGAGATTTATTACATCGTTTAGATTCACTGAATTCATTTATTTACTTACACTTTGAATTTAATTTGAATACGTTTTATGTAACTCTGATTTATGGATTTATGGTTTTCAAACTTCTCGTTTTTTTTAATTGCCATTTTAAAAGGCAACTTAATCTGTTTGTTTGAAGTTGGAATTCAAAGTTGTTAAGCTATAAATAATTGTACGAAGTTGTGTAGGTGTTACGTAAATTCCTAACAGTTGTCCAACACTCGGTGTGCGCACATTAACCAGATTGAAAGCACTCCGCACAACTTAGAATTGCAAAACATTCACCATTCACATACTTACATGCTTTCAGATAAAATCTGAATTAAAAAGGATTACATGCAAGTGATTTACTTAATTTATAATTAATATGTAAACATTCCTAGATCTATACATATAATAAAATTGGAGTGTGTTTGTGATATCAAAAAAAAAAAACAAATTTCGGGAAGATGATGTTGCTGATAACGAAAATCGCATTAAAAAAAATTATCTGTTTGTCTGTCTGTCCGCAAGCCGGGTTTGTTCCGGGTAATCTCCAGAACGGGTGGTCCGATTTCGCCCGGACTTTCACCGAAGGGTAGCTGATATACACGGACATGTTATAAGCTATTTTTTTTTAAATTCGGCGCTGTCAAAATGGCGTAACCGGTGGTCCAAATTTTCGCTAAAGAAGTTTGCGTGCGATAGCTCATTGTATATTATTTTATCGTTGCACCTTTGCGTCTTTACTATTTTAGCCGAAGGGATATCTGCTTTACATTAATGATTTTAGAAACTTAAAAGTAAATGAAACATAACAGAAATTGTATTAAGTGTATAACGAAATAAAAATACAATTTCATGTCAGTAGTTTGTTTTTATTTCATTTGGCTAAAAATATAAAAGTTATCGACGGAGTACAAAAATTGGCCATCGCTATATCCGGAGCCAGTACTAACATTATTTTGAGATTTCCTTAAACACAGATCGCTTTAAAAGTCACGTAGAAGCTAGAGATTTTCAATTTCGAGGAAAGCATAGTATAAAACCGCATTGAAGACATTACACAGCTCGAATACCAGATGAGATGTACTAAATAATGAAAAAAAGCGTTTTGATTTGAGTTTTATCCTAGATTGCATATGTTTATTAAATAAATATGTCAATTGAAATGGAGTATTTCTGTATACGTTTTAGTAAAACAAATACCAAAGTGAAAAATATATAAAACAACAAACGATGTGCTCACTGAAATTCTGAGCAAGACTAAATTTAACAATTCTTACTAACTATAAATAATTCAGTAGTTTTCAACAACTTTATGCCATCCTACGTTAAAGTTGTTAAAATTGTTTATAAAAGTAATGTTTTAAGTCTTGATTGAGGTAAGTATTTTGATAATAAACATTACGCATAAACATAAAATAGAGAAAATTATTTGCATGTTATAAATTACAATAAATTTATACGTGATCGGAAATGATTTCACCAATAATTTTAATGCCGCTCCCCGCTTCACGAAATCATTAAACTAGTGAATTAAGCCATATATAAATCCACACCCACACGTATAACGTAACCTCATTACACGGCTTGTTACGTAACGGAATTGAAAAGTAATAATGAGAATTTTTATATTATACCTTTACCATATTTTACATTAATATTATCCATGCGAAGCTATGGATAGATCGATGGATATTTGTTATTAAGAATCTTTACGGGTTACGTACTTGATTGTCTTTTCGCACGCCTTGCCTTGCATGTGTAGCGTTTATACCTATTGACGCTGTGCCAATCATTTGTAGGCTTTACATAAAAAACCTCTAGTTAATAAAGCTTTGCATAACATTAATATACCCTAACGCACTGAAATGCAACGTTTCTCAGTTTATTATTTAAAGAGGCAATTAAAACCTTGTCAAAGCAAAGTGGCGACCATTTGCTGCAGCAAAATTTGAATAGCGCCTTAAACGCTTTTAATAAAATCGTTAACAAAGTTAATTTAAAATGTCACTAGCAAAGTTTTAAATGAAAGAAAGCTTTTACATTTACATTGATTTAGGTCATAGGCATTTAAAAACAATGAAATTGAAAGATAAGATTTTTTTCCTAAAATTTAATAGGTGTTTGAAATAAAAAAAAAATGTAGTAAATGGTGAAGGTTGGTAAATAATGAGTAAATGGATTTTCCCTCAAATGTCCAATATTTGGAGATAAAACTACGACTTTACACATATGATTTTACTATAAATATCTATAAAAGGCTTTTCAATATTAAAAGTAGTGCCTATTACGAGTTTTTTTAACCAATGCTCTTCAGGACTGAACTTGGGAGCGTCAGCTAGTTTACCATACATTGAAAACTATATGTCAATACGTAAATGCGTATGTTAACGGGACATTAACATAAACAGAATATATCAATTTAGTTATCTGGCGTGATTGATAACAAGGCGGTTGGCCGCAACCCGCCGCAGACGGATGTGTACGACTCGATGATTACAAATATATCGAAAATCATTTACATTTGAATTTATACAACGCTAAAATAAGATAACGAAATACAGTTTTTGGTTTTCAAAGTATAAATTACGTCGCTTTTAAGCCGACTGAAAGGAGGACATAGTAATGTGTTTCATGAGCATGTAAGTGTTTTTTTTAGGCCAGCCTTAAGATTAACGTGTCGTCGTTTCTTACAATAGTATATAGTCGTGATTTTATTTATTGGTTAGAAAAAATAAATACGTAAAATACCTATTCAAAAAAGGTCCTGCAGTTTAACTTTCCGCTTTAGTCCATTCTAAATTTTGAATTATACGTGACTTATGCCGACCACCGCTCACGGCAATGTCGGAACGTTTGCTCCAGTGTGGACAGTGCGGATATAGCCTTCTTTGAAGTGAACTACCTGATTTATTATTCCTTAAGTGTTTTCGATAAAGTTTAACGTTCTTCCTGAGAAAGGATTTCCTACTTAATATAGTGCCATTATTAACTTCGTTTTTAGTTCAAATTCTACATTAAAAAAGTTCAGTTAACTCGGACACTTTGATTTTTAATGTCTTAGGGTTTTTATTAGGTTTTTCTGGCGTCATTAATAAAACGAATTTTTGAAATATGCAAATTGTTTTATTAAAAGGATGGTAAGTTGCTTTGCTATTACTTTGAAGGAAAGGTCTTTTTTCCCTGAGTGAGTTGCTAAGAGTGCGCTCATTAAATTAGGCTTTGCATAATAACAAAAAGGTTCACTTACCAAGTGAAGTACAGAATTCCTTAATTTTAAATTAAAAGCACTCAATTTTCACAATGCTGAGTGATTTAAGGGAAAAATATTAGAAAAATGAGTACGAAAATCTGGTTTAAGGCAAAACTTTTTCTGTTCATCATTAATTTAAAAATATAATGTTTTCTTTTTTTTAAAAATATTTTTCCCGGGAGTAGGATAAGGCAAGAGATGATGATGATGAGGATTTTTCCTTTAGAAACTAAGAATTCTTTTTTTCTTATCGCAAGTTACTCGAGCTATCAAATGTACCTTGTTTATGTACCATTTTCTCTGCAAACTTATGCCGAAAACGTATTGTTCAACTCATTATTTTCAAGTAAAATATGAGGACGATATGTTCTTACAGAAGTGTTTCAACTACCCGATCTTTATTGATATCAAACCTACGAGAACTACTACTTTGTAGACTTATGTTTTCAAAGCATTCTTTCCCGTGCAAAAGAATACTATGTCAGGTGAAAAAAACTGCAGTCCCTTTAATAATTTGTTGAAACAGTTTACAACAAAGCGGTTCATTAGCACTACACCTGATGTGGCACGTGCCTTTATTAAACGAAGGTGCATTATTTAGCTTATGGAGGGTGCCTTTATTGAAACTGCTGGAACCGTCTCGCCGCCATATTGTATTTTAAATACGTTAAATAAACTATTTTAGAAATTATTTATTACCACGCATTTTTAAGCTACGGATTTGGATTGATATATAAGTTTTATTAAATGTTTATATAGTAACTAGCTGTTGTTCGCGACTTTACCCATGAGAAATTAAAAAACAATTAAATATAGCCTATGTTACTTACTCATAATGTAGCTTTATATTCTTAACAATAATATAAATGTGAAAGTTTAGATGGATGGATGTTAGACTTTGTAGCCTATGCGGCTAAACATATCTCGATGAAATTTGGCACAGATGTAGAAGATTGTAGAGAACATATAGGCTACGTACTTTTCTTTTTTTAATTCCACGCCGACGGAGTCGCGGGCAAAAGCTAGTGGTAAAATAATTTTAAAATCGGCCCAGTAATTTTCGAGTTATTTCAACACACACAAGAATGCAAAATACAAATCTTTCCTTTTTATAATATTAGTATGTAAAAATGGCGTTAATTATATTCAGATTTAGTTATATATGAATTATATCAATTAGCGTTTTACAGAAAAATCCTAAAGTATTATACCGCGCATTGCTTTTTTCGAGAAAATGATACGTTTAAGTACTTTTACAAAGTGCCAGCGTTAAAGTTGCACATTTACATACTTTTTACTTCGCGTTGAATTTATCAAAGGGATCTTATTCTTAAAGAGATAAAACTTGTTAAGTAGTGTTACATCTTTAAGTAAATTTGAAACTCTTTGTTGTTTTTTTTGTGCTAAAATTACGATTTATATACAGAAACGATATATTAGTTTTTATTATAGTTAATACCTTTTTTTCTCTTGTTTGTATTTTTTGTTCAGTGTATTTATTTTGCAATGTGTTTTTGAGCTAATTAAATGTTCATTATTAATTATATACAGGGTTATTGGTAATTCAACGTATTCTCGTTAAGAGGTGATAGTGGGGGTTCCTTTCAAATACCAATGACCCTGTATATTACTGCGAGTTTCCAATGTCCATGTGTTCCTTTAAAAGTATGTATTATTGGTTACTTTATTTTTTAAAACAAAAACAGAGACTCGAAACTGCTACAGTATAGGTATTTCATTTTTATTGAAAACTAAACAAGATTTCTTTAACCTCTCATTTATATTAATTCAGCTGTTACTCGTATAACTTTGTGACGTTATTCAAAATATTAAACAACTAACAACCGCAAACCTTTGTAAGCAATAAACGGAAGTGCCAAATAGTTTCGCAACAAAATGAAATGAAGCGAAATTGAATGGAACAATGTGTTTCACACTTCATTAATCTCTATCGCACAAGATGGCGGAGACAATAGATTAATTATTGCCGCTCAACATTACCTTCTGAAATAGTAGAAACAAGAAATTCCAATCTAAGACGAACGTACGATTGCTACTTTAATGAATAAAACAAATCAGGAAAAATAGTACAGAGTTTTATAATATAAAGTTTGAAAATTAAATCAGTCAAGTATGACTTAAAAAGTTTCTTAAGGAACACCTTTTGTGTCACAGTGAGTTTTAGAAATATGTTACTTTTTATAGGTCTCTGATTGTACAAGTTTTTCATATAATCTCATATACCTTTCCTGATTTAATAATAATTTATGGTTCATTGGAACATTGCATCTAAATGTGGAAAAATGGGTTATAGATAATAACCTTGTATAGTATTTTGATGGTTTCTACTTGTGTCTTATATTCTTAACCTTTTGCATAATCGTCCCTATTTTAAGTAATTTACGAGTCGGTAGCACGTAAACATTTTGTGCAGACAAATATAACTGTCTAGCATTCTTATCGCGTGCAAGCTGCACTTTCGCGAAGAATTATTGTGCATTAAATTCCACGAGCAAATAAAAATGTCAGAGAATTTTAACTAATGCATTCCCACCTTTTTCATCTTTGTTTAATCGGATAATATTTTCAAAATGTCATTAAACTTTTTAATTGTGTTTACTTTCGGAGGCGTTTTGTTTTTCAGTATGTTTTATTGCAATAATTAGCTATGTTTAGTATTTTTCTTTTTATAGTACAAGGTGACAAAAAAGCAGGCGATTGCGATTTTTTATTGATTATACCTTTATATATTTTTTATTTCAATTAACCTTTGAAATGCAATATTCTTAATATAGCAAAGATCCTGTTTGTTATCGGGATAAGACATATAAAAGTGTATTTCATTGTCCCCGCAGTTCCCTCGCCTACATCTCATATGTATCGGTTTCTATTTGCATTCAGAGATCCACTTCCCAGATTGTTTCCTCTAGATTGCTTCTTTGTTTGTCACGCATCCCCCTTTTATAAACTACATCTATACGACTTCTAGTATCGCCTCTGACAGTTTTATTAGCTCTTCATGTATCTATCAATGAAATCTGTCGTCTTTTTTTTAAAATTTTCAATTTGTGTGTTTAATAAAATTCGATTGACAATACATATTTTATAACTTTTTTACAAAGCGATTTATCCATAAAAATTAGAGAAATTAAAAATAGTTTGTAGTGCAAAATGTTTAGTTTTTTACAGATTTATGGAAATGATACTTTTGTAAAGCTCACTTACATTACATTACTCGAGCTTAAATTATATGTTTTAAAATGTAGTACTAAGTAAGACTTGGTTAATTTCAAATATGCAAATACTACTAATATTAGATAACTAACTTATTATCTTGTTTTAAAACTTAAAGTACTAGACTGTGAGCAACCTAAACGACTTTCGTCTTGCCTTGATAACACTAACTTGTTAAGAAATTTTATAACTCTCGAAGAACTTGAAAGTACTTATTGTAATTTTGTATCAAAGTTATTTCTACTTTTAACTTAGATTTCGATCCAAGATTGCTGCAGAAATCTTACTTTGGTGCGTTTTTAATAATCAGATTAACATGTGAATAGGTAGAGATACAATAATTTTCCATTTCTTACGCTATTTAACTAACACCTAAATTTATATTATAAAACATTCCACTAAAAATATGCCATATGAAAAACAATTTATGCCCTAAGCATAACCTCAAAAGGTATAGGTATCAAAACTCATATATCTTAAAAGTTCGATTTATATTTTCTTTATACAAAGTCTAGAACAAAATGTACACATAATGTTTACCTTGGCCAGTACACGGGACTTTTCCTTTTTCTTTTCCGACCAGACAGTTTGCTTTACTGTAAAATAGTTCAGTTTATTCTTCAGGTGCCCTGAGAAGTTGTAAGATGGAAAAATATTTCCATTATTCAACATTGAGGCGGATGTGTAAGTGAGGCAACCAACTGAGAAATAGTGTTTGTTTTGAAAAATATTAAAGGTTATGAAATATTTTATGTTCCTCAAAGTTTACAAAAAAATTATGTTTTTGCTTGGAACGTCTAGTCTTTGATAAGTTAACGATAAATTATTGAAATCTATCTTTCTTTAGTAACGCAATTCTGAAATATAACACTGGATATCAACAGAATAGTTACAGTATACAAATTGAACGCAAACTCAAGTTAGTTATTGAATTAGCTTCGAATGAAGTTTGCAACTCTAACTTAGATTAAGCTCTCCAAGACAAACTACGTAAACATTCACCAAGTCGTTTGTGTGATTAGTCATGATATTTCACTTCTGACTCTTTGTCTATGTTGGTCAAAATTATTATCCAACTAGCTGTTGCTCGCGACATCGTCTAAGTGGAATTAAAGGTACTAAAAATACACCTATGTTACTCAGTTATAACGTAGCTTTTTAATAGTGAAAGAATTTTTGAAAACGGCCAAGTAGTTATTTCAATATATACAAAAATACAAATGTTTCCTTTTTATAATATTGGTATAGATGTATTGGTAGCGCTACTACTAATTATGACGAAAGGTTCGTAGAGTTTTTTTTTACGTGTCACGATGTAAACATATAATCGAATAGATGAAATGAGTGTAAAAATATTAAGTGTTACGGTATGCAGACAGAAGCCAAGTAAAAAATAAACATTGTAATTTTGTCATGAGCAAACATTGTGCGACGAAAAGCTTTGGGCCGTGAACGTAAACATACATCATGTATTTGATATTTACTTTCTTCTCCGGTATTTCATGTGGAAAATTTTACAAGCTATATAATATGTATGTCATACTATGTGGTAGATGGGATATAATATTATTTATCATGCACAGTATTATTTGTCTACTATTTTTTCGCGATTTGTCCACGTGAAATTATAACGTACCTTTTTTAATGGTGAAAGAATTTTGTAAATCGGCCTATTTGTTTTTAACTTATTCCATTGTATACCAAAATACGAAGATTTTCTCATTAGAATATTAGTATAGATGTATTTCTTAGTCATGTGTTTTTTTGATAAAGTTTTGATTTATTTAGTATATCAATTACTTCGAACATCTTTGATTTTAAAAATATGCCAATTTAATTTATTCAAAGGTTCAATCCGTCTGGTTATACCGCTGATTACTCATTTAAATTCCAAAGTTTTTAATTATAATCCTTAAGGTTACTTAAATAAGTCTTTCATTAGCAGCTTTCGCGTGCTATGAATATTAAGTTGCACAACTTTGGAGTTTCAGTGAACAGAAATTCAAAAACAACGTAACAACCGCTCACTGGCCGTCCCCGATACAACTTGAATACTAATACGAATTCAACAGATCCCATTTCAAGTAAATCAACAAATAATTAACAAACTTTACATTAAGTTTTCAAGGACGTACAACATAAAAACTTTTTATATTATTTTATTAACATAAGCCTATTTTGTAGCTAAAAAATATTAATAACGAGCTTTTGCTTGCGACTTTGTGCGTGTGACTATAAATCAAAATTTAATGGTGAAAGAGTTTTAAATCGTCCTAGTAGTTTTTTTAGTTATTTCAATCATCATCCACTTGCCCTTATCCCATATGGAGGGTCGGCACAGTATGTGCTGCTCTTCCATACATCTCTATCAGCCGTCATATCTGAATCCACTCCTTTCTTAAGCATATCTTCCTTCACACAATCCATCCATACTTTCTTCGGTCTTCCTCTTCCTTTGTAGCCATCCACATTCAATCTCAACACTTTCTGGTTTATGTCCCCATCATTTCGTCGCATAATATGTCCATACCACGCTAACCTTTTGCTTCTCAATTTCTCCACCACTGGCGCTACTTTCAAACTTCCTCTAATGTACACATTGTACACACATTTTTTAGTTATTTCAATACATACAAAAATACAAATCTATGAACGTTATAATATTAGAATATATTTCCTCCAAATCCATTAGAAAAGAATCATATTTAAAAATACTTTCCAGCTAAAAGGCAATAAATCATACGATGGGAATTAATTAGTAGCTGCCGTTAGGTAATTTGGTGACACTCGACGTCCATCGGTCTGTCATTATCCCATAGGAGTTTGAAGTGTTGGACAAACACTCCGCCTGCCACCCTAATGCCTCAGCATACAATCGTTTTACAACAGATACGAGATTCGTTTATATTTAACTCCATCACTATAAAAGAAATTGCTTTAAGATTTTATTATTTACGATATTTCGAAATTGTGGACGTCACTTACTAAGTATCAAATTAGGCTTCTTTATTATATAATTTAAATTTAAAAAAAAATTGTACAATGCATTGTGTACTATAATTTTATTATTGGTATCACATTTCCGATACATAATTTAATATTATTTATTTACTTTACACATTAATTATCATTTTACTTTGAATTATCCTCATAAAACAAGCTTAATTGAAAATATTGAAGGTTTTAAACGGATTGTTAAAAAAAAAACGATTTCTTTGATTAATACGAGTTTGAATTCCCCTTAGCTTCTTTAGCCAATTAAGCGGTAATTTTCAAGGAATCCTCCGAAGCGGAAAAGAGACTTAGCTAACCAGAATAATACCAGTCTGTTGGTAAATGTTTAATGATATTCGAAGAACTCTGGCTAAAGAAGTAGACGTCTTATTTAGCCATATTTTCAAAATAGCGAAAAACGAAACGAAGTAATGTTATTAGTTCTTCTGTATTTGTAATTTCGGCTAAGAAATATAAAATACTAGCTGTTCTCGTGAGGCTTCATCCGCAAGTAGTTATGAAAAATTTATTTTATTGTTAAGTTATTAATAGAAAATGTGAAAATGACATGACATAACAAACCTTATCAATCTTTCTTTCTTGATGTTGGCAGCAACTTATGGTCTCTTTCCCACGTTAGGATTTTTATCCAAAATATTTACACCCTAAGTTTAATGACGAGAAAACTTATAGCCTAAAGCATGACTTAAGTGTAGGGCTTTTTATTAAAAGAATTATTCAAAAATATGCTGTAATTGCTGACATCTTAGGCAGCAAAGAAGTGTGTGTTCACGCTTTATTACAATAGTATAGAAGTATACATAAAGAAGTAACATATAATCCAAATTGGAATTGTCTAAATAAATAGTTTACTGCATTTCTAAACTAAATCAAATCAAGTTCTCGAAGCGTTCCTTTGCAGTTCATTGATTCCCCCGTAGCCGTACGAGGGGACATTGACCCAACCGGTAATTAATTTTGTTGGAAGCTACGGATCATTTGGAATAATAGCCAATCGCGGCACTTTAATTTGTAGTTTCTATCCTGTATATAAGCTTGGTCGGGACCGAATCTAATCTTCCCACACTACCTTTTTCTATGGTACTGAACGTCTTTTCTATTTCAAAGTAAGTAAGGATGTTAAACAAAGGACACGTATCAACTTGGTTAAGTGGAAATCTTGTGTCTTGTTTCTGATAGCTGCAGAGCTTAAAAAAAACGTTTTCCATTTTTATCAAGAGTGAGATAAGTAAGAGTAGCGTAAATGTTGCTATGGAAAGGTATCGTGACTCGGAATTAGACTTAATACAGCATTTTCCACAGTGTCGTGTGAAGGCGCAGTTGTACAACAGCACGGCTTCCTATCATAATAGCTTTTGTAACATCATTTACTTGTAGGTAGGACGTCTTTCTACATAAATTGTGCTGCATAACATTAGTTTTTGATGGTAAGTTGAAGAAATTGTTATCAGAAAATTGAAATTGATTTTTTTTTAAATCTAACTGCAGTTTTACCACGAAACAATGTTTAAATAAAATATATACTATTTTGTATTGTTGTGGTATGGAATAAATAGTTGTATACAATACAGCGAATAGTATTAATACTTGTATACAGGTTTAACGAGCAATTTTCCGAGCAATCACTCCAATTCCGAAGCGTAATTGGCGCCCAACGGGGGCTAACAACGATGATTGCCTACAAATGCTACGAATTGTACACACCACGCTACATGCTATTTTGATTCTAAATAAACTTTAATACTGTTTGTGTTTTGTTTAAGGATTTAATTAATACGTTATTACGTAAATTAACAATTTAATAAGTTTGTAAATTATTTTGTCTCTTTTAAAATTGCCAAAGTTCACAATCTTCCAGTAGCATACACCCTACTGGTTTTGCATTGACGCGTGTCTTGCGGAAAGTGGTTTTTATTGTACCCCAACTTCTCCCCCAAACTTGATGTATGCAGGCTTTTTGCAATGCGGCCTTTAAGAATTTGGTTGCGTATTTATTGTTGCGTCTATGTAACTATCAATCACGCAACAAAGCAAGCTTTCTAGTAGGACAGCGGTTCTTTTCGGTGACCGATTTCCTATTGATATGGTAATACACATGGTGTTATAGAATCTATAATATTAGTAAAATACAGCATCGTATTGGTCGACAAGATGTGGAACAGTTCTTCATTAAATAAATGTTTGTTTTTTGATAAATGAGACGGAAACCGATATAAAAATACTATTATTTGTTATTGGAGACATAGAAAGAAAAGGGAATCTATGTGGTTTTTGAAGCAGTGTTATAAATAACGTATAATAATGTATAGTAAGTTACAATAGAAAGAAAATGCGAAATCTTTATTCAGCTTTACATATTTACAAGTTCTCTGTGATCTGACGTATATTGAATCTTACTCAAGTCCTTTGAATAAAAAACTCTAAGACAATGTAGTCGTGCCTCCCTCCCCTCCTTCTACAATTGTGAAATACCTCTCTGAATACTGATCGTCGCTTCAACGTCTGCACATTGATTTGATAACGTCTGAACAAGTAACTTCCTCAATGATGATGGATTTCACTCAATAACTATCTAAAAAATGTAAAAAAAGGGTCAACACGCATATTATACTACAAGCTTTTGCCCGCGACTTCGCCTGGAATTAAGAAACAAAAGAAAGTCGACTATGTGTCCTCCAGACTATCTTCTACGACTAAGCCAATTTTCATCGAGACCCGTCCTGCTGATTAGACCACAAACTTTAACAAACATCCGTCCGTCCATCTAAACATGATTTAATTAATTTTTAATGTTAGTAGGCCTATTGTGAGCATTACGAATTTATTAAAGATACTGTCAGTTCAACTTTTTAATTTGACTACTACAATTTTCTTTATGAAAATACAAATTAAGAACAGAAATGTGCCTTTAAAATGTAACATTGGAGCACATTTTTAAATATACAAACAGTAAATTAAATGCTTACTGCTTATTCCTTTAAATAATATATCTTTGGATTTGGGGTGCCCGACCTCAATACAATATTAGTGTAGACGGGCGAGGCAGTCCGGTCATCACGCCCTGCTCCTGCTAATGTGAATACCGACGACTGTTATGGCTCGCTTTTAGCTACAATCAAATTTGTTTTTATGTTACGAAAAAATATCACATACAAATGTGAAATGAAATATTACTAAGTTATATTAAAAAAAAGAAATTAAACCATAAAATGAAAGCATTACAGATAACAATATTTAGAAAAAAATATCAATGAACTTTGTTAGAGAGTTACATATGACAAATTCGTATTTTAATACTATATTGTATGAAATTACAGTAACTAGCAATTTATGAACAATAGCAGAGAATTCAAAGGCTAATTGGCACTCAATAGACCTTTCAATAAACAGGAATGCTATAAATTGTAATTCGTTTGATCGAGAATAAATTAGTTGTATTCAGGCTTCATTCACGGCTTATTTGTATCAAGCCTTTATTTAATATAGATATAATAAAATTGCAGTGTCTGTTTGTTATACCAAAAAAAAATCCAGATTTCGGTAAGATGATGTATTTGTATTGCTGATAACTAAAATCGTATTTATACATTTTTTGTCTGTCTGTCCGCAAGCTACGTTTGTTCCGGGAAATCTTCGAAACGGCTGGACCGACTTCAATCGGATTTTCACTAAACGGTAGCTGACATAGACGGGCATATCGTAGGTTACTTTATATATTAATATTGCGTGGACGAAGACGGGGGCAACAGCCATTTTTATAAAAAATAAGCTAACCAAAATTATATCAAATAGACTAGACAATTGAATAGGTAATACGAACTGAATAATGTTTAGAAATGTTACCTATACTAATAAAATGAAGCGTAAACACATACATCTTTGTTGCCTAAGATCTCAGCAATTACAGCATATTTTTGAATCAATTTTTTTTTATTAATAAAAAGCCCTACACTTACGTCACGCTTTAGGCTATATATTTTCACGCCAATAAACTTAAGGGTAAATATTTTGGATAAAAACCCTAATGTGGGAAAGAGACCATAAGTTGCTGCCAACATCAAGAAAGCAAGATTGCTAAGGTTTGTCATGTCATGTCATTTTGACATTTGTAATCGATTGACAAATGTGAACAATGAAATGAAATTTTTATATTTTACGCGGATGAAGTCGCATGGGAACAGCTAGTTTCCTAATAGAATTAAACAAAAGATTAGGTACTAGAATGGTAATATTAAAAAGCTTTACGGGGTAACATTTTCAGAATATTGTAGCGATGTACAGCACGGAGAGGAGATAGTTGGTAACTTTCATTGTTTGCATAATAAGCTCTCGACTACATCAGCATATCAGAGGCGGGGTAATGAATGCACCAAGTTACAAAGGTACGAGTGCTTATTATTTCTGCTAAACTCAACTCATTATCTAAATAAAATACATTTCATTATTTGGGTATGAAAATAAGAATCGCAGTAATGTAATCTTACTAATATTATAAATGCAAATGTTTAGGTAAATGGATGGATGGATGTTTGTTTGAAATTACAGTCTAAACTAGACGAAATTTGCCATAGATATGGAACATAGCCTGAAAGAACACATAAGCTACTGATTATTATAATGTATTTTTAAAATTCCGCTAGTATAAAGTCGCAGGCGAAAGCTAGTTTTAAATACGTACATGTCACTTACTTTTAAATCATTCAACAAAATCGTGTAGTCTTTAAGTTATTCTGAATATTGAAGTGCTTGTTAGTTCGTAAGTTTAGTCAACAATTTGTATCGTATAACCACACCACTGATATGCAAATGTACTTATAACTTTTGATGCGAATGTAAATCATCGTGCGTGTACTGATTATGCATATACCAAACTTTGTAACGATATGCAATATTTTGCTCGCGTTCAACGTAATCGTTGTAACTGTACACTTAGGCTTCGTACACAAGGCGATGTGAATTTTCTAAACCTGTCATTGTGTTTACGGGGCACAAAATACGCGATAACTGCGACGCAAAGATACAAAATTAGTTCAAAAATTTACGTTGCCTTGTGTATGAAAGTCCTTACAGTTAAATATGTACATTTTTACCTTATACCGCACAATGACTTGAATGGTACCACCCAAGTAAACTTTATTAATAAACGAAAGTAAAAACACTTTTTACACGAAAATGGCAAACAGCTTTGCCGCGTCTTAGAGAAAAAGCTTCCGCGCATAATCTTAATTATCCCTCTGATAAGCCGCAGCCCTTGCGATACTAATTACCAACAATTACTGACTTAACAACTCAATTATAAGATAACGCAAATATTTGCCTTTTATCTTAACATATTTTTGTATAAAAAATGCTTATTTTTACTTTACAGACTAATTTATTCAAAAGGTATTAAGTGTCTACAAGAAACCTAATAAATAGAATATGGCTAAAGTAGTTACTTATAATTTATAATGCATATCTCCGATAGTTTCTGTAAATTAGCTTGTTTACGTTATTTTTGTGTTTATATGTTATTTGGCTACATTCTTGTAGAAGCGATTTTTGTAAGAAAATGAAAGAACGTAAATTCACCCAGCCACCTTTCAAGTTAACACAAAGGCAACAAAAGGAAAACAACTCCAAACATTTTTCCAAAGACATTTCTCTGTTGCGTGCTCGGGGCGATGAAGGATGAATAAATCAAATTACAGCCGCATGAATTGTAAATTGAACATTATCTTTCCTTACACCTCGCAATCGCAACCGTCTCTACAACTTTAGAAGCTCACTGTCTCAAAGTCACATTGTACGCAATATTTGATTTTATGTACAATACTGTAAATATCATCTAATAAGTACAAAGACTGTCAAGTTATTTCTGTACTTAAGTGTAACAGTGGTAGAGTCAGCTTTAACATCTTCGCACGAATAGGTCGGCTCGCCCGGTATCATACCACGACCACACAGAAAACAGGCGTGAAATGGACGCAATTCCGCGTTATGTCTGATGACTGTGGTGCCGGAGGCCTAATTTTAGGCCCTTTCCCTTTCCACCCTTTTCTTAAGAGAAGAGGATAGAAAGGAAAAGTGGATTTGACGGTGGAAGAGACGCATAGGAATGGGAAATGTCCTCTTTATGTGCGTCTCCTCCTCCGTCAATTAAGGATAGGCAACGCATCTGCAATTGCGGATGTTTATGGTGAATTCAGGTGGCCGCTTGCTCGTTTGCTACCTTATATTGTAAAAAAAAAAATCATTCAAATCTCTCCCTCTTTCGGTAAAAGCTATCGGCAATCTACTCTTGATGTTTCGTGTAACGAGCAACACTGAAAGTTGAACTATTATATTCTCTAAAATTAGTTACATAATTTAGTTATTATGTAATATAATGTTCAATATAAATTGTGTATGTAGACACGGAAACCCTTTATCCTTCACTAGATTGCCCGGGGGTCATTGCCTATTCTGAATAATTCTGTGTGTTTGAGATGTGTTGCTTTGAATAAATTAAACTTCTTTGCGTATAACACGTTTATTTCGGCCACTTTACAATGATAGGTGAAGGGACGAGAGTTTCGACAGCGGGTGAAGAACGGAAGCGAAAGAGGGAGAAGAACACGCGTCATCGTCTTATATACCCCGTCATCGATGCTAGGATTGGCCTGCCGGTCTAATTTTAATTAGTGATTTAGCGTATGACGTCGACCGACAGACCAATCGTACATCGACGACGGGGTGCAGCAGCGCAGCGGGAGCCACCGGGGGTCGCCGACGTGTGACAGCGGCACAGGTGGGGCGGCTGCTGACGTCACGGCCGCAACACTGTGATACACACGAGCACACGAATTAATTCTGATAAATGTTAGTGGCTCACAAGGGTATATAGAATTTGTTAATAACTTAATGTTAGCAAACGATGAAAAAATCAAATACACTTTGTAGCCAACAGCAAATCTCTAATTCTAGTTAACTTAAACATAATAAGAATGTTTAAATTCTACGTAGTTTATTTCAAAAGGAACGCAATTACTCTCCAAAGTAAAGTATCCCGCATGACTTTGTATCTTTTTTACATAAAGATAATCGTTTTCTTAATAGGAGCTACAAATTGAGGCGTATCATTTTAATAGCGTGTACCGCAAAAGTTTAGATAACTTTCACACAAAAAGTTTCCCAACGAAGCAAAAGTTCACTTCGCTCACGTCCAAATGAACTTCATTTGTGAACTGAAATGAGTCCAAAATCATATTACTTTCAAACCGCTTTGTAAGAATGCATTTTGCATCTTAAACTATTTTTTCGTTCAACATCTACAACTTTATGAATATACATTTTAATGAATAAAAAAATCTAAGTTGAAATTGCACTGAAAGTAAAATTATCCATACTATTATAATATAATAAGCGTAAACTCACACTACTTTGTTGCCTAAGATGTCAGCAATTACAGCATATTTTCGAATAACCTTTTTGTTTAATAAAAAGCCCTACACTTACGTCATGCTTTTGGCTATATATTTTCACGCCGTTAAACTTAAGGAATAGGTGATATTTTGGATAAATACCATAATGTGGGAAAGAGACCATAAGTTGCTGCCAACATCAAAGAAGCAAGATTGCGAAGGTTTGTAATGTCATGTCATTTTGACATTTGCTAGTAGTTTGACAAATGTGAACAATAAAATAATATTTTCATAATTTCATGCGGATAAAGCCGTACGGGAACAGCTAGTTTTTAATAATTAAAAAAGGTACTCCAATAACATACATAGCTAAATATTACTAAAGAATACAATATCAGTATACTCTAATACTCTAATAGAGATTTAAAAAACCTATAGCAACATTTACATGTGTTTAATCTCGTAAAAATTCCGTCACAAGCTATCAGTGACGCAGCGCGCGCCCGTCCGTGTCACTTTGTCTCCGTTGACTCTCGCACGCAATGCAATTTTGTCCACTACTGTCCCTATTTACTCCGGAATAGTGCAAATTCTGCTCCCCTGGTACACATTTACCATGTTACTCGTTTTGTTGTGTTTATTTTACGAATGGACTTTGTTAGTATTGCCACCAATAGGCTTTCTATAATGACTTTTATAGCACAAATATATAAACCCATGTAATGCTTGTAGAGCTATTATTTTAAAGTTAGCATAATTACATGATACGTACTTAAGAAATACCTAACTTAAAAATAAAAGATATTAATTGTAGTATCTTAACATATATTTGTATTAAAATGCTTATTTTTACTTTGGAAAAGGGAACTTTACATTTTAAAGCAATATCCAAAAAAAAACAAAGAAACTGAGTTGTACTTAAACTTTTCTTTTTGTATTTCTAGCGTCTTATTGTACGTGATCACTTTCAGTAGGAACGGGGAGTCACAATAGGTCGGATAAATCAAATTACAGTCGCTTGAATTGTAAATTGGACATTATTCGTTACGGTACCCGAGCACCCACTACAGCTTACAATCCTTACATATTTCGCTAGTCCTTTCACGATACGTAGGCTTATCGTTTACAATCAAAATACTCTTATACATTTAAACACAATGAAATGCGGTGTAAATTCTGTTCCTGCGCCTACGATGAAACGAGCTAAAGCATAATTTAAAATTTAAACGATAATAATAAGATTGATTTACGAACAAATCATACTTATTAATTAACAAACAAAGATGGCCGTATGTTTGCGTTCAGTATATTTTAATAGTGAAAACGTACAGTTACGTGTATTATTAGATAAATACTTAGAAAACTAGAATGTCTTCATTTTCATTACGTTGTGGGAACAATTTCAATTTATAACTAAAAGTGTTTTAAAAAGTTTTACCCTTCTCCAAATGGCGGCTTATTAGCAAGCTTTGTCACAAAATTACCAATAAGCCGCCGGCAGCGGACTGCGGGCTGCAGGGAGAGGTGCGGGGAAACCGCCTCAGAGGTTTTTTTTTAATTACAACGCAGATAACCCACAGCGCTGCATACTTTGCTTGAAATTGTACAAGTTTTCATTTTAAATTTGAAAAGTTAAAAGAAAATCATAAATATTAAAAGTTATTTGTAATTAAAATGTAAAAAATAAGGTATAAATCATAGGTATTATTATTTATTACAACACTACTACTACTAACACTAACATAGTAAATAAATAATAATATTATTAGTAATTAATAATAATAATTATATTAAAGGTATTATTATTTATTTACTATGTTAGTTATGAGATTATCCTTAATACGACCGCAAAGATCCTTATGTATCCTAATCTACGAAGCTTAGGAGCACCGTTTATAGTCATTTATAAGGCTTTAAACTAATGGCTTAATTAATTAAATGATGACGTAATTAGCACACGAAGTAATTAACATTATTGTATAAAAGTATTGCACAAGAAATTGCCGTTTAAGAATACTAACGCAATAGATTGTAGCTAATCGTAGACTTTCGTAGCCTCGTAGCTGTCACAAATTTTAATGTAAAATTGACTGACCGCGTAATGTTTTTTTTTATAACTTTTTAAAGCCAATAATAACAAATAGTGAATTCGATTATTTTAACATATCCCAACCTAGTGGTCATGTATTTTATATTGACTGAGGGCAGATTCGTAACTGCATACCGCTACGAAGGTAAATTTAATGGCCGGACTTAATTTAATTGTTCCGAGCTACCGGTCTGCGAAACTGCATAACATATTCCTTTTGAAATATACCCCTAACTCAGATAACTCATACCAATGTAATTTCAATTTCACTTTGTAGTCCCGTTGATAGTATTTATGTATTTGTTGAATTCCATTAAAATTTATAATCTTGAATTTGGAAATATAAGTAGATTTTTTCTTGTAAATATGTAATGAAAAATAGTTGTTTATTAAAACAGATAAGCTAACACAGTAGGAATTAAGACAAGTGTATTAATTAAATATGAAATTCGTTACAATTTCATAATGCATAATAATTTTTATAAAAGATTTAGAGGAATACAGCAGTGAAACAATCTCCAAATGGATTCATGAAAAATGAAAAAATCATTTTCGGGCAAAAGTTTTGCATAGATCCAGCACGCTTTAAAACACAAAGCATTTTTGTTGAATATGTTACGTCTGTTATATCAATATCAATTTTCATACGTTTAATCAAATAAAAAAAGTTTTATTGTTGCATACATAGATATGAATTTTAAATCTATTAGTTTAACAGGTTAAAAATATATAGAGATATTTACTAGTATTTGTAATCTCACTTAAAAAATAGTGTAAAGTTTTACGTTTATTTTGTTAAGGAATTCGTACGAAGATATTTTTCATTTCCTAACGAAATCATAAATCGAAAAGTCAAATCCAATCCCTGACAAAATGGTTGTTTCCTTTAAATTTAAAGCTGTACAAATGTTGGGGCGAAAGGATATCATTGAAATTCCAGCAGTTCGTCGCGGTCATTTATCCCACAGGATCTTTTGCCGCCGCGACCACAATGGGTTGGATAAATCGAATTACTCTTACATAAATTGTAATTTGCACATTTTTCTTTAACCCCTTCCGAACACGATTCGTCGATTCTTATACGATCGCAGACATTTATTTTCATTTATTATAATCACGATACTGTGATACCCGTGTTATGTTTTTGATTCTACTGTAAAAGTATATTTGCATTACAATAATTTGGCACATCTGTTGTTCAGTTATCACTGTTTCGATTTAAATAACAGTACTTCCAATACACACTTTTGAGGTCTCATATTTCAAAACTAAGGGTAAATTGTGCTCGAAATCACGACAAAACTAACCAAATCAAAAACATATTCCGCTCAAATCTTATCAAAAAAGGATAGAACTTGCTATAATTTCAATTCTATGTAATTCGACATAAAGTCTATTTTTCTTTAGCAATAATCTTGCTGTATCCTCCCTAAGGATGCGGTGGAAGTCAGATGTATTAAATATTTGTGATAGCAGCCTTGCTAAGACGCGAACCAATACTCTCGTACAATCATTTCCAATTTTATTTTGATGACACTCATAATGACATCGTGTGCACGTGCCTCGAACAGGAAATGCTCGACCTCCGATCACAATTTAATTCCAGACATTATATTGTATCTTTCTCCCTTTAAACTATATTTCTTATTATTTTTTGTTTATTTCCTTTTACTGATTGAGACACGTTTATAAGGTAAAAATCAAATGGTAACTTACATATAAACGGTTAAGCTTTTTATATGTGTGGGTAAATTATAATAGTGGATCGTAAAGTTTTAAGCCGTTGGGAAATTTAACGAATAATGTCCAATTTACAATTCACACCACAGTAATTTATTGTGCATATGGTAACGACTACCTAGTGTGAAACGGCAGAATATTATAATATACGTAGAAAATAATACTTATGATTATATTGTTGAAAAAATACAATTAAATTTAATACGAAATAACGGTGTCATATTAGGCGCAAACACTCAAGCAAGCGGTGAAGCAAACGAATGAAATATAAATTATGAAGGAGCTAAAACTATTCTCCCTTTACATATCTCATTAGCCGAAAGATCTTTTTATTATTAGTTTTCATTCAGATCGATCACACAGAAAACACGGTAGAACAGTCCAAAGAAAATAACACCGGTAATTGCCTAATTTTATCAATTCAAAACGTTACCGACATGCTCGACCTCGTTTTAAAATGACATTTGAGGCATTATTATCATTTTCAATAATAATTTGCTTTTCACCGGTCGGTTAAAGAGCCTAAATGAACAAGCGATGCAATATTCATGAACCAAGTTGCCGACGCAAAAGGAATATAGTTTCACAGGCCGGTAGTCCGGAACAATTGAATTATGTGCAGCTATTAAGCTCGACTCATACCGAGCAAGCGCATCGTCAATACGCTGTCCATGGATTGTTGGTATTGCGATTTATCTGATATGCGGTATAAAGCCGTCGATGGAACGGGATTACTGTGGTGATTATGCTACGGTACAGCTCGTCCCTTAACGATCAGGTGCTGTCCACTGACATGAAGTCATTATAATTGACAATTTATAAAAGTTGACTGTATTTCGTTAAATAAATTGTGATAAAATTCATAGATAGAATATTACAGGCATGGTTCAAGTTACACTTATTGTTTTTCCATTATATCCACTTGTAGTAAAATTGTAATTAATACAAGGCCGAACTGTACAATGTAGAAACCTTAAAATGCAAATCTAGAATCTAGAAAAACAATACATCGACTAAACATAGGTTAAGTTAAATAAATACGAAGATGATCCTAAAACAAACAAAAGATAGCACCAGAAGACCTTAAGGTATAGTTCTCATTTAAAAGAATCGTCTATTTGTACTTAACACAAAGAGTACAGAAGATCGTTCAGAGTTCTCTTCGTGTGAGCTGTACTGCATTGTTGGCGCTTTAGTTAAATTTACGCGGCGTGTAGTGAACTTAACGAAGCTTTTATTGTTTTTGTTACAACTATGGTGAAACTTTATGATACACGTTAAAGTATTTAAACAAATCTCCAGGAAAAAGGTTTTCATAAAGAAACGTTTTCTTCTCATTATCACAAAACACTGTTAGTTATTTTTATTAAGTTGTACGTGACGATACATAGTTGTACAGCTACTTTCAAAGTAAACATAATTACTTAGTTTTCTTACTTTATATTTAGCGTTTAATGTAACAGGCAAAGAAAAATCTAACGCCATGTAAAGCAGTGGTTCATTTAGGTAAGGTTCGTTCGATTGCTCCCTTGTTTCAATGAGATTCGTCAGCCTACAGTCGTCACTTAGCGCCCTCTGCAGGCCCCGAGTTGCCGCGGGCGCCCCCCATTCAACGCATCTCTGTCTGCAATGCCAATCTATTTACCATTACAATATTGTTTTTTAAAGCTTTATCTATTAATATGAAGGAAATAAAAGTGTAATTATTTAACGTAATTCTCCCATAAGAATTTTAATTTGATAAATATACTTTGTACGGTAAACCGTAAAATGTTGACACGGTAAGAAAACATTTTTTATATTGCGTTCATGCACATTATATCAGTGCCGTTTTATAGTTTCTTGCTGTTAAAACGCATGTACAAAAACACAAATTTACAAGAGATAACTTCAAAACTCAATTACAAAAACCATAATCATAACGTTAATGCAACTGTCTTCCATTTAATATAAAATAAACGGTAGCTTACGTTTTACCACAAAATAAAAAGAAAGTCATAATAAACATGTTGACATTCGAAGGACATTTCTGTAATGAGAGCTACGCGCCATTAGAACATACAATAGAGTCATCCTGCGGATAGTCTTACCTACAGTCGTATATCAAAAGAATTTCTTATTTTCTGGCCTATTGTTCCCGAAGACTTCGCCGCGGATATTTGATCGACCGTATATCAAAGAGAAAAATCTTTATTTATAAACCAAGAGAGGTTCGCGGAAGCGTCTTGTGGATGAATTATTAAAATACTTAAGCTATTCTTTTAATTAAATCGACTGTCCTTTTAAGCCATAAATTTGTAGATATAGGCATCTTTTTAACAACAATAAATAAATAGGACTGTAATGATCGGTTTCCCGCTTTTAATCATTTGTTAGTGTTATTGGTTCCATAACTTTATTATATGCGTTTCCGAACTACGTAACATTTATTTAACCTAGAACTAATGAATCAATAGGTAATGATAAAATAAATGGAAACTTCAACCCAGCATTATATGATGTTATATTGTTTTTAATTAATATTAAAACCAATATAAATAAAAAGGTAAGTAATGTAATGTATACAGTACACTACTTAATTCTGAACAAACATTCAGTTCATAGAAATGTGTATTATTGCCTTTAGTAGGGAGGCAGCAGTCAATTATCTGATAAGTCGCGTCGCCCTTCCCCGACGACGTCTGTAGGCACTTGTTGTCAACAACGTTACCATAGCAACGCCGCCATAAAACATTCCCAAATATCAAACAAAATTACAAGTATAGTGTACCGTAATCATCAGACATTATAATTTATAGCTTGGAAAACTGTCGTGACAGGGCGTTTAAAAAGCAGTTAGGAACTAATTACAGTTCATAAAACGAACAAAATAATATTTCAGTTCATGTTAACGCAAGCCAAAAACTATCTTAGTATTTATATCATAAAGTGCCAAACAAGCGGTCACCTGAACCAGCCAAAATGGCAAAGCTTTCGCTACCCATAGACAATCCGTAATTGCAGATGCATTGCCTACGCTTAATTGACGGAGGAAATGGTTGTTTAATTAATTTTAAAACTAAAAACCATAGAGATAATCGTGGAAATATTCTCTTGCTTCAACATCAGAGACTGGTCTTTGTAATTAAGGGATCACTTTTGTTTGTTATTTAGCTGATGACGACGTTGGAATCCATCGTTAGCGCGCTTCCCATGTCAAATCGACTATGAATTACGAGGCTATTTTTGCTGACAGCATGACTTGCGGTAACGTATTGCCCTGGCCTAGTTAGTCGCGGTTACTTTTTCTGAAATACAATCGATAACAAATGACACCAACCAAATGTATGAAAATAGTAGCAATAAAAAAAGAATAATTTACCTTCATAAGTTGTGTTAATAATTCAAATGTATATCAGAGACAGATTTGAATAAAGTCGTGGCATAAGTAATCCCAAGACAAGTTAAAATAGCATCCAAATAAAAAAACAATCTTAAAGTTACTAAAAGTGTGTGTTTTCAAGATGTGTCAATTTTGTTAGATCGCTTTCAACTTTATCTTTCTCTCCTTACTTAAAATCTCTTTTGTAAATTGTCCATTCATCATATTCCATTCCCGGAGGACGGCAATAACCTTTGTATTTTTCGAAATATCAGTGCGAGTTCGAGCATTGCCCAGGGCGAGTCGGCAGCGACGCGGCGGCTAAACTGCCAATTTGTAGGTTGATGACGCGACAAAGGGTCGCATCGCTCGCGTCCGACACCGACATAACTCAATTCCCTGCCCATTGCAATTCCGCCACAAAGACCCGGTGTCGTTCCATAGGGCATTTCCTCTATGACGATCCGAAGTTATCCTGGAATATATCATACAGGGATAAAGGGACCACCAATTCTGGCGAGATTATTAAAAGAAGACCCTTTCTTCGGATAAATTTAGATGAAATTATTACGGTTTTGTATTTATTTGTACTATTTTACTCATTTTAACAAAAGATTTTTATGCAATTAAATATGAATGACTTGTGAAAATAACAATATTAACCCATTGGACAAAAATTTTCTTAAGACATTCTATACTCATAAATGTAAAGTCAACAGAGCGTTTAATTACAAGGACTGCTATAATCTGTTAATGTACTTCAAATTAAGTTAAGACGATCGACTAATTTAAGCTCCTTATTTATTAAAGCAATCAATGCTCCAGGTAAACCTGTATAGATCGGGAAGTAGCAGACTAATGAAATGTAATGAGATGATGCTTCAGCCCGCTGGCCCGCAGCCGCGCCACATCCACGGTTAATTAAATTGTGACACCGGTTCCTCGGCGGCGTCCGCTACCTGCGCGGAAAATGTCACTCAAGCGAAGCAATTATTTTGCATTGACGATACATGAAGAGGGTGTTCAATCTATGATCGAATGTTTAACATTTAAATTTAATTTTAAAAGCTTATTTATTAAGTAAAATTCACCAAACTACCTTAAGCATTTAAGAAAATTATCCTTAACTGTGTAATTCTGGCCATCTTAGTATGTATGGACCGTACAACTATATAAAAAACATTATCACATGTCGGCCGCGTCGCCTTCATAAATCAATTTTACAAGACGGAGGGCCGAACAAACACACTTCAACAAGCAAACAATATCATGAAGTATGAAAGAAAGTCACCGAACAAACTGTATACTTTGTCGGCCGTCCCTTTTATCGATTACATGAAGATTAAAGTGTAGTTTTACTACTTTTATGTAACATTTCGTAATGTTAAATTTCTTTTAGGATGAAGATAAAAGATGGGAACTTGTTATCTTGCAGAATAAAAACGCACCGACTTTTAATATGTATAAAGCCCTGTATTAGATTAATACAATTACGATTATACATCTTTCTGGATACTAAAATATAATTAACAGCAAGGTTTTTCATTTAATCTTGTTAATAAATCTGTAAAGCGGCAATCCTCGCGTCATATTCATAGTGCAGACTAAATCCAATTAAAGCGAAGAGCACCGACTCGCACTCACAGGTAAGGACGTGGAATTAGAGCGCTCGGACTAAAAGTGACATGCTAATACTCCACTTGAGACTGGACTACGATCATATTTCACATTGTTTTAACAATTTCGTTTTTAATTATGAGCATTGTAGCACAGAAGTTCTTTCTTTTCTAAATTAATAAAAATCATCATTTATTTAACTCTATGAATTCTACCGGATGTCGTCATTAAAGATGGTAATGGAGTGCCATACATAACTTCGTGCCAGACACGTATCATCTAATAAGAAAAAAAATCCTATAATTCAGATTCCGAAAATCGGCAAGTGTTCATGATTTAACTTAAAATTCAAACTACTACAACTGAAACAGAAAATTAAATACAAGGACTATTGAAGTTGAAAAATCAATTACTATAAAATAAAATAAACGGCGTAAAATTCAACAATAGTAATTCCATTTTATCTATTGAGTCTTGCAAGTCCAGACAGTAGGCGGCAGCAGTCAAGTGGCGTCGAGTGGCAGGACGTGACTATAGATTCAGTTCCACGGCCTCGTAATCAAAATCGACGCTCGAATGCAAAATAAAAGTACTATTTCACTTCAATTTAGCAACGAAACGTGTAAGTTGTATTTTTATTATATCAATAACTACTTCTTAATTTAGCCATTTCTTTAAAAGTGGTACTTCCAGTGAGATTTGTTTGTGAAATGATTTAATTTAACTTTAAAAAGTAGAGATTAGGTCAAAATCAAATTAAGCAATAAATAAAGAACATGCAACAATAAATAAAAAAATGGCCACCATTTTTTTTTTGTTTTCCGTCCAAGTTGTACGGTAGTTAAAAAAGGTTGAAAGCACTGATTTGAAGTATACATCGATGCTTGTTTATTGATATTTCTGCACTTGCGATATTGAAATCGCTATGAAAAGCAATATATCGCTTGAGTTGATTTGAAAAGCAAAGCAATTATAGATAGATGAAAAACCTTGACGAGTGCGCGTGGTAATTGGACGAGCCTCGATCATCGACAGCGGGAGTGATAGATCGACCCTTGTGAAAAGGTGGTGTCGCCGCCGCCGGACCACAACCACCCATGAATATTAAACGCACCGACACTCAAGTGATTTCGTCTGGGACCAATGTAAATCATCGCGCTGTAATGTAAATGAAAAGATATAGATAAAAATTTTACAATCGTAAAGATGTTTGCTAAATGCTTATTATACATTTTCCAAATTCTCGCTTTGCATTTCTATTTGAGTACTTTTAGTTAGGTACTCTAGACTTGGGGGCATTAAAAATGAGTATACATATTGACTTTTTAATTACTAAAATATATGGCTATACACAATTTTTGCTCGATAATTACCATTACAATGAAATAATTTTTTATTCAAATTTATTCACAAACATTTCATTACATTTAAAAGGTGACAATGTTTTTAAAATGAAAAGCTACCGTAAAGGGAGCATCGAAAAAAGTTTGTACTCCATTAAGCATTTGAAATTCACAACACTGAAACGCTTTTAAACCCATTAAACAATAGTTAGATTCGTCAAGGGGCGCAGGAGAGCACAGGAGAGCGCAGGACGAGTGCGCATTGTCCCCGCGAGCGGGCCGTGTCCGGAACTCTATCATTAGTGTGCTCACCCGACGTGAAAGCGATTTCACCCTCGACGACTGCGCCTTTGAAACTGACGCAATATTGTCGAAAGCGGGAAAACTCCTTTACGAAAAAAAAATATTGCCCGAACTCACGACGAAGAAAATGAGGACAGAACGCCGGAAACCAATCGAGCGTTCGAATCCCAGCAGCCAATATGCTTCCGCGTTTACGTTGCGCTGACGTAGCTCCGGGAAGTACTTCGAGCTCGAAACGTAAACACGAATCCGGACGATTTAGAGTCTCCCACCGCCAGCGCCAACGCCCGCGGTTGTAAACTCGAGCGCTCAACAACTTCGTTACGACTCCGCTCCGTTTTGTTTCTGGCCTGCTATATTAGTTTTAGCCAAAAAGCTATTTTTCATACCGCCGCCGCTGTCGAAAGGCTTGCAAAGTTTTCTAATTTAGCAAAATTGTTTTTCGGTCAGGGAAATCTCGAGTTTGAGTTGAAACTCACTTTCATTATAACCATTTATTTAGAAATGTGGATTCGATTTGAATAAACCTTTTCAATATACACATAGAAACGGTATCTTACAAAACTGAAATGTACAATTTTCTAGAGAAATTGTGGTAATTATTTTGTCTATGGACGAAGGTTACTCAACAAATTGGCCGTGCCAACAGTCTTGTTCTATGTCTTATACTATTATAATAAGTGCTTCGATGTTTTCATGAACGTGTATAATTGCAGGTGCTGATGTTCCCGGAGGAGGGGTGGGCGCGCAGTGCGTCCTCCTCCTACTGGACTCTGCAGCCTTGCTGGTGGCGCCGCTCGCGCTGCAAGGTCATCGAGGTCGCCGGTACTAAGAGGTGATACTCTACACTTAATATGCGCCAAAAAAAAACTTCATTTCGGTTAAAAATTCTCACAACAACCATACTAATCCGAATAGTGATGATATGTTTTCTCTGAATCTGAATTATCAGAATGAAGTAATTTTAAAGAGTTTAAACACAAAATTTAAATTGTGGTAAAAAGACGTATTTACTGGTTACATTGGATTACATTTTGTAATTATTAGCAGCATTAATTAAAGTAATCATTTCTGCATTTATGGGACAAGGCATAAAATACGTTAACACCAGGAAATAACAAGCTGAAAATGTTCACGAGTTTCTTCAAAGGAAGCAGTTTATCATCTGCGAAGAAACATTAGGCGCGTTGTTGGTAATTAACCAACGCCCGGCTCAGGTGAGCGTATCGCCGTTTGACAAACGGCCGCAGGTCGCAGAGGGCGCCACAAGCACGCGATCCTAGCGCCACAAGGCGTGGTGCAGCACTTCGTAAATAAATATGGACGATTAAAAATAACACTCGGGAATAAGTTCATACTTACTAGTTTCTTTAACATTGTTCCTTGAATTATAGAAGAAATAACGGCTGTACTTGACAATATCGGAAGATATACATTCTGTAACTACAATAGGGTAAGGAAATTCAAAAGAATGTAAAGAGAATGGATCGACTTAATGTTAATTACTGTTTATAGTCATCTTAGAAACGAGATCAAAAACAATTTAGGTCATCATGTTTTTAACATGAATGTAATGCTGGGTACGTTCAGCCTCTTAGAGACGCTAAACAGCAATAACAAGGTGGATAGTACCCTCGGAGTGGTCATAAACGTTTTTAATTTGTTCGTGGGAACTGTTCGAGGGCTTGAGAGCGATGTTTGCGGCTATTAAAGAGCAAGCTACCATTACATAGGCCGTTAGGGCGCTCGCTACGTGCAGCATGCCGAGAGACGTGCCGCGAATCCCAATAGTCCACTACACCGATATGTATCACATTGTTATCAACTCTACTTTTGTTAATAATAGTATAAAGAAATGTCTTTACTTTTGCATACCAAAAAAACAAATGACGAACGTACTTTAATCCTAATAATCGTTACGTGTCTCCTATAATTCTTAGTACTTTATGAAATAAAATTAAATCGAAAGCTATTACTGCCTTATTGATATTCAAAAACGAAAACAATATTATTATGTCTTCATTGATGAACAAATAACGTGTCAGTTAATATAGCTTTATGTCAGGGGCAACACTTTATCAAGCTCGCCACAATTGGCCGCGGCGCTGGCAGCATGCAGGCCTGGAGAGCCTCGTACGGGACCACTCTGATATATTATAGCTTAACTAACTCGTTATTAACAGCTCGCTCTTACAACTAATTTACATTCTCGGTAAATTAAAGTCTATGTTAGATAGTTTTATTAGAAATGTAGATAACGGAACATCGTCAGGTCTATTCTCTTAAGAATATGCTTACATCTTTTATATATCTCCGTTTTTATTCAGGCACAGCACTCAAGCGCGGATGGTCATCAGCGGAGCTAATGCGGTTTACATTGTTGGCACCTTCAAGCATCTTGGTACAGATTCTGATTTTAAGGTAATGAAAATTAAATATTAAAAACCTACAGGCGCTTTAATTAAATCTTACGAAGAAGAAGACTGAAAAAGAAGATTAATGGATTTCTTTAACTAAACTCACTATGACACAAATGCCAATATTAAAAAATCTCTTACGAAAGTTTAACTTAGAAAATTGTAAGCATTCTTGTTTAATCTTGTACATATCTTTCAGTTATACCTGACGACGAACGTAACTCAAGCTGACTTCAACATGGGGTATACAATGACAGGCACGCTGGAGCGCGGCAGCCGGGCCACTAACACCTTTCAAGTGACGCACTTCGCGGTACTCCGCCGCTGCGACCACGAGTCACATCATCTTAAGACATCATAATTTTAACTCCTACTAAACTAACCTAATAACGTAAACATCATACTATAGTGCCACAACATAAATGGCTCGGTGGACAAAAGTGGAACTAAAATAGAATAGCTCTAAGCGCCCCCTGTCAATGTCAAAAAACTGCCACAAGACCCTTGTTTCACTGTCTTGTCGTATCTTAAGAGTCATTTTCTATGCCTAAGAACGTTTTTCGTGTTTATGAAAGAACTAATCTCAATAACAGCGCCAACGAGCCATTATAAGTTTGTGAGATCATTACAAAACTCTTCATTTTATTGTTAATATACCAGGAAGTTATGAATCTCGAACTATTTTCTTATTTTCTATACGGAATCAGTTTACTAATTGCAATTTAAAAGCTACCTTTCCGATGGTTGACCTTACGGTTGAATTTTTAACATAATACTTGTATATTAAAATTTCTAATTTAAAATGTTTGTAATTGATATTAAATTGTAATTAATTTTGAAAAGATTTCAAAATTGTGCTAGTCATTTAGGCTATAAATATTGCAAAGCGATAATGTGATCTAAAAAAATCATTCGTAGTGGTAGTTGTAGTGTAGACTATAAATTCTTAGTAGATTCCTTGTATTCTAAACCATGGGTAGTGTTAGAAAGTGTAACTAATATTTATAAAAAGTACTAGGCGAGCAGAATTACTTAGAGGCAACTTCACACGGTTTACGTCCCTATGGAGCGAGCCAAAAAGATACAAGTTCGTTGTAGCCACGCTGGGTTTACTATGTTTACTTTTGGTTATAGTACGAGAAAAGCCTCATGACGTCATAGCTGTCAAGTCTCATATTATTAGACAATTTAGTAGATCCTTCGAATTGGAGATGTATTAGTATTTTTTATTAATCCCAAGTAGCTTATTGTAGAATTGATAGATAACATTGTAATTATTTGTACTACGTGTTAATTTATAAGGGTAGGGTAATTTAATGTTGTAATAAGGGAAAAAGAGTCATAAGTACCTGCTTGATGTATTAATAGGCTGGTGTTATTCCAGTGTTACTGTAAATTATCGCCCGGTTTTTGTCATGTCAAACTAATATTCGACTAATACGCCTAAGGCTTTTCGTACACAAAACCAGTCACTCGCTTCGTGTTTGTCTCTTGACATCCTGATCTTCGTTAGAAAAGTCGATAGGATTTTAAAAATGGCGTAAATAAACAACCATGTAGTCGCTATACCTGAAGTGAACAACCACCAAATACGTCGATAATTTATCGCTGTGTGAGCGAAGCGCGCGCTATGCGATAATAGCGATGGAATTATACAATACTAATTTTACGTTGCTTTGTGTACGAAGGGTCTAACTGTGAGTTTTGAGGACAACAATATATGGCACTATAAGTTTAATCATAAATGAAATTGATTGACCTTCCAGAAACCGGGTGTAAGTAGCCTATCGTGTTATGAAAGGATGTTTTTATATTAATTTAATAATGGCTGTGAGCGTGATTGAGTTCGACGCTTCGATGGATAAAATGAATATGATATAAGTAATAATTTATCGACCATGACCGCTCTTGAGCCGCGAATACGAGCGCTTTTGAGCTTCATATGTTAACTTGAATACGTTTTCTTCGAAATCTTTTGATTAGATTAATGCATTGTCTATTCTTTATGGAGTTAAATGTAACGCTGTATTTTACCAATTTATTAGTAATGTGAAAATAAAATAAGTGAAGATCGATTAACATTTACTATTAACCTATTTTACTACTACTTTGTAATACATGTCTAAATATTATCTAAAACTAACACAAACGTCCAGTATCGCACTCCCTCCAGCGTTTATAGACATATTTTGTATATATCTAGGATTATATACTAAGCACCTAATCCATACCTCAAGATACCTAATCCAGGCAATGCCAGTAAAGCCTCTCAAAGGCATCGATTGATTACTTCTTAAATATCCGCGTGAACAAACGCGCTAATTCTGTTAGATTTCATAATATTCCAGTTTTAACACAAACGATTGTACGTGTCATTTAAAATACTAAGGGTCTGTCCCACCATATTATAAATTGTCTGATACAATAAAACGTGTCAAATGGTAACATCGAAATGTCAGTTTTGGTTTCCTTATATGAGAGTGACGTCATTTTTAAGCTATTTGAGCCTCTATTAGCCAGTTGTGGGACAAGCCCTAAGTCTTCATTATTTTTTTTCCTTTTACTGAACATGGTATCTGGAGGTATATGTTTAGATTCCTAGAAGCTTTGTATTTACACGCTTGTAGATTCGACGCACCCTTTAATTCTTTTTTGTTACTTTTTGTACTTTTTATAACGTTAGATTTATTGAATAAATTTATATGTATTTTCATTTTAAGTAAAAGTACATTTTTATTGAACGTAAAGTATTGTAAGCATCGGTTGTGATTTAGTACATTTTTTAGCGTAGTGTTTCAATACTCATTTAAGCTTCCAGTAGATTTTTCATCTTCGTCACTAATGTGTGTTAGTATGTAATATGTAATATGGGAAGAGATCTAAAGGACGTCGCCCTATGCGTTGGACGGACCAAATATGCACCACTCTCAACACAACCATTCATAACGCCATACATGTCGCAGAGAATCGCACAGAATGGAGAAACACCCTTCGAGAGAGAGCCAAGGAGAGTGGTCGCGACCCTCAGGAATGAGGAAACGATCCGGAGAGAGAGAGAGAGATGTAATATGTAGTTGTGATTTATCAATAGTCAAAGTTGATGAAATCGTCTACTATCAGTACTAATAACTAGACACATTTCTATCCTTCCAGGTGAATTAAAATAAATCAGCGATCAGCAATCTAAATAACTTTTAGCGACTTTAGAGTCTTCTTTTACTGTCTTTGTTTTAATTTTTTCTTTAATATATGTACCCTAATTTATTGTTGTAATTAACGAAAAAGCTATTTGATTCAACGTTTGTTATTAAAAAAGAAAAAAAAGATTTTGTTTTTAATTGTCTACAGTATATTAATTTGGTTGTGAATTTTGAACATGCAATTGGTGTACCTTTCTAATAAATAAATAAATAAACAATACAATATCCGCTTACAAAATAATATATTTCAAATACTGATTTATTTAAAATCTGGTTTTAAATAGGAAAAATGGTGCAAAACATCTCATGTTATGTTTAAGCAAAAAAGACGTAATTAAGTTTTAGAATCAAAGGAATCGCATATAATTTTTCACAACGAAATGTCAATTACTGACAATTGTAATTCTAATCCTCTTTTGGATTCTCACATCGTTTTGTTCTGTCTAGAAATTGAGCCTTATAACACGACAAGGATTCATTTTCTGTGTTTTTTTACTGACTCATCAACTCATAAACATTGTCACTTTGTAAAAAAACATTATGTTTTTTACTTTGTACTTTGCTCTCTACACCTCTGTAAGTTTCCCGTTTGACCGATCGGCCGACAGATCAATAGGTCCAACGAAAAACATTGAAGAGTAAAGACTCGATTACATTGTAAGTTGTGTTAATTAATCTTGTCCTAAAATCTGTTTAAGTTAGTATAATGTGAATATAAACGTAATGCAAGTGCCAAAAACAAATTATAGGGAGCTTCTATGTAAGTCTTATTTTGTAATATTGTGTAAGCTAATTTGTATATAGCTGCTTCAATGTTGTCAATCACGCAACGACATTATATAAATAGACTGTACTGAAACAACTATTGTTTTATTATCCCACTATCTGTTCCCATGCGGCTTCATCGGCCTGGAATTATAAAAACTTTATTTTATTGTTAACATTTGTCAAATACCAATTGCAAATGTTAAAATACCAATTAACTTACTATGGCTAGATAGCCTGAGGAAGCAAGATTGCTTCCTTGATTTTGGCAGCAGCTTATGGTTTCTTTTCCACGTTAGGGTTAAAGCCTACAGAGCCTAAAGCGTGATGTAAGTGTAGATGTTTTTATTAAATAAATATTATTCAACAATATGCTGTAATTGCTGACATCTTACGCCACAAAGTGTGTGTTTACGCTTTATTATAATGGTATAGATATAGATAAGTAGTTATAATTATGTCTCCGTTCAATGATTCATTTTACTTAGCACAACTGTTTAGTCTCGCTTTGATTCCTATACGCTTATACGGAGGTATTCCGACTACTCGATTTTTAGTTGTGCAACTAAACAATTGAATTGGCCGCAAAACAATCGACAATCGCACAACAGTTGTACGATTGCAGTCGAATGTGTGCGCCCGCTCATATATTATAGGAAAATCTGACATAATCTAACCACTTTCAAGTACAAAACGAAATTTAAAAGAACTATGTATGCCTAATTCACTTTAAAATTAGCAATTATTCCTTAGCAAACATCCCAGAGAACCCTCAAGTTTCCTTCGATGAAGACTTATTATTTCATTAATCTTGATAAGCAATTAATCCTCATTGAAGTTGTACAATGGATGTCAATCAGTAATACGTTGTTGTTGACGACGCAACTAACAATAACTGAATGAGGTCAAAGTTTAAACATATTGTACAAACACACTGTCTTATGTTAAAATGTTAAAAATCTATGTATCTACATAAATTAAAATTATACAAAAAAACGTGTATTACATAACTATGCACTAATTTTAAGAAAATATGAACGGATATAATAACTACAAACAAATACTGAACGACACTAAAAATGAAAATATCGTTACCTTTTGTTAAGAAAATTTGTTATTTCTTGAAAGTGACACGTTTTTTATCGTATGCAACGAGACAGTAACTATTAACAACACTACGACGGAAGGTCAATACAATGCGAGGTACGTCATGGTTATTTATTTTTAACAATAAAACATGTAGAGCGTATTAAATAAAATGAAACCAAATACATGTAAATACGTAGTACCTCAACACATCCACTGCCGCGGTCTGGTTTCTGCGCTGCTTGCGTCACATCTATGGGATTACATTTGTGACGGATATTTATAAAATGCCACAGACTGTGGTAGACGCAGAGTGTGAAAAAATATATTTAATTTAATGTCTTAAATACAATCTCTCTAACTAATAGGCTATCCAGTTAGACGAGCAAAGCGAAGTGTTTCAATCTAGTCAAAAAGTTAATTGATTTTATCACAAGAAAAGCAAAAACAAAAAGTCGAGTATCGACGATAAATGACTATAGTTACCTATTTTTAAACACTACTAGAAACTTACTTTTATCTTAGTGTTTTCTCCATAAACAAATTAACTGTAAGAAATATTTCAGGGATGTAGTCGACATTTTTGTATGATAAATGTAAGTAAACTGTCTGGCTTTACTGAATCCTACTCTAAGTTAACCACATCGCCGTATATAACATATTTAGTGTCTGTCGGTCACTTAGTCGGAAACCAACATTCGATTAGAATGGACTTCACTAACAAGGTCGTCTTAATAACGGGCGCGAGCTCAGGCATCGGCGCGGCGTCTGCCGTCCTCTTCGCTAGGGCTTCCGCTAAACTGGCCATCGTCGGACGTAACATGGATAATCTTAGAAAAGTCGCCGAAAATTGCGAAACGGAAAGTGGACACGCACCTTTATTGATATCAGCCGATATAACTGCTGAAGATGACGTAGAGAAAATAGTGAAAGAAACAATTGACTGTTACGAGAAAATTGATGTACTCGTTAATAATGTTGGTATTTCTTTAATTGCCGGAATAAGAGATGGTGTGCAGCCTCTGGATAAAATAATGGACACCAATATTCGTGGAGCCTACATGCTTACATACCGAGTTATTCCATACTTAGAAGCTACCAAGGGCAATATTGTGAACGTATCTAGCGTCCTATCAACTACAGCTTTGTCATTCATGACGCCGTATTGTATGTCCAAAGCCGCTATGGACATGTTCACTAAATGCCTCGCTATGGAGCTCGCGGAGAAGGGTGTGAGAGTGAACTCCGTCAACCCTGGTCCGGTAAGAACTAACTTCTTCACGAGAGCCGGCTTGAGCAGTGAATATAGTGACGCCATCTTGAAGAACTACGCAGAGAAGTTACCTCTTAAAATGGTATGTGAAAGTGAAGACGTAGCGGAATTGATAATATACCTCGCAAGTGACAAAGCTAGGTGTATTACAGGCAGTTGCATGCTGATCGATTGTGGAGGCAAACTCGGCCAAGTTGAGAAAATTATGTGAAAATAAAATGTATTAATATTAAATTGCTTGAAGCACATCATTAGTATTTTCATTATCAAAACACTTTTTAATTTGACACTGGATATAATTTAACAGTGCGTATATTCCTAAGTAAATAAGATTTCAAGTTTATTGTGAGTTCTCGCACAATGCGTACGTTTCGGCTCCAGCTTTGTAATAAAGTCGGCAATATTCATAGCCCCGATAAGTTTGTTTAACAAACAGCTAATTTGACGATGACGTCTTGCAGAACAAAAGCGGGAAATGTAAATTAATGTTAAACTTTTCGGGGAACAAAAGCTACGGGACTAGCGTTGGGTTAAATAGGGATGTTACATCTTTATTCTTTCATTTCAAAGATACTCTCACTTCCGTCGTCTTTGACGCGGATTTTCCTAAGAAACCATTCTTTTATAATTATTATAACAATTCCGGTTATCTGTTTCTCGTAATCCTTCCCCAGGTACCAAGCAATCTCAACGTTATCTTTAATTAAATGTCCCTCTGTATCAAAAATGACAAATTTTAGAAACCGAGATTGAAACAAAACTGAAAAGCTCTGCTAGAACATTGATTTAAAATATATGGTATGTCACCAAATAATTATAAAACGCCTCGACAATATGTAGGTAAAGGGAATTGGAAGGTATTCTAGATGGCCTATATCCATCAGTGGGCAGAGAAAAGCTGACGATGGTGATATAGG
Source organism: Papilio polytes (assembly GCF_000836215.1). Taxonomy (NCBI): domain Eukaryota; kingdom Metazoa; phylum Arthropoda; class Insecta; order Lepidoptera; family Papilionidae; genus Papilio; species Papilio polytes. The sequence continues at coordinate 3,409,875 of NW_013525013.1, read as the reverse complement.
GATATGGGGAAAAAAACAATTCGTCGTAATTAAAGTTAGTAAGCACAAATAATTGTGCGTCGACTTTCATACAATTTGCAAGGTAAAAGGGGTGTTTTCGATACGGGTTCAGCGAGTCGAAGAGCCTCGTTAAGCGTTACGGGCGATTGTTATCCGCGATTAATATAATTCTCTAATTTATACACGAGACGTAACCGAGCCCCGTTCTATTGTTATTGGGCCAAACCGCGACTTTCAATTAGGCAACACCACTCAACCCGATATTACTTCGTCTCTCCGCACTCGGCGCCGCGCCGCGGCGGCGCGGGCGAGCGACCGTCGCATCCAATTATCTTAATTTGCGTTATAATTATTTGCATATGACTTTATTTTCCATCTTTTGTGTTACCACTTCTCGTATTTGATGGAAAAGGGGTCATTTTAATATATGTCTTTATAAAGTTAAACCGATTTTAATAATCGTTTCAATTTAGACTTTTAACTTTATACGAAACCCATTCCTATTGAAACGTGTTATTTAAGAGGGAAAATAGAAAGAAAAACAAAGAAAAACATTTACTTGTTTTAAATTGACCAAGGACAAGACAACAGACTAAAAATATTAGAAAACACAAATCACCCCTACTATTACCCCTATTTTCTAAATTGAGTAGATACCTACATTACAGACAAAGATAACAAAAATTAAAGATTTTCTATACACAATAGAAACATCTATAATATTTTTCTTATAAATACAAACATTTCAACTTAGAGGCAGGATTTGATACATGCGATTTTTTGCATTTTAACCTGACAAAGGTTATTTAAACACACAATTACAAAAGCAACAACAATGTGATGATAGTTGACTGTTGACCTTATGAATATTTAACATCAACATAAATATAGAAAATCACTAAGATTACAAACTCTTGAAGATGTTAATTAGTCATTAAGCTTACATAATTAAAGAAAACGTTTTTACTTTATGCTTTTTAAAAAAATAATTGCGAAAAATAAATAAACAAAAAAATGGGACCCACCTGCAAGCACTATCTTCCTGAAAAAAAAAATGGGACCCATCTGCTAGCACTACCTTCCTGAAAAAAAATAAACAAAAAATGGGACCCACCTGCAAGCACTACCTTCCTAAAAAAAATAAACAAAAAATGGGACCTCTTTCTATTAGGAAGTCGGTCAATAAAGGAAACATGATCATACTAAACAAAATCATAGTAATATTAAACTGAAGTACTTAGGCATAGTTAACAAAACAAAATAATTTTGATATGTGGTACGTGAGTTGGCAAGCAGCGATGCGCAGGTACGCCCAGGAAGAGGTATAGCAATGAATTGCAAACTACGTGCTCGAGATAGCAGCTACTAACAATGAACTTAGAGAATACACTCTAACGTGTTTACAATACACCAGAGAGAGTTCCAAATACAGTTTAATAAAGATATTCTTACAATTAATATAATCTTTATTTACATACTAGTGTTAACCTCTAAAAGTCCTTACTTTAAATGTTTATTCGAATTACAGTAGTAATAAAAACATTTAGTACTTAAAAAAACACATTAGTATGCCGGTCGACTGTGACCTATGACAGACTTTAGTGTTCTTGTCCTCTTCTTGTTAAACATAATTTAAATATCTCGGATCTGGCCATTCTTGTGGTTTTCCTATAGGACTCTCAAAATTTTAATTGTTATAATGTTTTTTTATTGTATAATCAACGCAAAGAAAACACGTTATATTAAAAACAATTGTTATTTCCTTTACACAATAAGGTAAGTGTACCAGTAATTTATAGTCTAGTGTTATTAAAGCGAAATTTCCTTAATTCAAAATGTTTTTTTCTATTAACTCTTCGTAATAAACTATAATGGCATAGTGGTTAAACAAAGAGCGTCATTTACATGTTTGTAGACCAGTTGTATTTGCAAATGGTATTCTTAAAGACTCATGTCTTCTCCGCTTTCTACCGAAATATATTGGACTTTGTACACCCCAGAGACTGAAGTGCTTACTTTAACCGAATATCCCAAGCCTTAAAATAAGAATTAACCGATACTAAACCTTAATGACTGCACTTAGAGTTGTTAATGGAGTAACATGTTTTGAAATTAGGTTGAAGAAAAGGACTGGGCACTGGAACGCTACTATTTAAGGGGCAACAGATTGCTTCACTTGTAATTTGTGCGGCACGTGTCTAGAATAAACACGTCATTTGTTATAAATGATCATTTAATTGTACACAAATTAGTATTGGAAAGTAGAGTGTAGACAGAAAGATTGCTTTCTTTAAAACAATTGAACGCAAAAAAAGTTAGTAACAATGTGGTAATTGTGTATGAATCAGGATCAACTAAAAAAAAAAAACAATTGAACAATTAATCTCTTAACATAAAATTTTTACGCAAATCTTGAGATATCAATTCAATTTTCTCGGGCGAGATAGTCTCGAAAATAAGAAAATTCGAATATCACATCCAATCGAACGCTCGACAGCATTTCCGATACGAAACGACATAAACAATAAAAAAAGGAAAAAAAATCATGCAATCATATTTTATCGGGAAAGCTATTTTTCGCAGGCGGAACCCGGTCCCGTGGCAAAGCTACTCGTACATAAAACGCCGTGTTAACAATAACAAGGCCCGGAGCGACGAGACGCACTTCCACCGAGACATCGCACTTGTTACAACTTGCAATCATGATTTTTATTTGCCAAACCCTATGTAGGGATGTACCAACTACATATCGAAAAACATATCGATATCGTATCACTAGCCAGAGTAAGACGATCTACACTTTAATCCAATTCAGAGAAATAGTCAGATTGGTTCTAAGATAACTATCGTATTTCTTCTACATCGAGAATATATGTATTTGCTATGCTAATCAATATCTTTGTTTTTACATCTTTTTCAAGTGTCAATTTACAGGCGTTTTTTACTTAAATAATACGTCGCCTAAATAAAATCTAAAGATAAAAAACTCTTGAAATAACCTAAAATCTTCATGAACTTTCGAAATGCGTCAGTGGAGGATAAATAACAAAATTCAAAATAAGCCATCCCTATACAAGTAAGTATGTAGTAAAGTTAGGCTTACACAACTACGAACGGTGCTGATTTACTACTTGGGGCCTCCACGTCTTAGGTTTTGTGACCCTACTATTGAGATTGTGTTCAATGAATTTCATTACTATTGATATAAACTAACACATGGCATACTGAAAATTTTACAATTTTTTGCGTTACGTATTTTCAAAGCCTTTGTGCAATGTAATAAACTAATCTATTATAATAGAACAATATATATGTCATTTATTGTTGAAATAATTGATTTCTACAATTAACATTTAATTATTGATTTAAATCTAATAAAAAACCGAAAAACAAAAACGTTACGCGACCTCTTAAAAAAATTGATACTGAAAATTAGAAATAGTGTAAAATTGTCAAGGATTTTTTAAAACCTAAGAATGATTTTTTTGTTCCAATACGTACATGCACGTGAACAAGATTGCAGAAAAAAAAATAATGAAGTAAAAAAATAACACATTCGCAAATTTAACTTGAAGTTTTATTACAGAAAACATAAAATATTTAAACGACAAATAGTTTGATATTTTGTCATATTATTAAATAACTCAATTTTAGAAAGTAATCACTACTTATTGACTAAAGTAAGGGTGTAAAGGAACGTGAGAAGAGGCAATTGTGCGTCTGTGCCTGTGCAGGTGCAAACGCAAGCAATAATTCAATCAGGCGAGGCTTAGCGGAGCGCCCCGTGTTTACCAAACACATACCCTTATCATCAACATTGACGACCTTATCCTTTTAAGACGCTCTCACTATATTAATTAGATTTAACCTCACTTTCAACTCTATTTCCATAGCAATAAAGACTTACCCTCCCAACGTACCGATTGATTTATAGTGCCTGCGATTACTTTGTTTAAAAGTGTCATCCGATGAAGTCGTTTACGATTTACATTGTTCTCATTTACGGGATTCAACGCGGAGGATGTCGAGATGAAGAAAAAATCAGCAAAGGTAATTTATTTGAATTGTTAATTACATTACAAAAGTTATTCTTTTGGTTAACTTTATTTTTAAAACTGAAAGTAATAGATTTATAGTAGTGATTACGACATAAGAAAGATATATTAGTTAGATACTAACAGTATTTCAGCAAGTCTAAGCTATTTTACAGCTCCCTCGGGGACTGTAAAGGAACCGTTAAAACGATGTCTAAAAGAACTAAGAAATTCGAAAAGTCCGCAAAGATTTACACCGTATTGGACTATACCTTGAAAATAGAGTTTAACTCTACCTTTTTATTTTAAATTAACATTATAGGCACTATTTAACCATTTTCAATCTTTATATTTAATTAAATTTCAATAAATTTACTATTTATTTCTTAAGTCTGAATTAATATGGTTAGGAACAGATTAAGACATCATAACCGGTAAGTAACAAGCAAGTGTGGTTATGTTTCAGGTTGCTACTGGCCGAATGAGGTTTACGAGCCGTGTTTCGGGGGATGCGCGGAGGTGTCGTGCGACAACCCCCGAAACCACATGCGCCCCTGCTACCCCTACTGCGAGCCAGGTTGCGTGTGTGGCGACCCTTACGTCAGGGATGACCGTACACACCAGTGTGTGCTGCCACAAGACTGTTCCCCGTATGTAAAAATGACTATTATATTACCTACACTACGTAAATTGATACTAATATGGCAAAGGAGACGAGAAAATAGGGAAATTGTTAAAGTAACGCAATTAAGTAGTCTTTCTGGTACTCGCATCAAATTATTTAACTTTAAATTGACAATAAAAACTAGTTCCAATATATTTTGATACCAGAATTGAAATTAATAATATGGATAACGTTCCAGTTTGTTTAACCCTGACTAATCTGTTTTATCATATTTATTACAGAACTCAAATGGGAATACCAGTGCCAAGTAAGAGAGTAGCGAAGCCCCCAGCGCCGAAGTACGCCCCGCCAGCAAAAACACCGAGGAATCATGGAAAGCGTGACGAAGTTCAGGATATGGAAGAAGGAGGACCTGCAAACAACCACATGGAAGATTTCAAGCGAGGAAACGAAGTGTCCCGTATGGGGAATTACTTCAACATCGTGATCGCACCACCTCCCATCAAAGCTCTACAGCCGAGGAAATTACTCCACAAAGATAACTTCAGGTCACCGATTAAACAAATAAATTAATACCATTTATAATTATTTAAAACATTGTTATCATTTTAGAAATAAACTATTTAATTTTAATGAATAAATGTTTCACAAATAAAATTACAAAACAATTTTTTAAGTGCCAAAATTTTACAAATAATAGTTTAAAACTTTCTTCTAAATAACAAAATGAGATGATGACTGCTTTCATAAAATTTTATTTTAAAATTTAACACAGTAGACATTTTTCGTAACCTCATTTTCCATTTTTCGATTTGTTCTCCATTCAAATACGTTTTTAGAGTATGATTTAAACATGTTAGCCAATGACCAATATAACTGAGGATATTCCTAAATTGAAAGGGGTATTACTTTTTTTTTATTTTAATGAGAAATCATAATTTCCGCAAAACATTAATCACTCGAAAGACTTTATTGTTCAAATCTAGATAAAGCTTCAAAGGTCTATGGTTTAAACGTCGCCGTCTATGGAAAATGGCTGTATTAAAAATAAACTTGATGATAATAAAAAAGTCCCATCTACAGTCGACACATTTTTTATTTCGTATATGGGATTGTGTACATATCCGCCATGTTATGGTTTACTTTTTATCAACAATCATCAAATTGTTGCGATTAGCGGCTTCGAATTGAACGTAAAATGAAACGCACGAGTTTATCTCGATGCTATTTTACGAACAATATGGAGAGTAACTGAGCATCAAAATGCGTACACTCTTATTTTTGGGCTTCTTGCTATGTAAGGATAAAAAACATAAAATAAATCAACAACGATTTAGTTTGAAGCTAATTTTTTTTACTAATCAAATTGCAGATGATGTGATCGCGTTTGGTTCGAGATTGAATAATTATGATTATGAAGACGGTGAGAACAAACGGCATACAATTGGGGAAGAGAGGAGGAATTGGAGGAAGAAGTCGCAGTTGAAACCTATAGACTCGGAGCACAAGGACTGGGATGACAGACGTAGGATGGAGTCGGATAGCATGAGATATTCCGACGACGACAAAGGTTTCGGTAGTATGGACCGACAGCGCGACATGGACCCGCCCTCGAGCATGTTCCGTGGACAGAGGCGATATGATGAACTGGACAAAATGATGTCTGGAGTTACTAATGATTTATCTCGACCATCATCCTTTCTGTAATTATCTTTTATATTTTACCAAAATATGCAGTTACTTCTTTTCTTTCTCATAGGACTTACCAGAACAATTTAGTTTTGTAAACCTATGTTTTCAATGTCTAAGCATTTGTACTTTGCAGGGAAAAAGAACCAGAAAAGAAACCAATTTCAATATCAATGAATTGTGACCGAGCTCATGAAAGGTATATTATGATTTTATTTGACTTAATTTACGACCTCCAAAGCATTCTATCATCAGTCATCTCAGTCGTCACTCCCTTCTTGATCATGTCACCTTTCACGCAATCCATCCATCTCTTTCTAGGTCTACCTCCTCCACATTCATAACTAACATCCTTCTTGTTACATGCGATTTATCCCTTCTCATAACATGCCCATACCACTCTAACCTTTTACTCCTTATTTTCTCAATTTAAACTAAGTAATTATTATCCGTTAAAAAATACAAGTTTCTTTAACTAACGTGTTTGTCAGATATGAACCGTGTTTCGCGGGATGTGCGTCAGTTACTTGCGACAACCCGCACGATCGGCTGCGTCCCTGCTACCCCTTCTGTGAGCCGGGCTGCGTGTGCGTGCATCCCTACGTGCGAGATGACCGCACACATAAATGTGTTCTGCCTGAAGATTGTACCAAGTAAGTTTAAAACTTGGCATTTATTTTGGCACGTCAGGTACAAGAGTAATCCGCTCTATTCGCTCCTCATCCGCTCATCCGCTCCACGTGACAAAGTCGTGCGAACAAGTGTCGGGAACAAACTCAAAGTGCATAATGTATTCTTAATTGTAACATCTACAATATGTATTACATGTATATTCAATTAAAAAATTGCACGAAATTTTTAGTGTCCTAAAATAAAAACTTTACTCAAAAATCGTCTTAAATATCATTCGTTGATGTTCGTAAGTTGTATAATCTATTTTTCTATTTCAGGGGTCTGAAAGGAATTCCAGATTTAGGAGATGACAATTAAATGTACAGAATCAACTTCTACATTTAAAAAACGCCGTTTACATGTAAACTAATATGGATTTAAAATAAAAAGATTTATCAAACAAACATACCGGTTTTTTATTGACAATAATAACAAATAACATTGTTGTACCATAAATCAGTTACATTAATTTCCTGTAAGTCAGAATTCATTGTGATTGTTGTAAAATTACCAACATAAATAAAGGAATACTTGTAGGAACAGATATTACATTTTTTTTTCAAAAATAATACATTAATAAGAAGGTTTTTTTACAAAAAGTATTAGAAGTAAGACATTATTGCTTCAGATAAAAGTAGAAAACATTGTTTTATTTATTGATAGGAAAGTAACTTAAGAAGAACTATAAAAATGAATCAGTAAATGCGTTATACGAGTTACTTAGGTTAGTGATTACCGAAGCAACACAATGCATGCATTGTATTAAAGGAAAAAGTCGCCGTGAAATAGAGCCATTGTTTCCTAAGCTCCAATAATACTTTTTCTTATACTTAGAATTTATTTAGCACATTCAATAGAGTGTTTGTGACGCTTAATAATCCATTTTTATTCTTCTATGAATATTTTAACGTTTTTAGTAAATAAAATGATAATTATTCTAACGGTATTAACGTCATAATTGGCAACACTTTTAGTTGCGTAATGACACGTCATTAGCGACTTAAGTTTTAAGTGAATAGTTAAAATACAAAGATTTTTTACAGCATTTAGAATTAGCTAAGGAAGTTCGTTGTTAAATAATGATATCATTTAAGTTCAGTTTTCACAAATGACAATTTGGCTTCTGTTAGTCTTCGCTGTACTCATTTCTGCTAATCCGAAAGAGACACAATATGGTAAGTAGACTTTGAAACTCTCTCAATACGTATAAAACATATTGTTTTCAGTATGACGATATTAGAACGATATAGAGCCTAGACTTAGAAGAAAGAAAGGTATGTCCGGGTGCATTTGCATGAGGAAAACGCAGAAATGGCGACCTAAACTACATTTTTCTATATTTAGGATCTGTCTAGGATATTGTCAACGTCCAATAATTAAACTCAGTAACTTATGTCGTGTAATTTGGTAAACACTATTCGGTAAAATGTTTTTTAATAGTTGAGTTTGAACGTTAATTATTATGTTAAAAACTAAAAATTTTAACGTATTTTCAGAATGTGGCGAACACGGAAGGTTCGAATATTGCATAGATGGGATCCCGGGCTGTGTTATCGGCTGTCATTGTCACCCTGGATACTATTTCGACACCGACACGAAAATATGTGAACCTAAGTAAAAACTCAATAAATAATATTTTAAAAAATAAGATCTAATACATTATTATAACCATATTATTTGTTTCAGTTCGAATTTGTTAGAAACATATCGTCGGCAATATGCAGCTGAACCGACTAGAATTTCAATGTCACAAATGGAATTTCCCGAGTTTATGCTCCAGACACCTTCACCGGCTCCTAATGTTATAGATGATCACGTCGACAATATAGCAAAAAATGCGGACGACCTTGGCGATTGGCTCTATAACCAGTTCTACAAAACAATCGAAAGTCAAGTTATCAACAATACAAATAAGAACAGCATAACAAGAAGAAGCGGAAAAAATAGTAACCTCAACACGACAACAAAGAAGAGACGAAAAAGTGATAACAGAGGTTCATCGAAAAAGAAACTTAAGCAGGATGACTTAAGAAGAAAATTGTTAAGAATAACAGAAGATGACAGCCTTTTTGACTCAGATTCGGAAACAGATAGTTCAGAGGCTTCTAGTACCAGCAAGGAGGATAACGAAAGTTTTAAAAATGGCCATGGACACAAAAAATTCGTAATAGTAAACAGGAAACCAAAGCCGCCGCTGCCATCTTTTGTTTTTCTTCCGAATATCGAAACTCCGTTCTATCCTCCAGTCGCCTTGCCACCTCCGGTACTCCCCATGTACCCCATGGTGCCTGTACCTCCAGTTTTGCCAGGTTTTCCTCCACCGAGTAAGATTATATCATTATTATTTTATATTCATTTAATGATCTACTTTTATGTTTAATTTAATTATTTACATTACAGATATATTGCCTGATTGTGATGAAAAATCTTCACCATCAGTAACGACGTCGTCTGCAACTGCAGCTGGAGATAGTGCTGCCACGACTGCAGCATCTACAGAACAGCCGTCAGTCGCTGATGTAACGACAGATGTTATGACTACCATTAGTCAAGCACCGGGTGCTCTTCGTTTGAAAAAGTAAGAAGTTATCTTTCATCATCACTTTATAAACTCTAATTTTAAAAGCAGTAAACTGCATCTTTAAAAAGTTAATAATCATATTCAGAAATAGACTAAAAGTAAGTCAAAAGATCGCACAACTTTCTTATTTTTTCTATATTTTCTATTTTTGTTTCAGTAAAAGGAAAAAGATTCTGATGTATAATAGCGGAATGGATCCAGTAAGTACTTTTAAATAAATCGGGAACAGAATTTAAAACAAATAAGTAACTAATAGTGTTTAACAAATGCACATATTGTTAATAACACTTTGATTTTAGCTACGTCGTCTTAGACAATTAGTACAAAATTCTGGTCTAAATAAATTACAAGAGAAAACGCAAGTAGACCCCATCGAAGAAACAGATCAGTCATCTACAGAAATACAAGATACATTCCAGATCGAGCCCCTTAGTAATGCTGAGCTACAGCACAAAAGTAACACTAAATCTCCAGTTATGAACAACGATATAGCTAACTTTAAATATTTGTCAGAATTGATTCATAGAGTTAATTTAAATGATACAGATAAAACAGTTGTGCCACGATTAAAGCCAATCGTAAGAAATCGAAAACCTCTCATACTTAACCAAAAGAAAAGTCGTATTCCTATACTACCACCGAAAATTGAAGAATCCAATCGAAGATTTAATATCGAAATGTATCCTCACGACCCTAAAATTCTAGACGATACGTTTTATTCCAAGCTTGGTAAGCAAATAGCAACTCTCATAAGAGGTGTAGATACAAAGAACAATAGACAAATAGACATAGAAATCGAGCATTTAGATCAAAACACACCGAGTTATCCGATATTTAGTGAACTCAGTTATGCACCACATTCGTACTGGGAGAGATTTGCCAGGTCACCCAAGAATTATCTCGAACAATACCGCAAAAAACACGAGCACAACAAGAAAAGCAACGAAAACCTATATAATATTGAGGATAAAATAGAAATATTAGCATCAACTATGCTACCATTGAGTTTACAAGAAATTGAGAATTTTATCAAAGGCATGCCAGAAACTGCAGAAGATGTCCGAGACTATAAACCACAAAAATATCAGCATCTGTCTTCTAACAAAACTCTTAACATTAATTTGTGGCCGGAGGAACCGCCGGCTGCTAATGTAATACCATACCATGCTAAGCCAATAATAAGTAGATCTCCACCGCATTTTAACTACGTTAAGAAAAATACATCTGAAAACCATTCTAAATTGAAAGGTTTTCGTATGCAGAATGTGTATTCTACGTGGGTCGACGTAGAACACTCCCCACACAAACCCTCTGCCAATAAGGTAAAAAATATTCGACTTGAGAAAATTAGTGACGACAAAAATAAGAAAATAGTTATAACTAAAATGGAAATACCAATTTCGAAGAAGCAAAAAAAACTGAATTATGGTAAAAGTCCAATTAGGCAGGCACTAGCACCTACCAGACGGTCACACAAGGCGACTGTACTCAAATCGCTCTCGCCTTTTGATTACAATAAGAAATTTGTTGACGACAATAATCCTTTTTATGATAAGACAGAAGAATTTAAATATCCAATTGAAAACTCCTTAAACAAACACTCTAAATCTAAGCTCCCTTCATACTTCCACCATGAAGTACATCATTTTAATTATATTGATTAAAATACTATTAATAACACATATCTTGATCATCCATACTAACTGTAATAAGCATATTATAAATGTATGAAACACAAATGCTAGAATAACGTGTCTAAAATTAAAGATGTAATCTCCACCTCTCCAGCTTACATGAGATAGTTTTACGTTTTTGAATTTAATCGTGTTTATCGTAATCGAACAATAGCATCTTTATCTTTAGAGTAAGCATTTAGCTATGTGTATTTTCGAATACATAAACAGCATGTAAGGTTCACTGTATACGCAATTTAATTCGCATTTCACGAGGTAGGATGTGCGAGGTAATTCAGCAGTTAGGCTGGAATAGTCCGCCGATCTGCGATAATACACCATATCATATATCATATATGAAGCCGAGATTATGCAGCGGCTTCCCCATTCACCCCGTGCCAAATTATCATATATACAAGCCTCCTTATATCTTAATATATACCGCACTATTAAAATTAAACACGTTTATAATTGCATGAAAACATAGACCAAAATTTGCACACTATTATTACAAGGAAGTTTTGTTCTAGCTATGTGGAAATATTTCCAAGCAAAACCGATTTTTTTTATTTCATTTGCAATGAACATATTATTAATTAAAAATAAGCTAAATATGAATGCATTTTTATTAAATTATACAGCCTCAATGAACTACTGGGTTTTTAACTAACCTATAAGCATAGGACAAACAGTTTATAAAGAAAGAATGCGATGACAAAATTATGCACATTGGACACAATAACAAGGATAGAATATCTTCTTATCTACTGCATTGATCTCGAGATTTGCGTGTCTATGTAGGATTTTCATCTTTTCTAATAAAACTAACCATTATAGCAGCGCCTCTCGCCTGATCATACAACTTTACCGTGCGATTCATTACAGGACACTGTATGTACTAAATATACCCATGAAACACAGTACCTCTTGAAAGTATGATGAAAAAACTATTTTGTTCTAATATTGTAAATACATATGTGCTATACGTTGCTGTAGGAGATGAATTAAAACTTTAGCCGCTTTATGCCAGTCTGTGTAAAAAGGGATCACGGCCCGGCGGTCGAATGTTTTGTCCGTCGGACTTTAATGGGTTCCCATCCGCTCCATTTCGCCAACGGATATACATTTAATTAGTAAAACCCACCTAAATCTATTTGCTCCGACGAAATCACTGTTGTCCATTTTATAATTTCGTTTCGTAATTTCCTTTAATGAATAGCTCGATGTTAAAGATTTTAAAATAAAAATATGTAAAACGAAAAAAAAAAAATAAGGACCTGAAAAATTTAAATCAAATAACTAAAAAACTGAATTCTCGATAAGACGTATGTCTGCAGTCATCTTGTTTTCTATATCCGACCTATCCTAAGTTAGATGACTAGGCCATAATAATCTGAAAAAATATTTTTCACTCACTAACATTTTGGTAACTATTTCTAAGATGCTTCTATTCTTCTGGGAAATTTTCAATTCGTGTTAATGCCTTTAAGTGGCTTTATTCAAAAACTTAAAAAAAAGTCCTTGCAGAGGTAACAATGAAAATGATAATCTTAATTTTTGAGAATTTTATTGTGAGACGAAGAAACTTCTAAGCCACATTACAAAGTTTCTGTCCCGTGAGAGGCACTAATATTATAAAATATTTTCCTTTTGTTTTAATGGAACGTTATATTTTAAATAAACTGATTTTACCAAAGATTTCACTGTAATAGGTTAGGTAAAAAAAAGTTACCAAATAGAATCTGTAACATTAAAGATGTCGAGAGAACATATGTTGAGCAAAACTTAATGTTGATAGAAATATGTTTAACAAATTGTGATTTCAGTGATATTTTAACAAGAGGGCGAGACGCTTTACCCGTGCGGACGCCGCGAAGCCGGCTGGCCTGTTTAATCCGTGCGGCCTGGTACTGCTTTTCTAATGTATCGTTACTGCAATAGATTGCATCCCCTATCTTTTTCATATTATGTTACCAGATGTTTTATTTCTTTTTTATAACCTGTACGTTATCTAGTATATAGTTGGACATTTTCTCATTCAATTGACTCTGATTTTCATATTAAGTGAGTCAATGAACTAAAACATTACAGTGTTAAAATTATTATAATATCAAAGGTTTCCAATACAAAATTCTATTAAATCATAAGAGATATCGGCTCCATAAAAATATACGAAATTACAGGTGGTCGTACAATAAATCTGTTTTGGCAGAGGGTTGATATTTATTCGGTCTCCGCAGAGATTTTCCAATTTTCATATTTTCTGCGCCGCGGCGGCAGCGGCGGCGGCGCGGCGGCAGTGTACATTGCGCGGCACAATGCACTGCTCCATTTCAATCTCCTGTCTATTATTATTTTTTCTTTGTTTTCCCATTTTCTACGTTCGTTGTACGAGTAATACGGTGCTCGACATTAATTATTGTCCACTAAATCATTTAAATTATGAAACAATAAAAATTGTTCTTCGAGCTGTTTGATTGTGTTCATTGTACTTTAAATTCACACACAAGAATCCTACATAAAAAGAAATTCTGTAATGTGCAGTCTCACAAAATAATTTATCTGGCAATGCTAAAGGACGCCTTCTATAGACTAGTATAATGCACAACATCAAAGTACCAATGAAACAATCGTTTTGTAACGCGTTGAATATTTGAAACGCAGCAAGAAAAAAGCATGCAGAATAAAGATTCTCGTTATTTAGTATTCTAGAGGTGCCCCGGTCGACTTGTGCCGGCTCGGATTGCCCTCTGGACTATTTCCACGGAGGCCGCTGCCGCTGTCAACTTTTGTTTAAATATTACGCAAAAAGCTTAACCTGAATCGACAATGATCTTACTCCAACAATATTTGTTTTGTAATATGAACGCTATACAACATTTTTACCAACAAAAACTTTACTTATTATTCGCCTCCTGAATTATAACTAGTAAATAAAACTTTTTGTAGTAACAAAATGTTTTTGAACATAGTTTGTAGTATATCACTTACAATTACGTAAATTACGCACACATCGGCCATAATATTGTGAACAATGGAATGAAGGACGATAAAGTGGTACTTAACTTCTCGATGTACACCGCACCGCCTTCAGGTGCCTGGTCTCTGCCGGTGTCGATTGAGTCAAGTCTATAAGCGCCAGTTATGCTGCCCGCATGCCGGGTGTATGCACCGTTATAGTTCCAAACGCGAAATCTAAATTCAAGGCGACTCCGTTCGCTAAAAAAAATAATACGCCCGTTATGTCTTTCGCCTTGTCGGACAGGCAACCATTTCTGATGACCTTTGAATATACTTTCAACCACACACCTGTCCGCAGGCCCGCGCCCGACCGTACTGGAGAGTATAGAGAGCATAAAGGAGGAGAGGATTCAAAACTACCCACTTGTTCGGGATAATAATGCGCCTGGTTACCCGCAATAGACCGGGCCGCGGAATTTAAACTATTATATATGTTCCCGTAAGATGTGTACCGAACATCGTCAATCAATGAAAATTGATACAAAAAATTGTAGCAATTTTATATCAAACAATGTGTAAAAGCCAGAGCCGATATTTTATTAAAGCAATTAGTATAGTACTTGTGTATAGTTAGCAAATTAAAATTAGTTGAATTGCGTTCTTTTATTTTGTCTCCACTTTTACCAATTTATTTGATCAGCTAATAGTTTAGTACCTGATGCGGGCTCCGCCACAGTCTGTGAATCTCTAACTTTGTAAACGACTGTTTATCTACCTAATTTACACCACAAATTTCACTAATCAAGTTTCATTCCATATCACTTTAAAGTTTAAACTTTCATTAAAGATAAGTACTAATTTGTCAGTACATTTTAATTAAAAATATGAAATCATCTAAATCAATTTTAAAAAAACAGATTTTTAAATTGAATTTTAAAACTATGCCCCTATAATTTGTAGAGCTCAAGCTATCGTTCAATCTTACTGCTGATCGATAATATTACATTTTGTTATAATTGAAGTTTTATTTAAAAAAAACATGTTCAAGATTAGAATGCTACCTCCATTGTTATATATTTTTACCGTTAATTTTTAACTAATTGTTCTTTATTTTAAAAAATAAAGTACAAATCTTTTCTCATTTTTAAATAACAAAATGGTCACTCAATCGTAGTATACAGTTAGGTAGAGTCGGAGCGAAGGGAAAGCTTTACAGAATATTGGATCAAAGTGACCAAATGTTTCATCCATCGAAGCTTAATACGGTACCGAGCTTTCCATTTCGTTTCCGAAAATTTAATCAATTAGTACAAACCTTTTTAAACTACATACATGTACATACTTCGGCAAGTAAACTTACAGTTAGGTTAACTAGTTAGGTTAGATAATTTATTTGTCGATAATGGACAACAGTGGTTTTCCAAAAGTGTGACTTTATGTTCAAATTTATATTTTGGAAGTAACTTCTACGCTTAGCCAGTGATTTATGAATTAAGACGATTAAATTCATTTCGATAGCTTTAATTTTGACATTTCTCTCTAAATATGTATGAAGTAATATTTAAGTGTAAGCGTTTAACGTAGAATATAAAAAAATATTATTTTTCCGCTAAATTCTTTTTCAGTAACTTCGTGACAAAGGAGAGTTTAATTAAACTGAATTGCCTCATTTATACGTTTTGGATTTTAACATATATTGAAATTAACTTTATTTTATTATAATAGAGACGTAAAATGTGAATTGAAAGCGGCAAGTGCAATGGGAGTACGATAAAATTTCATTTTCGTTGGTACATCCTGCCGCGGACATTCCATTTAGCGGCCCTCGCCGCCACCGCTTTGAAATCTTCGCATATTTTCTAACGAATATTTCGATGCATACCAAATAAATAAGCAGCATTTGACGGCACCTTAACGATGTTAAAAATACTTTCGAAACTTAATTTCTTTTTTCATTATTACATTTATTTCGTTTGTTACCGCTCCGTAATTATTAATATAGGAAAAAAACATATACTTTGTGTAATAAAATGAAATAAAGCGATACTTAAAGAGTGGACTTTGTACCTAACCACTCCAAAACATTGGAACTGGATTTTGTTTTGATCTCGTAAAGTTATTTTTGGTTAAAACTCTACACGTCAACAAGAAGAAAGAAAATTACTATACTATATTACGAATAATCTTACTTAGGTATGTTATATATATTTTACATATATCACTAGTTTATCTTATGTTTTTCTACTTTCTGTTTAATCAAGTCTTAATTCCTTCCTTGCGACTTAATACTCTTCCTTGTAATACATAAGCAAAACTAATCGCTCTCGCAATTCGCAAGAGAGCGACGTCTCGCTCGATTTTCCCCAAACGAAAGTTGCGTCGAGAATACGAAGTGACAGGATGTAAGGTGGAATCGGAAAAACTGCTTATTTTATTACCGCCCGGAGCTGCGAGGCGGATGGGAAAGGCCCCGAGCGGGATTGCACGGACCCCAATTAGATGCAGAGACGAAACCGACGCGACGCACATCGCTCACAAACCTACCACAATTTACCTCACCTCGCTAATAAAAATATCATTAAGAAAACTCTATTAACGTTTACAAATCAAATTGTAGTTTTGTTTGTGGTGACATAACTTGAATTGTGTTAAAGATAGAACATTGAACAAATATATGAAGATGATTTCAAGGAAAAATTTATCGAATTATATTTAATTTAAACTATTGGTAACTACGTACCTCGCAGTGTTTAATATATGTGTATAATGAAAACGATACAACTGTTATCCGTACGCGTACGTTATAAGGGAGTGTAATTTATATTTAAAAGTGCTGAAGATAGCGATTCGAGAGAGCTTAGGACGACTTTACACGTGATTTATAGGAACAGGTAACTGCTGAAAAATTCAAATTTCCCACCTCACGGCGCTCGCTAGTAAACCATAAGCGGTGAAATTTTGAAGAGTTTTTATGGAGATCTGCAGTACGCGCCTTGTTGAACTAAACCAATTCTTTTTAAACTTTTCCAAAGTGCTTTAATTCTTGGAACAAAATTAAACCGTCATATGTTTTTAACTACAAGTAATAAATTACGAGTAAGAAATAACACATTTTTGTTAACATATAAAAGAGAGTGATTAATACTAAGTATGTTTTTATAATGCAATTTGTTGGCAATAAATACAATAGGATACATCTTTAAGAAGGGGTTAACATTTCGAATCCAATATTTTAATTTTAGCGCCATCTTTCGTTGTAAGGTCTAAAACACAATGAACGCTAGTGGTATGATAAAAAGTAGGACAGCAACTCATCACAAGAGGACTTTATACAAACAAAAAAGTTATATTTATTCTCCAAGAGGTGTCACTACTGTCACTATTAAATACAATATTTCTTAACAGCGACATCTCTTGAAATGTTATGTAATCATTTTATTCGATCTAAAAACCTATTAACCTACCTACAGAACCTAACGAATGAAATGAAATTTTATAACTTTTGTATAAATAATTACAATAATTACGCAACCGACCAAAATGTCCATTAGCTTGAAGCATCTATCGGTGGATGAAAATGATTGACCCTAATTGTCCAAGCCGCGCGTGCGCTAACAGTGCGTTTTCACTACAGAAACATTTGTATGAAAACATATTGTCATCTGTGTCATTCTGCGTGGAATAAATGAGATAACAATGTTTGTATGCGTACGTATGAAACGTGTGCAATCTCACAGTTACGTAATTTCAATTCATGTTTCCTTTCGTACGTAATATAGATATATTTGTTGAAAAATTGAGGTCCTCACTAGATGTACAAATGGAACGGATTTCATCTAAGATTGACCTTGATTTCCGTAAAACCCTAACTTAAATAAGATCTACAAAAGATCATCTTTTTAAAGAATCGCCTTTTTTGCATGTTTTAAAAGCATTAAAATATTGAAATGAAGAACTGAAAAAATGCATTGTTCAATTTTATGCAATTGTTAATTTTCAGGACTGCTAAATAGCTTCATCTCATAGCATTCTTCAACCAGGCAAAGATTTTTTGTAACATATACGAATAACAGTTAAAAATATGAAGCATGAAATGAAAGTAAAAGCTTATGAATTGACATCGAATGTGAAGACTTGAATAGGCAAACGCGTTGCGCAGTAGGGCGGGCGAAACTCGCGCCCTGCACCACCCGCACCCCTTGCCCTGTTTGGACCATTTCGTTACAAAGAATTACCCGAAGCGTTTGCTTTGACGCAGTAAAGCAACATAAGATTCAACTCGTACAAAGGTAGGTTTACCCTTAACTTAAAATATTTCATCTGATTTATAAAGAATTAATTTAGTATTTGTTTGTGGTTACATCAATAGATGAATTATCTAGAAATTTAAATATAAAGCAAAATATTAAAAGATAATCGTCATACAATTTTAGTTTTGCATGTTATTTAATTTGATTTTTATAACTAAAATAACGTATTGACAAATCGTGATTATGTAATATTTGTATGAAAAGTAGAGCAAAGGAAATAGATGGTTCTGGGTATAAAAGGATTGAGGTCAGCGACCTTAAATTGGTCGATATATCGTGAGTTTTATAATGCTTCTCGTGCTTTTGGTATAGTTTAAATATATATCGTTAGTGAATGAAAAATAACTTTACGTAAGTTGTAATTTTTAATTACTATCTTATTCGTTCTAAATAAACCTCAAAGTATTTTTGTATAATTGTTTATGTTTTTAAATTACGATATGTAAAGTTAATAGATTTCAAATTACGTAGTAATGAAGATCTTAGCCAACTGTTATGAATTCATTATTATGTTTAAAACACATTTAACAGGAAACAAAAATCATTCTTAGAAATTAGGAGCATTACAAAAAATATTAATTGGGCAATATGCAGTATTTTTGAGTTGGTGTAGCGACAGCAGAACAAATCGAGTCGTCGCATTGCGCGGTCGTATTTCTCACATATCGTAGCGCTAAATAGTTCTAGTAATACTGGTTTTAGTACTATTGTGTCTAGTGATACAAAAGGAGGATTAAAAGAATAGAATCTCAATCTAATTATCTCTCGTACAGCAACAAACAAGTAAGTTTTAATTGTGAGGCATACTTGATTTATTTTTATGTTTGTTTTTAAATGTGACTAGGTCAATTGATGACTTCAAAAGATATTTTATAACACTAACAATTCTATCAAAGTGTAAACTAAATTTTTAACATAGTAGATAGTTAATGTTCACATAAATTGAAAATTGAAAATACATTTATTTTTATATTTAAATTAAGAGAAGCACGTTATAAAAGATAAAAATTATTGTTTATCATAAAAGCTTGTCATTACACTGGTTGGGAGAAAATTTCAAAACATTGATTTTTTTCAATACATGAAACTTCTAAGATAGTAGCGATTAATTTTTTTTCGCGTAACAAAACACTTCATAAGAATCTGTTAGTTCATGTTTTATGCTCTATCTCTTAGAGGAAAAATCTCTCGCCCTCGGAAACCTTACGTAATGAGTGGCCCATTTATATTACTGTTGACCCAGTTTTTTAAATTCACATGTAACATGTTGTAAATGATTTGTTTAAATAACTTCAAATCAAATATTTATTTCCCGTGTAGGTTATAACCTCAATTCCCATTTCCCACATTACGTTCTACAAAGTGACGAAAATACAAGTAGGTCAAAGATCTGCCGCCCACTGCACTGGGTCAACGACTCGTGGCAACGTTGTTATGTGTACATATTACAAAACGCCTTATCTAAATTCAATAACGGTAGAGTTGCTTCCAATGTATGCTGTTTCCGAATAACTCCTTAATTGAATAACTTTTTTAATCAATACATAAACTAAACAACGAAAAACTAAAAAAAAAAAAACATTTATCACAATGAAAAATTTCGCATGTTAAAAGAAACCGTACCGGCACAAGTACGAGCCCTCGTCGACAGTCGCTGTACAGCTCACTGTCACTGTTCAGACACAATGTATACTTCCTGACCTGGAACATTACTGTATCCACGGGAATTCTCTTAAATGTGTGTATGTTGTATTAGATAAAACCGGTAGGTTAGCCTTTAATATTGTATCCATAACGGTAAAATAAGCCTATCAAAATCTAGTATTTATGAAAATACTAGAATTTGATAGCGAATTAAAAAAAAAATATTAAAAGTTGCTTATGTTAAGGGATAATGCAGCTTTCTAATGGCAAAAGATTTTTTTAATCGGTCCAGTAGATTTAGAGTTTATTCAATACATACAAAAATACGAATCTTTCCTTTTTATGTAAGTATAGAAATAGGTGAACAAAATACTACTGAAAGTGTAAGCATATGCCCGTTACAAATGAAAACGGCAAATGTGTGACTTGTATAGCAATGTTACAATACTCGCATTATGATCAATCTACAAATATCACCCCGTTGTGGGTCACGGGCGACGGCTTTGTGCGTGGTGACGTGCTCCTTCTAAAGTTTTATTCATCTATTCATTCCAATGTTGTAAATGTTATCGGCTCGACCTATCTCTTAGTAGTTGGTACGACTAGTCTTGTACAAGGCTACAGATTAAATCATATACACACAATTGTGCTAAATGCAAATCTGTAATCCCATCTCATCTATTCTATTAATGGGTACAGGAAGTACTTTTATATTAGGTTGTAAATTTTGTATTCTTTGCTTTTCAGAATGTCTTCACCGGGTATCAAGTCTGTAGAAAAACAAAAAGGGCTAAGCAAGTCACCAACACATTCGACACCGGAGCGTCCACTCTCGCAGAACAAGTTTAACAAGCCGACCATGTCAACTTCTGAACCAGACGGTCCCGAGTTATTCAGCTGGTTTCGGGTATTCAAACTGGCTGATCTGATGATGAAACAAGGCTGTTAGACTTCAAAGAGTTATTGGATCACTAATGTTTACATATGGATAAATAACGCAGGTTACAGCATATCATGTCTCGTCTAAATGTGCATTTAGTAGCGTTTTGCGTAGTGTTTAGGGGTCAAAAACAATAGGAAACCAAAACATTCTTCCTGTCAACTAGATACTTCCATAACTTGCCAATGGCAGAAGTCGAAATATTTTACTATATTATTTTGAATATCAATTAAAACATCATTCATCCACTTGCCCTTATCCCTTATGGAGGGTCGGCACAGTATGTGCTGCTCTTCCATACATCTCTATCAGCCGTCATATCTGAATCCACTCCTTTCTTAAGCATATCCTCTTTCACACAATCCATCCATACTTTCTTCGGTCTTCCTCGTCCTTTGTAGCCCTCCACATTCAATCTTAACACTTTCTGGTTTATGTCCCCATCATTTCGTCGCATAACATGTCCATACCACGCTAACCTTTTGCTTCTCAATTTCTCCACCACTGGCGCTACTTTCAAACTTCCTCTAATGTACACATTCTTAACTTTATCCATTCTTGTCACACCACACATCCATCTTAACATACGCATCTCAGCCACATGCAATCTCTTTTCATCCGCAACTTTGGTGGGCCAACATTCAGATCCATACAATACGACAGGTCTTATGATGGACTTGTAGATCTGTCCCTTAAGCCTAAGAGGCATTCTTGGATCACAAGTCACACCAGTAACCTGTCGCCATTTCATCCAACCTGCATTTATTCGGCTTTTTACGTCTCGGTCAACGCCACCGTCGGAATATCAATTAAAACATACGGCGGTAATAATAGTTGTTACTACTCAATCTTTAAATTTAGATTATCAGATGCTAATTTAGTTTAGTTTAGCACGTGGGTTATGTGTAGACATATGTATGTAGATTATGTTTTATGTATAACGTTTTAATAAGAAGCAAAGTTGATGAATTTTGTGTAGCAAAGAATTCTTTTTTATTAATCTTATGATCAGTGGTGTTACAAACGACACTTAGAACAGCTTACACTATAATAACATTATTCCTGCTTCGTCACCCTAATCGTCGTTTCCCTATTGAAATACATGTGGTCATTGTCTCCGTCTACGATACAAAATCAGTTGTTTTTATTTAAGAACATGAAGGACGACTGGTATTGTATGGAATATACAGCAGATGAAAAGCACTGTAAAGAACTATTGCACGTCGTGTTACCTCTACAGTAGTAGTAATTACTACTATGCACTGTGGAGGGCTATGGTTTCCGCCACTCTACGGCTAGCGCGTATTTTGCGTGAGGACAGGTCATGGATTACTCCAGCCAACCCAGCTCTCTGATGAACCGCAGCACACACACAAAGTGCATAGTAACTGTTATCTACTTTATGCTTCAAACTATTTTTGTTCATTCTAATTAAGGTTTCTTGTAGACCCACCGTACTTAGAATTATAAGTAAGGGGAATTGTAAGA
This sequence comes from Papilio polytes, assembly GCF_000836215.1. NCBI lineage: Eukaryota > Metazoa > Arthropoda > Insecta > Lepidoptera > Papilionidae > Papilio > Papilio polytes. The sequence goes on along the minus strand of NW_013525013.1, from coordinate 3,387,258 downwards.
ACTGTTTTAAATGTTTTTTTTTATTTGTCATTTCTATTAGGATCATCTAATATGACTAAAATATTAATAAACATGACATTTCGGTCATTTAAAAACTATGTTTAATTTTCCCTTCCTTTTTACTGTAAATAGACTATACATACATATACAATAATAATACAGCCAAAAAAAACAACAAAAATATCGTAATAAATACTAAACTTGTATCATTCATTTAGCTTGTTTTATTAACTTTACCAAAAATTTAATGCAAATTTAAAATAATACGTAATGTTTTTAAATTATTTAAATATAGTTAAGGTGTAAAAATAAAAACACTTTTATGTAATGTTTTTTTTTTAATAGTATTGGTAGGTAGGAGGTACATAACACGCAGGAGTCTGGGCTTTTTGGATAAGGGAGTAAAGATACAATACTATTTTCATTATGTACAAAATATACAATTATATCTAGGTCCTAGCTTTTTAAACTTAAAGTAGAAATATGATCACAATATTTTTATTTTCTTATTCTCTGCTACAATTAAATTCAGTTAAAGCGGCGGCGGCGCGGGAATGCGGTCGATGCGATATTTCCGCGGAGCACTTACAGAGAATTTGGATATTGGATTCACACAGCCGATAGAAAATCCAAAACATCCTGACAATAACCACTGATTTGTTTTTACTACCCCAGGGCTGACTGGCTCTCTCTCTCTGTACATGCTCCGTGGATACAACTACTCTAGCGCTCACCGCACTTTTGCTGCACACTTGAGATCAAATGTTAATTTTACAATTATTTAAACTCTATCAACTCGCACACCGGCATCGGCCGCCTCCCCTAACTTGCCGCTGTTAAAGTCATCCCGTCCATAACTCATTCCCGAGTACAATTACACAAGTTATTGAGAGGATGACATTGCCCAATCTTAAATATAACTTTACTGTCTCTTCACTAAAACAATCAAGACACAGTGAAGTGGATTATTCTAAATTTCACTTTCGAGAACGGTTTGAAACAAAACTATATTATACTTCTCATATTGCTAATTAGGTAAACTCGTCTTTTATCTGCATTCATGGCTAACTCTTTTTAAACAAGAGAATTAGTGACAATTTTTCTTGATTATAGCCATAAGATTTTTTTTTATGAAAATATATAAATGTGAACATTAATTGACATTTGAGACAGTGTATAACATTAAGCGAATTTAAATGTGTATAAGACCGGAACCAGTGATAGCTTATGGCTGTCGGCTGTCGGCTGTCGCCTGTCGACTGTCGACTGTCGGCGGTCCTACACACAGATTCATTCGGATTGACGAAATGACGAAATCATACTCGACACCGATGCGAGACTACCGTAATGAATATAATTTATACAATTTGCTACCGCACAATCACACTATACGCGGTCTATAATCCGTAATAACCACAACAGTCTAAATACTGAACCGCTATCTGTGACGATTTATTTACACCGCTATCCTTTATAAGGAACCCAAATTATAATAAATAGAGTTTACATTCGGGCATCCACATCAGTTTTAGTAATAAAATTATGTTAAAAGTAATGGACGAAGTGACGAGTTCGTTAGTGCTCTTCCTAGCTAAGTCGAGAACCGTTTGCGACGGAAACATGACAAACAATATCATTTTTTTATATCTATAGATTAAATCCTAAAAAGAATATACATAACGTTACTTGTTTTGTTACTTTCTATACCGTACATATAAAATTACAATACATAAATACTTTGTACTTTATTTTATGCACGACAAGTGCGCCGCACATTTTCCAACTATATTAGGCGAACCGACATCTGCAGTCGGCGACAAGCCTCGCCTCGCCTGCCCGGCCTCGCCCGGCCGCGCCAGCTCATGACATACGACATATTCGAACAATTAACGTAAGCTTGTTACATAAGTTAATAATAAAAAAATAAACTATGATGTAAAAGTACACAATTTTCATAAATGACGACAAAAACTATAGTAAAGGTTGTTCCAGAGGGCCGCCGCCTGCATGCCGCAGCCCATCTCCCGCGCCGGGCGTGGCTCGGACGTGCGCGCGATTGTATAACTAGTTAGTAGACATCGGATGCAGACAGTTAAAACTTTATGAGAAGTACAATATTGTCAGTTTTTGCATTTCGCATTTTGCAGTAATATGGTCTGAAAAATTAGCCGATACAATATTGTCACTGTAGAAGTGTTTGGCAAATGAAACAATGGACGCTGACGTAGTGATCGATAGATGCGGAGGTATACCTGCACGGCCAAGCCAAACGCAAAAAAATGTTACATGTGCAAAAACAAACACCGTCGGAATTTCACTTAGCATGGAACGAACAGCTTGTATTATGATTATTTACAGTATTCTATACGATTGGATGTAAGGTTAAAGACACGGCGTGGGGCGCGTGATGCGCGTGATGCGCGTGAGGCGCGTGGGGCGCGTGGGGCGCGTGGGGCGCGTGGGGCGCGTGGGGCGCGTGGGGCGCGTGCGGCGCGAGGCAGCGCTCGGTCCCGACGCCGCCCGCGCGCCATCTTATTCATACTCCATAGAACTAACTACAAGCCTACTTTAAAAAGTCAGAATCACAGTTTATTTTCCACGTGTATTTTACTTATCAAATAAACATACCGTTTAACTATCGTTTTTACAAATTAACGGTTATCATTCGACCCGGTTATCGTTACCATTACCTACCGTAACGATTCTAAGTATTATAAACCGAACTTTAGTTATGGATAGATTCAGTATTTACAAAAATTTAAATTACTTTAGAGCTAGGCGCTTAAAACAAAATAACAATTTACACTAACGATTAAAAATGCTCGATAGATCGCCACTCATCTTATCGGAACCCAAAATTAAATATATTTTTAATTAACTGACTTTACTGTACCTTTAAATTTTTTAAACTCCGAATAGGGCCGAACCCAGTCGACCATAACAAAAGTATTTTACAAAGCTACACCTTACATCTAGCAGTGAGGGGCGGCGCACCTCGCTGCCACCTCGCTGCCCTAACGGAACTACCTAAACGAACTTTCACAACCTGGCCATATTTACAATGCTTATTCAAGTTCTCTTCCAAAGTTTGCAGCGGCGTCGCCGCTCGGTGTCAGTCCTTGCTCGTCGAGTGCGTCACGCGTGTGTCGCGTGTCTCGGCGTATCTCGGCGTGTCTCGGCATGTCTCGGCGTGTCGCGGGGTGTCTGGGCGTGTCGCGGCGTCGGCGTGTGCACGGGCCGCTCGCCTCAAACGGTAGCGATCACGATGAGGAGGTGGGCGATGTCGGCCACTCGGTGCATTAGGTCGGGTGCGATGCGATTCAGATTTTCATTCGCAAAGTCGCACGATGGGAATATGTGTACTGTGTACACGGCCTGCGCAAAATACAAATTATATAGTTTACTCAAAAATAATTAATTGGACTAAAACTAAACAGTAGAGTCGGCAAAAACTTAGCTAGCTTTTTAATAATTACTTCACCACTACAAGAATATACTTTTGGTCACCACACTTACTTTACTATTTAAAGAGTTAGCAAACTTGGTTAGCGGAATTAAAAAAAATAGCATTCCCGCGTGTAGCTACCTTCCAGTCAAAATCCCGTCAAAATCGGTCTACCCGTCCCAGAAATAGCAGTCCGGTCGCCATTTTGACAGCGCGGAATTTAAAAAATAGCCTATTTTCAAGTATGTTGGCGGAATGGAGTTTGGTTTTAACGAGCGCAGATGGGCGTAAAGGGCTACCTGGTGGTGTCCCGGCGGCGCCACGTTGACGATGCCGGCGGCCTGCTTGCGCTGCAGGTAGGTGATGAAGCCGCTGCTGAGGTTGTTGGACTGCTGCAGCACGTCCATGTGGTCGCGGCCGCACGGCAGCGCCAGCAGAATGCAGTGTTCGCTCTCCAGCTACAAACGAACCACATTCAAACATTACTCACCTCTACAACTAATATCAATGTTTTCTTTTTAAGTCAATAGGCAATAAGCATATGACGCGAAATTGGACCAAATTTTTTTTTAGTTTTCTTTATTGCTACGAAAACATACGTGTAAATAATTTTTTAAATATAATGTGATTTAATAGCGAAATTTAATCATTAAAAAGTGTTCTTTTTAAAATTCCCTCGCTTAGTTCTAAAACGCAACGCTATTGGTCGAAGTGACTTATATAATATGGCGTCGCTGAATTGTCAATACATTTTTCATATACGTTAGTTTATACAGAAATTCAGTCTTGAAGTATTTTACTGTAAACACGATGTCAAAACCAAAATAAATAAATAAAAAGAACCATTAATTACCACTTATACAAATGAGTATTATTATTATAAAAATGAATCGATTTTTGACTTTTGATAACTCGGAGAATCAATGAGATCCCTTGTTGTTTTTTTTACATCGAAGCGACATCTGAGCCAATGTGAATCATGAAATGAATGAAATATGACTCAAGTCAACACCGGTTGAGTTGTAGTCGCACGAAAATGATCGTAATTTTATTATATTATTTTTAGCTTAATGGTTGAATTTTTGCGAATATTTTTTTTTTCTGGTTACCTTATAACAAGTAGAATTGTTTAAAACAAGAAAAAAATGCATATTCCCTATTCGTACTCCAAGAAAATAAAAATATGACAGATGATAGTTAAAGGTGAGCGTACCTTCATTTTGCGGTGCACCTGGTCGAGCTGCGCGGGCTCGAGGCGCATGCGCTGCGCGATGCGCAGCAGCGAGGTGCAGCCGTCGGTGAGGGTGTCGCCCGCCACCGCGGGGTTGCCGCCCACGAAGTGCATCTGCACCGCCGCCGCGTCGTTCTTCAGCGCCAGCAGCCCCTGCCACAGCACTGGGTAGCGCTGCAATACCACATTAATGTACTTCACATATCTACTATGTTAATAAGTTCAAAAATATATATTTTTTATAAATTACATTAAACAATATTTTAATCTGAGTTGCGCAGCTATCTCTTGAGGAAGGTCACCAGCTGAGTTGTTTTGCTTTTCTCTTTTCTTTTTTTTTTAAGTTTTTTGGTATCTATGTAAGTTTATTTAATATTATGTAAGCCTTAAATATAGCCTTGTGTGTTTGTCTTGCTTCTCCTGTCCAACTGGGAGGAAATCGCTCTTGGCCATAAGGCTGCTCTTGCGAAAATCTAATATTAGTTAGTTAATTTAAGCAGTGTTGTAAATGTGCAAATAATACATATTTGTACTGTTATTAAAAGAAATGAAGTGGTCGCACGTTGCGGCACAATGTAGGTCATTGACTCACCCGGAGCAGCATCTGCAGCGAGTCCGCCTCGCGCGGCACCTGCGAGGCGTGCGGCGGGCCGGGCGCGGCGGGCGGCGGCAGCGCGGCGGGCAGGTGCGCGGCGGGCAGGTGTGCGCCGTGCCCGCCGTGCACCACGTGCGGCGCGTGCGTCCCGTGCGATGCATGCGTCCCATGAGCAGCGTGCGCTGCGTGCGCGGCAGGTGGTCGGCAATTTGGCTCGCACACTGCACGCGACACAACAAAATATTACATCACGTCTATCATATAATTAAATCATGAAAGCGAACTTCCAAAATTCATGTAAATATTAATCTTAAAGTAAATCTAATTTCGCCTCAACACGCTTAGGTAAACTTAGGTTATTTTTGCAATACTAACGAGTTTATCTATACTAATATTACAAAGAGAAAAGATTTGTATTTTTGTATCTATCCAAATAACTCAAAAACTACTGGGTTGATTTTAAAAATTGCTTCACCATCAGAAAGGTAATTTATCTGTGAGTAACATAGGATATTTTAATATTACTAATGTTTAGGAACTAATAACAAACAACATATTTCTGGACCACGGAGTTCACACAAAATCACTATTTTAAGTTTTCTCGGCTTACGATGCCTAAACTGTTAGAGGTGTATAAAATGATGTATGAAAGAATTGTAGATCTCAAAAAGTTCTACAGATAAGTCCGCGATAGCATATATCTATCTTTAACGTTTTTCTTACAATAACCTCTTTTTTGTTTACAAAATTAATTAAAAAACAGACGCCATTTGCGGCGTTCTTTTATTGGTTTCAATATTAATCCTTATCCAAGTAAATGCTTTTGTTATCAGGAGAATTTAATGTAGAATAAAATTGTCCTTTACAGTATTTAAATTGGACTAATACATAGTATAACCAAAAAATCAGCTTACAAGCTACCGGGGTTAGACATTTGGAATTTTGCATCGGTAGATTTATGTTATTACGTAGATTACTGCTAAGTTAATACTTTTGGTAATAGGTTGAAAATAAAGGGCGAACGTAAGTTTTGAACTTTCAAATTTCACGCGGACAAAAGCTAGTCTAAAATAAAGAAATAATGTTTTATTATTATGAGTATAGAAGAAAAGTACAGCGGGCAGGGTACTGACTGAGCAGGCGGTCTGCGGGCGCGGGCGAGTGCGCGGGCGAGTGCGAGGGGCGCGGCACGCGGGCCGACGGCGGCCGGCGCAGCTCCAGCGGCGGCGTGGGCGCCTCCGAGCCCTCCGCCTCCAGCGATCTGCACATACCACATTGACTTACACACAACAAATAAAATACCATTTATTGACCAAAAACAAATACACGTCTTATTTTATTATTCGCCAACATCTCCCTCTCCCTGCCCCACTCCTATGTAGGAGCCTGCAAGAAATTTTATGAGTGAAATAAATACTTTAATATTATTAATCCATTGGTAGTTATTTAAGGGAATAAATCTTGAATCGGCTTTAAAAGTAATAATATGATGTAATAAAAAAGTATTTAGCAAAGGGAGTAAATCTGAAATATCTAAATGACATATTGAAGTACAATATACATCTTATCTTGGTTAGCGCTCTAATGTTGTAAAGATAAAAATGATTAAGTCTATTGTGACTTACCTGGTATAGGGTGAAGGTGAAGCTCGACTTTCGTGCTGCGTGGCGCGGAAATGTTGTTGATACACCTGATAGTGTTGGTGCGAGAAGTGAGGATACATTCCGTCGCCCTATCGAATAATAAAACCTCTTTAATTTTTTTTTTCATTTAAACATTATCAGTTTCATTAACAACAGAATTTAATTACTTTGTGATATACCGAGGTAACGGGAGAAGTCTGTTGATGCGCGGGCGGAGGACTTCTCACTAAATCCGCAGACTAATCCGGGTAGCGTGAACAGAATTACAATTTTATAAAGACCTTATTCGTTTACATGCAATCATAAACTACAATAAAACGAGAATATTTAACATTATGAGATAAAAACCACTTACACGAGACATTTGGCTCTGTGGACTGATGGACGGCACGCTCGTAATGGTGACTCGAGCTGCTGGCACTAAACAAAGAAACATAAATTATAGACAAATTCGCAATAACGAACGTTTAATAAACAAATAAATATGTCTGCAAAAAGTATCTAATTCTGATCCCAGTCATACCGGTGTGATGTTGCTGGATGTGCTGGTGGTGCTGGTGATGTGGTTGGTGCGGGTGATGCGGGTGGTGCGGGTGCAGCGGGTGTTGCTGGGCCCCG
>NW_013525013.1:3290154-3378776 GCF_000836215.1 Papilio polytes | reverse complement strand
GGTGCCGCCGCCGGTGCCGGTGTTGGTGCTGGTGCTGGTGCTGATGCTGATGCCGGAATCGGTGTCGGATTCGGCGTCTGAGCGATAACCAACGACGGGGCAGTTTTTATCACTTGGACGGGTTCTGATTCGGGCTTGTTGACCAGGGTTGTCTCAGTCAACTTTTGGATCTTAGTGTCTCTGATAACTTCTTCTTTTTTCAATTTCTCGTCACAACTGTCTACAGATGCATCTGACAAGCTTCTATCCCTGGTTCTTTTAACACCTCTTGGAGATTTCCTCGTGTCCGCGTTTTGCACCTTATCGGCTTTGGGAAGTGCTTGCCTAGTTTGCCGCCTTTTAGGACTTTCCTTAGTTTTGGTCTGCAAAAGACCTTTAATTGGATCATCTATTACATCGAATACATTGATACGTTGAACATCTTTTTCTTGCAACCTTCTTGATTTTCTAGTATTAGGCGAGGGAGATGCAAAATTTTCAGTTTTTTCTTCTTTGTTACTTTTATCGCTATTCTTAATTCGATCTTCCTGATCTTTAGTCGCAATGCTGAGGGTCGATGAAGCGATAACATTAGAGTTTCCAGATAAAGGACTTTTGATTGTGAGAATTAGCCTCGGTCTTGTTTCGTTTTTGTTTGGTGAAGTAGCCGTTTCATCACCAGAATCTTCGTGAAAGTCATAGACGTCTCCGGGCATATTATTCGCAGAACTATTCACTAAGCTTTTAATTTTTTTATCAACTTTAGCTCGACCTCGACCGCGTTTACCTGTGCCAGTGCCTCGAGCGGGTTTCGTAATTTGCCGTGTCTGTACTCTATCTTGCTTTCGTTCACCTCTTTTACCTCTAGCACCTCGACCCCCTCTTTTACTGGTTGGTGTAATTTGTTTTTCAACAATCAGATCTTCAAGTGGACTAATAATTACATTATCATTCTGTGTATCGAGCTGTTTCATTGGCTCGTCACAATTGGTAGGAATAACGGGATAAGTTACAATTGAAGTAATCACTTCAGTTGTATTTGTTTTAAAATCATTTCTTTTCTCATTTAATTCAATGTTATCGTTACACAATGAATCAACTTTTTTAATTACCGATTCTATATTAATATCCTTTGCTGACCAATAATCGTTTTCGTCTAGACTTTTAGTTTTACTAATAATTTCATTTCCAGTTGATAACATATTCGAGTAACCAAAAGTATTTTCTTTATTCAATTTGATAGTTTCTTTTTGGATGACTTTTTCAGGTTCCGATTTCATGCTACTTGCCATAAAATTAATATTTGTCTCACTTTTTTCTACGTTTTCACTTGAAACAGAGTCTTCGCTTTTTTTAATTAAAGGATCTTTAGCCGTGTTCAATATATCTGTACTATCGTTTTGGCTACTCATTGAATCGTTTTTGTTGTTCACTGGAACACCATTTTCATTACATTCGTTTAACATAGGAACTTTAGTGCTCTCTTCTTTCTCCGATATGTTGTCACTGTTTTTTCTTTCCCTGCAATGTGTAATTAATGTAACTGTTTTTCCGACATTGATTTCAAGTTTCTTTTCGGGATCGTTTGTAACTTTGATTTCATTTGTGTTATCTTTTAGTAATTCCTCGAAATCTGTTTCACATTTATTGCCACCTTCATCTTCGACCGTAGTGGTTGCATGCTTGTTTAGGTCCTTGTCGCAACCACTCTGATTCGAGAAAACAAAATCTTTTTGTCCAGTTATAACATTTTCTTTGTCATGTGTTACATTATTTTTTAATGGCATTCCAAAATTGGTTTCCACGTGATCCGTATCATTTTTCAGATTAATTCTAATGGGTGTTTTCGCACCTGTAGTGGTCGTTAATATTAATGGCGTCATAACAACGTTTGTAAGACTAGGCGTTGTAGCAGCTATACAGTTTTTACTGTCTGTTTTAGTAAGAACCGTCGATGGTCTGATATTAGCAACAGATAAAACAGATGCTGGAATTTTATTTGAATCCAATTGTATCACATTATTTAAAGATGTTAACATTCTTTGAGAATTGAAAGTGTGTATAACGTTAGATCCCTGTCCTCTATTAATAGGGCTTGCTTCTTGAATTGTACACATTACTGGTTTTGATCCACTCTGAATTATAGACGCTCCTGAGTGACTAACATTTGCCACATGAATTATAGGTTTGTTGTTAAAACTGATGTGACTATGCTCAGAATTTAGACTTTGACTTTCCTGCTTATCAAACATTGAACTTTTATTAATCACTATTTTATTGGGCATTTGCAAGGTTGGATTTATATTTCCAGAATGTATAGCATTTGGCATAGAAATAAAACGATTCTGTGTCAAAACTGTAGCATTTGGTTGTATTCGTGTTGGGGATAGAATTATTTTTGTATTTTCAGCAATGTTTTCCGGAACATTTCTATCATTTTTTCTACATTCTGGTGGTAAAATCGAAGGTTGATTCGATACAGACGAACTATTCACGTTGCTGGTTTTATTTTGGTGTACCAAGTTGGTTGCACAAACTTGTTTTGAAATAGGGGTCATCACTGGAGCAACTGGTAAGCGATTTAAATGTATAGGAGCACCTTGGGTTTGAACTAAAACTGAATTTGGCCGACTAGGTGATACCATTGTTCTCGCACCAACAGGTATGTGCATCGTTTGGATTGGACTTAAAGGCGGTTGCTGCATTCGCACAACAGTAACTTGACTTGGAGATCGTTGAGGAAGAGTATTTGACGATTTTATGCCAACAGTATTTAAATTTGGCGGTGATGGACTCAGAATGGCCACACTTGATAATCTTGGAGACGTCACATTATCTCCTTGAGGGCTAGCTTTCGGACTTGTCAATCGCGGATCACTATTTGCCCTGGGGGAAATCACAATGCCTTGTTGTTTTTGATATAGAATATGAGACTCTGGTATTTTGATTGTAGGAGGTTGCATATTCGCCATCTGCGGACGGATCATGTGATTAATAACTTGATATGGTGCACTGACTCTTGTTGCACTGAGGACTGGTTTGGTTTGGTTATTAACTTGATTCGTTGACGTCTTTATTTGAACAATATTGGCAGCTACATGCGTGGGTTTTTTGTCATTTGTATCTCTGCACAGTGCTGGACTAGACGATATATTTAATAACTGTGGTTCCAACAATTTCTTATTAGATAATGTCCACGAGGTAATCACTGGTGTTGCAGTGGATGTAGGCTGATCCACAGTCGTGTCTCTTTTGGGTAACGAACAAGTGACATTAGATTCTCTACATTTAGTTTCATCTGTTTCAGAATTATTACAAGAGACAACAGTTGTCTTTGGTTTTGATATGACAGCAATAGGAACTTCTTCTACTTTAGAAGTACTAACTTTAGTATTGTTGTTCAGAGATTGATTAGTAGCGATTATATTAACAGGTAATCTTTCAATCGCATCTTGGCTAGTATCTTCTGCCTCTTCTGTGTCTGTATCAATTAACAATAAGTCGTTATCAGAAACGGGAGTGTCGGGCTTTATTTCCATTTCGCTTGCGTTAAGGTTTTGCACAGCTTGTCGCATTTCTTCTGCGTCTTCTTCAGGAATATTGTCATTTTCTATAGTTGTATTCTCGATTTCAATTTCGCGGACACTACTATTTTCGACTTTTTCGTAACAAGTGTTGAAAGAATCTTCTTTGCCACCGAAACTTTCACCTAACAACGCGGCGACGGCATCCTCTGTTTCTTCCTGAGAAATTATAGCTCTAGGCTTCTCTTCTAGTTTCTTATCAACTTTGCAGGAATGTGGATCAACTTTTTCAACAGGTTTTTCAGTTTCCTTTTCTAAATTTGAAATACTACGGACTGCAGTTTCATTATCGTCAATTTCAATAACATTAATAAAATTATCTATTTTGTGTTCAATATTAGGCGGATCTTTAGGCAATGGAACTTCACTAATATTTTCAATTGTGTTATTGTATGGGGGCGGCATCGGAATTTCTTTAATTTCAATAGTTTTTATATGCTGAATATCATTCTCTGTTTCAACAATCATAATCTTATTAGAGTCACATTCATGTTTTATCCCATCTTCTAGTACCAACATAGGAGGTGTATCAGTTAATCTAGGCAAACTCTGAGATTCTAGTGCCAACCTGGAATCTTCTGAATTATCGGAGGATTCAACTTTCTGTATCTCAGCAGGTAAAGGTATGTCTTTAAGTAATGTTTTAGGCATTTCCTCAGAGTGTACCGGAGGCACTAGGTCTTCCGACTTACTTTTATCATGATGATGAAAGTGGTGATGTTCGCGGCGATTTTGTCGGTCTTCTTTATTCCTCTTTCTCTTTTTTCTTTTTTCTCTATCCTTAAATTCTTTTTTAAACCTATCATACTGTTTTTCGTTCGATTTGGAATAGTCACTCTTGGGTGCAATTTCATCAAACTTGTGATCACTTTGTTCTGGTGAAGCTTGATTTTCATATAAGCCTGTGTTTGCATGGCTATCATCATTGCTTAGTGAATCCGCGAATAACCTAGCTTCAATAGCTTTACTGACAGCATCTACGTCCAAACTATTATCGTCATCTTTATTCAAGAATTTTCTATCTTTTCGCCTCTTGTCCTTCCTTCGTTTGTTATCCTCTTTATCCAGTATTTTATATTCGTCTGTGTTTATTAAAGAATTTGATTTGTCACATTGGGCATTCATAGATTCTAAATCTTGTGTTGCATATTCCAATTTGTTTCCAGATGATTTACGACTACGACATTCTTTATCGGACTCATCGGATAAAGGTCCAAAAATATCCTCCATTTTTCCCTCTTTTTTAGCATTGGGACATAATTCATGAAGTAATTCAAACGAGCTATTTGGTGACTTTTTATCCTTTTTGTGTTTTGATTTTTCATCCTTTATTTGAGCTTCGTCAGTATCTACGCTTTCGCGGATCTTGTCCCTGCGTTTGTCTTTTTTAGCAGTATGGCGCCTTACTTTTTCTGAATTTTTGTACTTGACGTCGGAATCTAATTCATTATTACTCTCCGGTTTTACTTCGTCATCCGAAAATGACGATTTATGCCTCTTTTGCTTCTTCTTATGCTTTTTCCGATTCTCTGATATATTTCGGTTAGAAGTAATTGACTCAGATTCAGACGAAAAATCATTAGAAATTGTTTTCAAATTATGAACCTTATAATCTATATCATCGATCTCTTGGGATTTTACTTTGTGATCATCTGAATCAGATTTCCCAAAAAGATTTATTAGGGACGTTTTCTTTATCTTGTCATCGTTCAATTCCTTTAGAGGGTTATTTGTATCTTTATTACTGTGAAGAGACTCAGGATCAGAAAGGACTTCTTTCTTTATTTTTGGAGCATAATGTGGACTTCTAGTAAAATTTCTTCTTGAACTGTCATCATCCGAAGTATCAGACATGATGCGAGTTCGAGAATTTTTTCGAGAAAGCTTATTGCGACATTCGTCTTCAGTTGTTGGGCCATTGAAATAATCAATGCCTTTAACATGATCGTAGTCTGAGCAAGTTAGAGACTTTTCGCGTTTCTTGTTATGATGAACGGTTTGTTCATCTTCTGAAGAACTATCCATTGAGTTTTTAAAAGACTTTCTTCTATCATGTTCAGAATCACTGTCTTCATCCCAACTGGATCTTTTCTTTTCTTCCCGTTTTGCTCTACTTCGTTTTAATTGACTAAATTTAGCTTTAATTTTCTCTTGGCGTTTTTCTTCTTCTTGTTTTTGCATATTTTTGCAGGAACGAGCTTTTACTTTATCGTACATTGATATGTAGGTGGGTCCATCGTCAACAATGTCAAAAATAGAATGCTTTTTAGGTTCGTCAGAATCAGAACTGTCTGTGCTGTGGATTGGTTTGCGATGCTTCCGCTTGTGTTCGGTTTTCTCGTCTTTACTCTTGCGATCAGTAGACATGCGTTTATCTCTCACTAGTTCTTTTTTCTTTTCATCACTTTTTTGTTTTTTATCTTCTTTAAGTTTATTTAATATTTCAGCTTGCTGCAACGCATCTTGTTGCATTTGCAGTTCCTGTATTTGCTGTAGCTGTTGTATACGTTTTTTTTCTTTCATTTCTTTTCTGAGAGCTTTTTGTTTCTCATCTTCTTCACTTGATCTTAATTCCAAAGTAGCTAAAAAATCAAAATTATTTTGTAAAGCGTCAGAATGTATAACAGAACTATCATTTGATTTGTCAAAGTCGTGTGGTTTAGGACTTTTCTTAAAATGTTTTACTTTGTCTGATGTTTCCTTAATTTCGTTATCCTTGATATCCACAAAACCCTCATCCGGTGGCTTAACTAGATTTTTTTTATCATCTTTGGTTTTGCTTTCTATTAATTTTGCAAAATGTCCTTTATTGAATTTTGTCGTTTTATGTCTCTCAGATCCGCGATCTTTAGAGTCTCTCCTTTCGAGACTCTTTATGTCACTCTTACACTTTTTAATATCTTCAAGGCAATCAAGGCTATCCTGCGAAGATAATCGCCTTTTATTGCCTATGTTTGGGGGTAAACTTGAACAAGAATTTAGACGTTCTTTGCGTTTACAGTCAACAACAGGGGAGTCCAGAGAGTAATGTCTTTGTTTTTCACTTAGATCAGTCTTGCTTTTAGTAATATGTTCAGAAATATTTTCAATTTTGTTTTTAAAATTGCCATCCAAACAAAGCTTATCCTCTTTTGTATCATGCTTTAACACTTTTTGTTTACTGTCAATTTTGGAATCATTACATTTTTGCATTGAGTCTTTTTCTAAATTGTATTTTGCTGCATGATCGGTACATATTTTAGCTTTCGTCTTAGATTCTTCTCTTATCTCGTTATCTAAATCTTTTGTTTTCAAGGAGTCATGAGACGCCCTTGAAGTAGACGAGTCAGTAGAATCCTTACGACATAGATCTCTTGAACTATTGTCCCTAGATTTACTACTTTTTGAGTCATGTTCCTTTTTAGCATGATCCCGTTTATTGTCCAAATTGTCTTTTTTCACTCGTTCTGACTTATATTTGTCTTCCCTTTTTGATTTACCGACCTCATTTTCGATGATTTCCTTTTTCTTATCCCTATCTGCTTTGTCTTTTTTATGATTTTCTTGACGTAACTTCTCATCAATATGCTTAGTCCTTTCACTATCTTTCTCATATCTTTCTGGGGTATCTTTTTCCGATTTTGATTTATCCAACCTTTCAGAATGTGTTTTATGCTTGCTTGATTCCTCTTTTATTTTTTTATCTTTATCATGCATTTCCACTTTATTGCTCTTCCTTAACTTTTCTTTATCTAAATCATGCTTGTCCTTTTCTGTGCGCTCTTTGCAATGTTTTAGCTTTTCGTGATCGCTTCGAATAGTATCTTCAACAGTTTTCGATTCAACAAACTTTTTATCCAGCGTATTTGATGTAACATCAAGTCTAGGTTCCGAATGGGCCAATTCTTCATTCTCTTTTTGTAATAGTTGATTACTGAAACAATCAAACAAATTTGAAATTGATTTTTCTTTGTTGTTTTCATTATTTTTAAACTCAAAGTGTGTGTCATTTTTATTATTAGTTTCCACATAATTTACTACATTTAAGTGATTTGATAATTGAGGTTCTTTTCCTACAATATTCCTCTTATCAAAAGTGTTCAATAACTGAGAACAATTATCTAATTTATTTTCACAGTCAAATTTTCCTGTCGTATTATCTTTAGGTGTTTCTAACTTTATATGATGTCCACGTTTAAAAAACAAGTCTTCTTCGGAGTTCTGTTTGCTAGACAATGCGTCCAATATTAACAAATCTTCGTTATCTTGTTTTCCTTCAGATTCAATATGGTTGCAATTAGTGTTACTATCATTTACAGAAGAAAGTTCAATATGATTGGTGTTTTTTTCGGTTTTAATAGAACTAAGTATAGATGGATAGTTGTCCTCGATCTTTTTTAATCCATCGTCCATATCGTGGTTTGGCAAACGTTCTCTATTTTGAATAACAGAGTCGATCTTATCAAAACAGTCTTTAAACACATCCTTAGTAAGTGGCTTCGAATGCTGCTCTCGTCCAAGGAGACATAAATCTCGTTTTCTGCTTTCAGTTTCTCGTTTGCATTCTTTATCAGGCTCTACTCTATCTTTGTCAGACCCAGGTGAGGTTTTGGGCTCTGTTAATTCGTTCTGTAGTTTGTCAACAGAAGGTGTTCTTAAGCGGACTCGTGAATCGGCTCTATAATCACTCTCATTAAATTTTCCAAGTTTTTCTAATTTGAAAGGTCTTTCCGGTCTATTAAGGCGGGGATCCGCCGGCCTGTCTGAAGGCTCTATGTCGCATTCAGGTGGCGGTGGACACAGTGGCGAAGGGGGTGCATTATTAGACAACGCTAAAGGGACGGAACAAGATGTCGAACCACATGATGTCACCGGTGGTACAGGAGGCGGGTGTGAAGGATGGGTCGGAAAAGGATATCGAAGAGCCCGAGAAGGACAAGGAGATGGACGTCCATGAGGACTCCCGTCCGGGCTCGGGGGTCGCGTCGCCCCTTCCAATCGCTCCGAGTCTTCATCGAACACCGATCGCTTAGCAAGCAGGGATCGCACAACCTCCGATGGCTTAACTTCATTTATATCGACTTCGAGTAGTCGATGACGAAGTCGAGCGCGATCGGGAGCATCTGCAAGCGCTCGTGAGCCACTCCATTTTTCGTACTTCTCGTCGAGACTTCGAATACGCTCCTCCAGGGAGGGCGAGTGGGGTGCGGAGCCGGTACTGGAGGAGGAGGCGGAGGGCGGGCGCGGCGGCGAGTCGGGTGCGGAGGCTTGCGGCGGGCGCGGGGCGGGCGGCGCCGCCCGCAGCAGCTGCGCCGCAAACTTGGGCAGCGGTAAGCTCATGGGCAACGGCGGGCGCTCCCGCGGCGGGCGGCGTGGCTCGGCGGGCGGCGCATCGGGCTCGTCGCGCAGCGGGGTGCCGGCGCGCGAGCCCCGCGACTCCGAGCCGTCTCTTCTCCGGCGGTGCCGCCTCCGGGACCCATGCGCCGACCCGCCGCGCGACCCTGACCGCGACCGCCGGGAGCTCCCGCCGACACTTCTATGTCGCTCCTAGGAACGTGGTATATCTGTATTAGCTTGAATCTTTAATAATATTATAAATAATTTACTAAGCTTACTATGAATTTGTGAAAAAAAACGATCCAATACTAACAATAAACTGGCAAAACTAAAGATTGTTTTGTACACGAAGGTTTTATTAAAATTTCGATGCTCTAGTTTAAGGAAGCTTTTTCATAATACTTATTTTGTTAAGATTTTTATTATTAATTAGTAATCATGTCTAATCTATGTAATTAAAAATGGACATATGTACATACCATTGTAGACATTATTCAAATCCAAGAATATTACGACGTCGACAAAAATAATAATTTATAACGAAAACAATAATAAATAATCATCGTTGGGACAATGCCTATCCTTACCATACAATTTAAAATTTAATTTATGAATACAATAGAGGAATACGACATGGTTTTAATATAATTTAGAGCCAATGGAAATATATTTTTATACACTACATAAAATTATACGAGGGTGAATGAAAAAGTTCTTAGAAGTGCATATATATGAAACCTTTTTGGATCAAGTTCGATATTCAAATTAAAGAGTGTCTATCACACTATATTTATGCACACTGTCACTTGTTTTTGTCAGTTCGTTCGCATGTAATAAATTTTTTTGTGCAACGAGTTGCTAAAAAGTCAAAATTATGGATAAAAGTGAGTTACGTGCGGTGATAAAATATCTCAGTTTGAAAAAAATGTCTACGAAGGAAATTTTTTTGGATATTCAGCAGACATTAGGGGGTGATGCTGTACCCTATTCTACGGTTGCGTACTGGGTGGCTGACTTATTTCCAAAATTAAAAGAGGAAATTCATGGAACAAAATTTCACGATAATGACGCGGTTATAGCTGCCGTAGAGGACTTTTTCGAGAGTCAAGAAAATATTTTTTTTTCACAAGGAATAAGGAAGTTAGAAACGCGTTATTCTAAATGCATTGCATTGGAGAGAGATTATGTAGAAAAATAAAATATTATTATTTAAATCTTTGCATTTTTTAATATTGATTCCAAGAATTTTTTGATTCACCCTCGTAATTATTTCTTTCATTAACAATATATGTAAACCATAGTTCAAAGTAAAACTTTAACTAACATCAAGAAGTCTTACATTTGTCTTAAAAGTATCGTATATATGCCACTCTTCGTTCAATAATGTCTGGTAATAAATGTTATCGGAGGATCAAAAGCTTTGTGCGGGTAGCTAACACAAGCATATGTCTGATTTATTTATATTTTCCCATGAACTATCAATTCATATGTATGAAAATGAGAGGATCTGACATTGACTCTTCATTGAAAACTAATTCTGGCAAATTGATCACCCTAAAACATCCAAATAAATTTTTGGAAATCCTATTTGGTCTATTTTCAAAACGAAAGATTAATTTATCTTTTAAAAGTATTAAACCCATGCAGATTATTATCAAATACGGTAAAAAAAATCGTTTGAAAATGTAAATAAAGCTCTCGAGTATGATTTTCAATAATACTCAAGGTCTAAATAATACTTATAGGTTTTGACTGCAGTGAAACTTGTCATCAATCACAATCTGTTTAACATAATACACATACATGGAAAGAAAACCTACAGTTATGTTATAACTTTTCGTATCAAGTTAATTTTACTCTATTGCAAAGAGCAACAACATGAGGATACAATTTTTGCTTACACAATTTCAATATGTATTGTGTAAGCAAAAATTTATGTTACATAAAATTTACCTTTGAATGTTTCCTGTCCTCGGGACTCGAGTCTCGCCGATGTCTGTGTGTCCGATGAGGTGAAACTACCACTGACTGCAAGCGATCTTCGTATGGCGTCTCATCAGTCTGTGGACTCGACCCAAGCTCTTCATACACCCTGTATTCAATAAAAATAAAAAAATGAGAAACATATGCGCTAAATATACTATATCATATATAAAATAGGGGTACCAATAGGACTTTGAATTAAAAGATCAATACCGGACAATATGTAGTATTTTTGACATGCCTAAGATATTACATATTGTGTAATTAATAAAAGGTTACCTGTACCGCCTATCGGCCGCATACTCCGCAGGGTCGTAATGTTCATGCGTTGGATAGCGGGGAGTCCGTGAAGTGGCGCGACTAAAACTCGGAGTCCGCGTTCTGGCACCATCGTACCTGTTTCAAAAACATACAGTACGAACGGTGTTTTGTCGAAGAGGTCCATACTCCGAGTCCGCTTATTTTATCTTGGTTACAGGATTTATTTTGGCTTTTCCGCCTTTTTCTCTAAGAGATGACGTGGGATCAAGATGTGGTTTTGTAAATGGTGAGAATAGATAAAGAAAGAAAATATTATATTTCTGTTTCTCCTGTACTCTATCAATTTGAAATGCATCACACATTTAGAACTCATTGGTATTTGCCAATGAATAGCTGCAGCTTAGCATCAGGTGACCCGACAAGTTTTTATGTTTTGTCATCTTCTTGCACAAAATACGATGTATAACTGACCTGAGCTGGTCATGCCTAGTAGAGGGTAGGAAGCGCGTGCTGAGATCACCCGTCAATCTTTCAGACCCAGGCATGGTCGCCGAACCACCATGTTTCTCCAGTTGTTCATAGAAAGCCTCCTACGTGACAAAAGATGGGTAATTAGTAACCACATAACATCTTTGATATATTGCGGGATACAACTACAAGCACTGATATCTATACATGTGGAAGCCGAGTCTTGTAAAAGACAACTTTTATTTTTAACGTGTTGAAGACTAAATTCGTTTAAAAATTCCGGGAACAAATTTTTACACTTTTAGATATAACAACCAAATAGAGATGTCGATGTTTGTACTCTAGAAGTTACAGTCTAGTGAAATAGTAAAAGAATAGATTTGCATTTAGTGCTAAAAAGTGTATATTGTGAAGGCAAAAAGGCACATGTTTACCTGACACTCGCGCGAGGCGTAGTCGACGGCGAGGCGCGGGTGGTCGGGCTCGGCGGCGGAGGCGAGCGCGGCCACGCGGCGCAGCTCGCGCACCGCCGCGCCCGCCGCCGCCGCCTGCTCGAAGTGCACCAGCGCTGCGCCCGCCGCGCGGTCCACGCACACCGACGTCGCCGCGCCGCAGCGCGACACCGCGCTCAGCACCTGCAGCACACAACGTTCAAGTCGCATCATCGCCCTGCCCTCGCCCCCTCGCCCCGCCTCCACATGTATAGAATCAACCATCAATGTCGGTACCTGTTTCTCGGTGTGCTCCGTGAGGCCGTCGACCCACACGCAGGTGGTGGCGACGGGCTTGCCGAAGCCGAGCTTGACGCGCGAACCGCCTACGTACTCGCCGTCCATGGCGCGTATCGCCTCCACGACGCTGGATATCGACTGGTACTGGCAGAAGGCATAGCCCGCGCCCCCGCCGCTTCCTTTCTTTATGTCGATTTCAATTATCCGCCCGTAGTGCTTGAATTTATCTCTCAACTGTTGTTGTGTTACGTCTTTTTCCAAGTTACCAATGAACAAAGTCCTGGTGGCCTGTAAACAACGTCGGTTTGAAACATTGCTATTATTACAAATGCTTTTCTATTTTTAATACTTTCGTATTAATAAGCGGAACATTTATAACACAAGGCACCTTGGGATGGTATTCATCAATATCAGTCTCGTAAGGTTTGGCAGATTCGGAGTCCTCGTCGCAGTCCTGGTGCGGCGCCACGGATATCTTACAGCCGAAAAACAATTTGTCCTGCGACACCTCGAGCGCCTTGTCCACGTCGGACGGCTTCTTGAACCGCACCACTGCGTACCGGTCCGCATTCTGACCCACCACCTAAATCAAATTATATCATTACAAACCAGAAGTCCTTCTTACTATGGCCATGTTCATGTCTAGTTTAGTAGTTTGCCAACTCGTCCAGTAAAGTTTTCACGTAATTTTGTTGGACGATAATCTATACAGTTAATAAAATTAGAGTGTCTGTGTGCAATATTGAAAAATTAACAATATTACGCGAACATGATACTTGCGTAACTGATAACGAAAATCCGACTTAAAAAACTTTATTGTGTCTTAAGTCGCGTTTGTTTCAGGTAATTTTCGAAACGGCTACAACAATTTTGACGGGGCTTCGATGTACCTAATGCAAGCAGGAATATTATAGACTAATATCTAATATTATAGACAATCTTCTTTTAATTCCAAATAGAGGAAATTTGAGGGAGAGAGCTAGCTTATAACTATTAAGGTTCTTTAATTATGTTCCTATTGAATACAGTGATTTGTCTATTTATCACACAGTTAACTGTTAAAATCAATTGCGAAAAAAAATATGTGTCATCGCTGACTTTACAGTATGTTTTTTATATTTCATTTTGAATAATAAAAGAGAAACGGACAGAAACAATTTTATTCAAAAAACACGAATCACGAAATTCTAGATTCCTAGTTCTACGATATACTATTTGCAAACTTTTTTCACAAGCAACACCAACAACACGTGATCCAGTACTCGTTTATCTATTCTATTTATCAATAATAAACATAATTAATAACCTTCACCCAGACCACCTTGCCGTGCTTCTTGTACTCGTGGTAGAGGCCGTCTTTGAGCGAGCTGTCGGTGGACCGCGTCGGCAGGTTGCGCACGCAGATCCCAAGCGGACGCCCGTTCGCTATCGACGCCCACTGTTTATCCATCAAACTTTGTACAGAACACCTAACATGTTTTACAATTTATTCTTGAAAATACAATTATTTCATCTTCAAAAATCATTATAATTGTAAGTCAAATATACGTGCCCTTTTTATTTCAAGCATCATCTATCATTAGTTTAATCTAGATTTACTCTCTTATTACGCATATCCTTTTTCACATAATCGATCCCTACTTTCTTCGACCTTTGACGACCCAACAGAAGTAGGGTAAGGAGGATGACGATGATATCACAGGGCGCACTTTATGAACTTCCTACAATACAGTTATTCCTAACTTTACCCCTTTTCGGCACACCACACATCATCCATTGTAACATACACATAACAGCCATACGCGATCATCCGAAACTTAGGTAGCCCAACACTCGGATCCATACAACAGGTCTTAAAATAAACTTGTAAATTTGTCCCTCAAACTAGAGACGTATAATTGTGTTGTGATAACATGATCGAGGATGAAATACTGTAATATAACAACTGTAACAATGTTTTTATAATTAAATGCTAACAATATTAGTGGCGAACATGATTTGCGTCTCCGAGTCTTTATATTCATTCGTCTAAGGAGCATTACAGAGGACCGGCAACCAATGCGAGCATGGACTGTACCTCGTGCAGATGGTTGGGCGGCGTACGTCTCGGGCCCAGGCGGCGGTCGGGCGGCGGCGCGGCGGGCGTGGAGGCGCGAGACGTGTCGCTGGGCTCCGGCGAGCTAGTGTCGGAACGGGACGAACCCGAGCCGGACCGCCGCCGCCGCCGGCCGCCCTCCGTGCCGCCGCCCGGCGTGCTCGGCGTGCTCTCGCCGCCGCCCGCGCCTCCGACTGCACCACCCACGCCCGCTGCGCCGCCGCTCGTGGCCCGATCTCCACTCGCGTACCAACGATGATGTGGAGTCGTTCTGATAACCGACAAATATGTTAGCCTTAAAATCATTCTAAAACTAAAGGTACATTAAAATACCATGAAACTCAAAATTACATATTATAGCGTTTCAAAACCTTATTATAAGTCACACAACGAGATTAAATATAAACAGACAGTACCTTATAACTACTGGACTGATGACGTGTTTGGGTTTTTATGTAGAAATTCACTCCGGCTTTTTTTTTACGATTAAAACGCATCGTTTCGTCAACTATGGGAAAACGATATCTTGTAATTTTCTAAGAGAAATTAGTGATTATGCTTTTTTTACAAAACTAACGTTAGATCTTTGGAAAATCACGGAATATACGTTGCGTTCATAGTATTTGGGTTATAACATAACTTGGAATCGATAATTTCGTGATATTGTTTTGTTATTTGATTACAATACAAATACAATTACCCTGTTTATTCTTTTTAAAAATCAAACAAACAATAAAAATTAAAACTAGTGGTAAGTTGTTGACAAAGAAAAAGTAATAAAAGTTAAGGAAGAGTGAGATTGGGTATCTTTAAATATTTTTAATATTTTTTGATTTATTTCAATCTGTATTATATTAATTTATTTTAGTTAGCAAATACTGTCCTCTTCTTTTTTATTTAATATGATGAAATTATGGAAAAAAATACAAACACCAATCCATAAACTCCTTTTTTGGGAAGACAGTTAAAATGGAATTATTCACAATTATCCGTAGAAGTCAAATTCAAAGTTATCATAATCTTTTGGTAACATTGAATATATTTTTAAGGATCTAAAAACCTTTAATATTTTAAGCTTTAGGTAAAATTAAATGATATACTTTTATCAATAAAACCTTAACATCTAATAAAATAACATCAACAATAACATATAAACGTAATAGATCGGTTGATTTTGCCATATAAGTCTAGGTGGACTAATTTGGTGACAAAAACTATTTGAAATCTTAACAAGAAACAATTCGAACTATTTAACTTCATAACAAAAAAGCGGGAAATTACAAAATTTTGACATCGAAATCTTACTTCTTATTACTTTTTTAAAAACATTACGAAAGTACGTTTTATTTTAATTTTGGAACATCCAAAAGTTCAAATGTAATAAATTAATAAGTATTTTTCACTAATGTCTTCAAAGGTCAAAACGCAATTCAAAGTTAGATAAAAGTATTTTTCTTACAAATTATAGTCATCACCAGCTCACTATATGTCCCCACCGAGGGGCTCGGAGCCTACCCTAAGTAAGGGTGACTAGGCCATAGTCAACCACGCTGGCCAAGTGCGGGTTAGTTGACTTCACACATATCTTTGAATTTCTTCGCCGATATTGTGCAGGTTGCATCACGATGTTTTCCTTCACCGTAAGAACGTCGGGTAAATTATGTACACATAAAAATTCGAAAAATCGAAAATCACATTGGTATATGGCGGGAACCCAAGACCTGTAGATTACAAGTCAAGTGCTTAAACCACTGAGCCACCGACGCTCAAATACAAATGATAGTAATCAATTCAAAATAGCAACTATTCCTTAGGTTGTTACTCAATGTTTTAGTATATCATAGTCAATATTTGGCAGGCTTTGTTATTATGCTAAACAAATAGCAACAGGACACAGCAATATCATTTAAGGATGTAACTGCAATATTTACAAATCGGCAATAATAATAAAATCGTTAAATCCTATAATGTTACACTTCTACTTCATTGGTTCAATCGTTTGTTCTTTTGTAAAATTCACCTCAACACGAGCAAGTAGTAAATACTTCTGGAAACCGCGATCAGCCAAATATTTTGCCGTGAGTGCGTGTTTGCCGCGATGTGTCCGCAAATTTTAAAACCGAGAATAAGGGGACTCTTTAAAGACATTAACGTCCATTATATTCTGCAGCAGCGGTCAGAGATAAAATAAATGTTTCAAACAATGTTTTACTATATTTCCTTCTTTAGTTCGAATCGAAGTTCTCGCCTTGTTGCTAAATAACTTTTTAGTTTACAATAACAAATAATTACTTTATATCATACAAATATTATAAATTGCGAAAGTTTGGATAGATATTTCTACTTGTATCTCTAACGGCCGGTCTCAATAACGCATCTTGGATCGGGAGATCGCTTCAATCGGAGAAATAAATCGACCTGCTGGTTGATCACTAACATTTTCACAATGGATCAGCGGATCGATGTACTTTGTGAAGTTCCTTCCTGGCGTTCCATTTCAAGCAGATGTCATTATGACTGTGTTGTAAACCTATTGATAAATTTAAGAAAATATGCACATTTTTGAGTTTTGACTTACTAACTAATTATTTATTTATTACATATTTTACGAATAAAACGTGTTTCAACATTTTCCAAGCAAATTGTCATCAACCAATTCTCTCTTTTCGGATAAGCTTTACGGATAAGCGAAAAATTCAATGTTTGTTGTTGTTTGTTTACTTTATTGTACTACTATTTTTGTAATAAATAAAAACTTTATTTTTGTAACAAATATAAAAACTATATTCTTTTAATAAATATAAAAGCTTGATTTTCGCAAAGTTTTTTATTTGAAATACAATGATCGCCCTGAATGCATTTCTTCTTCGTCCCAGTCTGAAAGTTGCTCTAACACTTCCAAATCACTTTCACTATCAGCTATCACTATACGGCAACAAGCCAACCATTTTTTAAACTCATAATAAATTAGTCGAATCTTCCGATTTCCAGAGATTGTAAAATAAAGATTGAGAGATTTGTCAAATTCCAAAAACATTTATTGAAACACTACAACTGTCACTTTCAAACCGACGGCGATCCGAAAAGTGTTAGAAATCAGATTTTTCCCTCCAATAGATTAGTCATGTTTTTAGATCGAATTTTTATCGTTCGGTCGTTTATTGAGACTATTTCAAAAGATTATAGTACGGATTGGGATTTTCGATTGATAAAATTGTATATTGAGACTGGCCGTAACTTTGACTAAATTATAGTGTGTCTAAATAATTTAGATTAGTTTGATAATTCACTTCAAATTTAGTAGGGATGGGTTGTATAAAATCAATCATGAATCTTATCGATTTTCGATTTTTTTTTCTTATATAAGTTGGAATCGATAGATTTATAGTTATAACTTATAAATTAAAAAAAAAAACCACTGTTTTCTCAAATTAATAATGACCATAACAAATAATGAGAGTAAATAAATGTTTATTACTACTACAGCCGTACGACATCGAATTGGATTTCGCTATTATTTCTGTCATCGCTAAATTCTCTACACTATAATCAATACTAGAATTGTCCTTTAAATAAGTTAATAAGCAAAAAAATTGAATTTTAGTTGAGTTCGATATTTATTTAAACCGAATATCGATATTTCAAAATTGTTTGCTATGCGTGTTTGTTTCGTCACTACGATACCTGTCTAATAAGTATCATCATATGCGTCATTTACCAAACTAATCTATCTTATTTAGACAAACTATAGTCACATATGTACAGCATAGTCTAGAAACACACATTTTTTAAATTATGTCGAGCTAAGCTAGTTAACTAGGTAAAATCTAATTGACATAAACAGGCAATTTCTAACGAAATATTCCCCGTTATATACAAGGAAGCGGTTGGTCAAATTAGGCCAACATTTTATAAAATAATTATATATACCTATGTACATTTAAATTCAGATAATTGACTATAACTTGTCAGGGTACCTTTCGACATTGGAGGGTGGTGTGGCGTACGAGGCCGCCGCGTTATGCCGCTGGTAGCGGCCATAGGTAGTAGGCGTGGTGCCGCGGCGACAGAACTCGGAAGCACTGTCGTTGGTGCCTCGCCACGTGGCCGGGGCCGCTGCGGACGCGGCCATGGCACACGCATTGCCCGCGCTCTCTTCTCCTCTGTAAAACCGAGCACACATTTAAATAATAAAATACTATGGCATGGTTAGATAATAATATATTTATCACCCCTTCGATCACTTAATTTGGTTTATGGTTTCAATTTATAAAGTGGCTATTGAGATGGTAAACAATGTTCATATGTCTTTTTAGTTATATACAGGGTGCTTCTTAACGGGCGTATCAACGGTTTTATGGAGATAGAGGACTTCAATAGCTATCATTAAATTCTGATTTTCCGATTTTTTTTACAAAAAATAATTAACTTTAAGACTAATGAAAATCGGCTAACATACTTTGCGTTTTAAGATAGCTGTTGAGGTCCTCTACCTCACACAACCGTTGATCCGTCCGTTAATAACGACCCTGTATATCAGTGATAAAAAAAATCTTCAAGTCGGTTCACTTCACAAAGTCCTTGGTAACCAATAGACCTAACTACACATAAATAACGATACTTTAAATTTAACAGGTCAGATCCTGATTAAATTTAAATGGGGCCGATACAAGCGAAAAAAACCGCATGAATGAATAAATAACAGACGAAGCGGCCGCAAAGGTAGAGAAGTACCAGTATTGCGGTGCATCACTATTCTATCCTCCGCAAAACAGCCAGGTCGCACTGATGGGAGTTTACGGGATGTGGGCAATAATACTGGTTTATCCTGCCCCTCTAGGACGAGAGCAACACAAGCGCATACGTGTACGGAAATAATATTTTGTTAACTATGAAAGTCGTCTTATTCCAAAGGTTTCGCTTTGTTTACTTATTATTAGCGTCTTACCGTTACCGTGCGGCTTCATACGCGTAAAGTTATAAAAACTTTATTTTATCGTTTACATTTGTCAAATTCTCATTTCTTATATTTATATTATGGCAACCTTGCTTCTATGGTGTGGGCAGCTTGTAGTTAATGGTCCCATTCTCACATGAAAGTTTTTTTTTATGTATTTACATCAATTGTAGGGCTTTTTATTAAATAAATTACTCAAAAATATACTGTGATTGTTGACATTCTACGCCACACATTAGTGAGAGAATCGATTCATTTTTATTATTCCCGGTACAAATAAATGGTAATTAATAATTCTATTCATTAATTTTAAAGTTTGTTTTGATATCGTGTTTACGGTAAAATACTTCAATAGTGTATTTCTATATGTAATACGTAAATGAACTGTGTATTGTCAACACAGCGACGCCATATTAGATATGCCACTTGCTTTGACCAATAGTGTGCGTTTCAGAACTTTGCGAGGGAATTTGAAAAAAGACACATTTTAATGATAAATTTTGCCACTAAATCATATTATATTTAAAAAAATCTTTGCAGGAATGTTTTTATAGTAATAACGTATACTTAAAAAAAGTTTGGTACAATTTGCCGTCATCTGCATATTGCCTATTGCCTTTTACAGTATATGATTCTGACCGATATTCTATAGATAGTGAAAAATTATTAAAACCCACGGGTAACACGTCGGCGCATAGCGAAATGATCGCAGTTTTTAGCTAACCGATTTAGATTTTGAAAGCTACTGATTATCATATTGCGATGTTTAGATTCACCAAAAATCGAGTAATATATTAAAAATATAACAAAAAGAAAATACCGAGTTTCAATCTAAATAAACTAAAAACATAACATTATAAAAAAAAACAATACACTAAGAAGTAACGAAATAATTCCTTGAATATGTAAAAACCTCCTTTATTGTAGCTGTTATGTCTATATTGTACAATTAGCTGTTGCTCACGATTTCGCCCGTGTGGAGCCTTAAAGTTCAAAACTTACATGCGCCCGTCTTTTCAGCCTATCACCTAAAGTGTTAACTAAGTTGTAATGTACGTAATAACAGAAATAAACTGATGCCAGATTCCAAACTCCTGAGCCCGGTAGCTTGTGAGTTGATTTTTCGGTTATACTTATTGTTTGTGTTCGCAATATCTTCTAAACTATTAGTCCAGTTTAAATACCGCAGAGGACAATTTCATTCTACATTAAATTAACCTGACAACAAACGCATTTATTTGGATAAGGATTAATATTGAAAACAATAAAAGAACGCCGCACGTAGCGTGCAGTTTTTAATTCAATTCGTAAACAAAAAAGTAGGTATTGTAAGAAAACCGTTAAAGATAGATATATGCTAACGCGGACTTATCTGTAGAATTTTTTGAGATCTACAATTCTTTCATACATCATTATATAAACCTCTAACGGTTTAGGCAGTGTACGCCGAGAAAAGTTGAAGTTTAGTGAATTTTTAACGCTAGCGTTCAGAAACACGCTGTTTATTAATAGTTCCTAAACATTAGTAATAATAAAATATAGCCTATGTTTCTCACAGATAAATTACCTTTCTGATGGTGAAAGAATTTTTAAAATCGGCCAGTAGTTGTTACGTGAATCGAATACATAAAAATAAATACACATCTTTATTATATTAGTATAAATATAAGTATACATAGCATATGGTGTATTTTTGAGAAACCTTAACCAACATATTTGCAAATAGTTAACCTATTCGCTAATACTGTTATTTTTATCTATTTTTTAGAAGTGGTAGAGCCCGCGTTAACATTTTCGCACGAATGGGTCTGCTCGCGCGGTGAAATACCACTTACCGCATTTCAATACATCGTCTAACTAACTATTTGAAAAACATAGCCTAATTAAAACTTAAACGAAAAGGCAGACGAAACGTAAAGGAAGACGAGACGAAAAGTCGCGATTCGAGCTGCTTTAAAGTCTCACTACACCACATTGTGCTCTAAATAAATATAATAAATATATTCTTAAACTAATGTTTTTTTTATTAACTTCACTGCGAAATAACACATCTTTATTACAATTTTGTACCTCGACTTATAGAGGAAACTAAACGCGCCGATCCAGTGTTATCGCTAGTTTTTAAAACTACCCACATGACTATTAACATTATTGTAATAATAATTTGTTACGCCATTCATGTTAAAATCAGTGTGCAGTTTGCCAGACATAAATAAAAATACGTTTTTATCGTAGTTTTTACTGGTAAAAGTTTGTTCGGTTTACAAAATGATTGACGAAGATAATGTAACATCGGAAGACATTAAGTTCTTAATTAAATAATATAATGCTTTAGCATCTTCTATGTTTCTTAACAGACACGATGGACCAACGACGGCTATGATTAAAAAATTTAATAAGTACTCCGAGTTTTTAAACAATGATTTGGCACAACTTGCCGTTCTATTAGACCCGCGACTTTATAACAATTATTACATAGCAAAGAACAACATCCAACCATTACTCAACTTAAAACCTCTATGGCAAGCTCAAAGATCAAAAAATACAAAAATCCAGAAAAGAACATTTGTCAACAAATAACTATGACACAGTAGCTGTAATAAAGTTAACCCAGTTAAAAAAATGTGTCCGTGTACATGTACAAGCAACCGGAGATATGAATATCGCTAATGAAATAGACAGATACATAAATATGCCCATTGAGCTTCAAAACACAAAAGTATGTTACATAAACTGCCGGCCAAAAGTTTGAGACCACTTTGTACATAGGTTATAATTTGCAAAATATTTTAAATCTGCGGTATGATAACATAACAATATGATCACCTGTGTAATCTACTAATCATTTTCAATGTCTAAACACCATTTTTCTTATCTGCTACACAATTACTATACCATAAATGGGCATTGTTTATTTACCACAGATGAGTGCCGCGTAAGGACCAGGCAATTGTCATTATATTATATGGCGACTCCTTTGTACATGTTTGGTTATTGTTTTGCGTTGATAAATATTGAGAAATATTTTAAGTCATAAATCTTGTTCATAGCATTTCTACTTAAGGAGTTACTTTTGGTTAAATCTATTCAATCTGAGCTACCGTTTTGTCAAGTGAAGATCTCCGAAAATGGCAAAAGTACGCGAAATCTCCAGTGAAACTCGTTCCGCCATCGTTACTCTATACGACGAAGGCAAGTCTGTACGAGAGATTGCCGCTATGCTGAAGTTAACGAAGACTTGTGTTCATAACGCAAAAAATCGATATAAGACAACCGGCAGTCATCAAGACCTACCGCGCTCGGGGAGGTCGAGAGCAACCACTTCTAGCGAAGACAACTTCATTTTTTTAACAAACAAGCGTAATAGACGTTTAACAGCACCAGAAATCCGCGCTGAACTCAATAAAACTCGACCGGTATCATTGACAACAATAAAGAGAAGACTTCGAGATGCCAATTTGTTTTGTCGCGCAGCTGTTCGTAAACCACTGTTACGACCACAAAACAAAAAGAAACGTCTGCAGTGGGATTTTACTCACAGATATTGGACTGAAAAAGAATTTGAAAAAGTTCTTTGGACTGATGAATCAAAGTTCGAAATATTCGATTCGACAAGAAGAGTTTTTGTACGTCGTAGTGCCGAAGAAAAAATATTTCCAGACTGTGTCAACAGTCAAACGTAGTGGAGGCTCTATTATGGTCTGGGGATGTTTCTCTGCCAATGGGACCGGAGATTTGGTTAAAATTGAAGGAATAATGAAAAAGGAGCAGAACAAAGAGATACTCGAGGGAAACGCTGTTCCTTCCGGGCTACGTTTAATTGGAAATGGATTCATTTTCCAACAAGATAAAGATCCAAAACATAGTTCTAAACTATGCTATATACTATAACATATTCTAAACTATGGGGATATTTAGAGCACAAAGAGACGGAAGGTGTTTTGAAAAACATGGTGTGGCCCCCTCGGAGTCCGGATCTCAATCCGATAGAGCTTCTGTGGGAGGAGATGTGATAAGAGTGGAAGAGCCCGCTTTACCATCTTCGCACGAATGGGCCGACTCGCCCGGTGTAATACCACGACCTCACAGAAAACAGGCGTGAAGTGCAAGCAATTTCGCGTTTGCCGTTTTCGGTGCCGGAGTCCTAATTTTAGTCCCTTTCCTTTTCCACCCTTTTCTTAAGAGAAAAGGATGGGAAGGAAAAGTGGACTTGACGGTGGAGTAGACGCATGGGAAGGGGAAATAACCTCTTTATGTGCGTCTCCTCTTCTGTCAATTAAGGGTAGGCAACGCATCTGCAGCGGTCGCTTTTCATTTCGGTGGATTTAGGTGGCCGCTTCTTGCTCGTTTGCCACCTTATATTATATAAAAAAAAAACAAAGATGGACAGAAACGTCCGTAGTCACTGTCCGACGTCAAAAGAAGACCTCTGGAGGACTTTACAAGAGAGTTGGAACAATGTTTCACAAGAAACTATTAATAAATTAATAGCCTGGTTACCAAGATTGGTCAAAAAAGTTATAAAAAGTAAGGGAAGATTTTTCGACGAAAAGTTAGTTTAAAGAAAATATTTTTTTATTAATAAAAATGGCAAATATTGTAGTCTTTAAATTATTTTATGTTACATAAAAAGTTCCCTATTTAATAAGGTAAATAAATAATTTGTAGAGCACTAACTTTTGGAGTTTAATTAAATATTGTAATTTTATCAAGGTGGTCTCAAACTTTTGGGCGGCAGTGTTAATAAATAATAATTAAAATTGGTGATTTTTACATTTTTACATTAAAATGTAGTTTTGAAAATAAACCTACACTATGTTATCGTACACTACGTTATCGATTATAACTTAATCGTGATGGATGCTGTTATGTGCATTTATTTAAAGAAAATGAGTAAAAACCAGCATAATTTTAACGTGAAATGTAATGTTTTATTGAAGAGTTAATAATTTACATTTTAGATTTCTTTGAATAATCTGGTTTTCATATGTTTTGTATGAGAGAGACAAGTACACGTACAAGAGATTGTTGCCCTCGACTATTTCAAATCGTTATTCAAATTTCAAACAAACGAAAGGCGAAACTTTTTTTCTGTTTTTATTCTACAGACATAGGCGCAGATTTAAAAAAAAACTTGTAGGGAAAAAAAATTACAACGTCTCAAAGTAAGAGAAAGAAATTTTATTTTAAGAAAATTTTCAATGATTTTTTTAAATCCAAATACGGGAATAATGGTACGAAAGCACAATTATATGGCTCGTTCAAGAAAAATATGACCATTGTAAACACATTATTTTGGACATTCGGACAGATCATAGCCGGAGATCTGTTTTTTTTTTAATTTATTCACAAAAATATAAATAATTTTAAAACTATAGAAAATCGAGCAACATACACTGCGCTTAAACGATAGCTATTGAGGTCCTCTAACTCCACAAAGCCGTTGATACGTCCGTCAAGAATCACCCAGTATAGTAAAGTTTTCTTATTTTCTGTCTTCATATTTCATCTTATATGTACTCACCACAATTAGACAACAATATTTCATTTTAATGTTATCAGGTATATAAATAAAGCTCGACCTTTGACTCGAATCCTTTATTTAACTCGTGAGCCTTTAATACTCGTGAGCCTCAGAGCTCAAGCTATGAGGACTCAGTCAATTTGACTTGGAGCTCATTTCCCACAACGCTAGTAGTACGAATCCACACCACCGCAATCAACTACTTCCGTCAGCGCTAAAACAGCTAAAATCATATAGGCAAAAATTCTTCCGCTTTTAGCCTATCTATTTATAGAGGCCAATAGTATGGCAGGATAATGATTATCATAAGTATAT
The DNA here is from genome assembly GCF_000836215.1 of Papilio polytes. Lineage (NCBI taxonomy): Eukaryota > Metazoa > Arthropoda > Insecta > Lepidoptera > Papilionidae > Papilio > Papilio polytes. The sequence continues at coordinate 3,353,563 of NW_013525013.1, read as the reverse complement.
TGCATAGTCTATTTCTGTCGTCAAACATGAAAAGAAACTTTTCACATTGTGTTTTATTTAAACAGATGAATGGCTTGAGATAAAAGTATTTCTACATTGTTTCCAAATTGTTTTCGTAATCTTAATATCTAAAATTTGTAATAGTGATATCGCGGAGGCACTATATTTGCTTTCATATTTCTCGGACTGGCAATACCAAAAAGTACTGTCATGGTATTAGCACAGCAACCGATCGTGCCTTTACGCATAATACAGTTACACCAATACAGTCTGCTACCTCTTCTTCTAGTAATTATGATAAATGAGCTGACGCCCGCAAACTTCGTAAACGCGGAATTAAGAAAATAGACCTCTGTAACATTCTCATGTGTATCTATATTCTACCTTTCATAAAAATCGCTCCACCTGTTCCGGAGATGTCGGGAGATGTCGTCACTTTAAGATCACGAATTAAAAATAAGTAGCTATAATATACACCTCTGTCAGCTGACATGGTAGCTACCATCCAGTGAAAGTCCTGTCAAAATCGGCCCGGCCGTTTCAGAGTTCACCCGGAACAAATCCTAGCTTGGAAAGGCTATGTGTAATTGATCTCTGAAGTAGTCAATTTTGGGAGGAAAAACCCCTCATCGAATTTCCTGAATAGTTTGTTACCAATCGATAGTACGTATCGCAAATATTAGTCTAGGGTGAGGTTGCCTATCTTTTTCCTGGCAAGAGTGGGGGGTGCCAGCTATTTAATGGTGACAAAATAGAGGCTAATTACACTTATTGAATTTTCTCATGATACTCAAAATGGAGATATTCATGTTCCTCACACAATGGTAAATAGGGTGGCCTCACCAAAACTTGTCACGAGATAGGTAAACCACGGTTTGCAGCTTCTCGAATCTGTCTAATAAAGATCGATTATATTGATAAAAATCTAACTCTCCTCACTAAAAATACTCCTGCCGCAATTCGGAGAAGCATGTCATCCGAACTACACCCCTCACTTTGAAATCGGACTAGCATTTGGGGTCTAGGGGCCCACCCTCGGCCTCTGTTTCCTTAGTTGAGGGAAGGAAAAACGCTTTGGATCTTAGGCTAATAGAATAAAGTATAAACAAAGAACACTTTGTGACTTACATAGTTTGTACAAATTACTTTGATAATTTAGCGATGTTTTGTGTAATATCATGTATTAATTTTTTCGATGTTTGATTTTTACTTTCATGGAAGCTAGAATGGAAAGATCACAGTTATACCTTATGGATTAAAAACACTGCTTTCGCAAATCAAAAATAACAGAACCAATACAAAGAATGAGAGTTGTCAAATGTTTATTACTACAACAGTTGTAGAGTGCCGAGTTGGATTTTTCTATTATTATCGTCATCGCTATATTCTCTACAATATAATCAAATTCATTACTAGCTGTTGCTAGCGACTTCGCTTACATGAAATTAAAAAATAATAAAAACGTAGCCGATGTTACTCAGCGATAACCTAGCTTTCTAATGGTGAAAGAGAGTGAATTTTTGAAATCAATCTAGTAGTTTGAGGTACTCCAATACATACAACGATACAAATCTTTCCTCTTTATAACATTGTTATAGATAGCTGTTGCCCACGACTTCGTCCGCGTGAAATTACATAGTTGTAAACTTACGTTCGCCCCGTTTTCAATCTATTACCTAAAGTATTAACTTTAACTTAGTAATATTACTAATATTATAAATGCGAAAGTTTAGATGGATGGATGGATGTTTGTTAGCGTTTGTAGCCTAAACGGCTGAACCGATCTCCAATAAATTTGGCACAGGTTTAGAGCATAGTCTGGTAGAACACATAGGCTACTTTTTATCCCGGGAATAGTTACGGTTCCCGTAGGATTCATTAATTTAGTTTTTTAATGTTCACTCAATCATTCTGCAACGGTTCAACATATCTTATTGAAATTTGGCACACATATAAAACAAAGTCTGGAGTACACATGAGATAAGCTTCATCGCCGAGAAATGTCCGGTTCCCGAGGGATACGTAGCTTTTTGTAATTTATATAGTTCGTATGTTTTCTAATACCACGCGGAAGAAGTCGCGGGCAACAGCTCGTATTCTACATAATGACAGAAATCTACAGATGCAAGATTCCAGATTTTTAAGCCCGATAGTTTGTGCGCTGATTTTCCGGTTGCCCTGATTGTTTTTGTTTGCGATATTTTCTAAACTATTAGTCCAATTGGAATACTGTAAAGGACAATTTTATTCTACATTAAATTCTCTTGACAAGCGTTTTTTTAGTATTATATATTTATTTGGATAAGGATTAATATTGAAACCAATGAAACAACACCGCAAATAACGTGCGGTTTTTAATTGATTTTGTAAACAAAAAAGTCATTATTGTAAGAAAACCGTTAAAGATATATGCCATCGCAGAATTTTCTGTAGAACTTTTAGGAATCTACAATTCTTTCTTCAACATTGTGATTTTTTAACGCCGTGGTCCAGAAATAATATATGTTGTTTATTAATAGTCCCTCAACAATAGTAAAAATAAAATATGTTACTCACAGATAAATTTCCATTCTAATGGTAAAACAATTTTTAAAATCGAACCAGTAGTGTTTGAGTTATTTCAATACATACAAAAATACAAATCTTTCCTCTTTATAAAAATATTTCCTTATAATAATTTCCTCTTTATAATAAAAGCACATTTTAAGAATCAATTTGAAACAAAAAGGCCGTTTAGGAAAAAAATTAAAAACACTTTTCTTATTTCTCTTTTCGTTCTTCATATTTTGTATGTAAATGTTTTTCTGGTAAAATGACTTTCGAAAAAAGGCCCACTTTTATAGAACTCCGTTTGTTTAAAGCGATTATTGATAGTTCATAGTTGTTCGCTATGCGTGTTTGTTTCGTCTATTACACTACGATACCCGTCTATTAAGAACGGCATTTGTCCTCATGTCATTATTTCGATACTTCTATTACGACATTTATCAAACTAATCAATCTTATTTAGACAAGTTGTAACAATAGAAAAGAACATGTAAAATATGTCACATACGTAGCAACAGATCCTAATTTGAAGAATCCTGTGTTGTCATAATAAAAAAAAAAAAACAAAACAATTTATTAGAATAACGAAATCGGTAATTGTTCTTTTTTTGTAATGGTATGTGGAATAATATTTTGTTTATAACTGGTTACACAATATTAAAATCAAGATAAAACAATTAAACTGAACTAGATTGATTTCGTAAAAATATTAAAATAGAAAAATATTGTTAAAAAAGGTCTTTTTTATAGTTTCATTGGCAACATTTTCTAGTTTCATTGGCTACCATTTATTTAACACCATGAAATAGTCCACACATGTCCAATCCTTTTATTTGCAAACTGGTGTTGAAATAGACAAAAACGTCTTAGTATAATATTCAGGAAAATCGTTATCTTAATGTCAGAAACAGCTTTTAATAAACTCGGCGGGTAACTCTGAGTTTAAAAGGTCTTATAGTTTTGTCATTAAAATACCAGTCAAGTAATACAGACACCAAAAAGGCCTGAATACGATCAAGTATTTTATGAAAGTTAAGTTGTTAAAAATTGAATAATCCATTTATTTATCTTTATGGCTTTAAACCACAATTAAATCACAATACACGATTGTTTTTTATAAAAAAAAGTAAATACGATATACTCGATTCGCAATATTTCATTGAGACCGATACTTCAAAGATCTTTATTTAAATATTATAGAGTATATCATATAAACATTGTGCATTACCAGCTCAGCCACGAAACAGATTAATATCGGGTTTTCATCATCATGTAGGTTATTTATTTCGAATGATTTGCGCAGATTTTTCATTCAGATTGTATAATTCCGCTGTAATGCCCTAGGCAAATTGACAAATCGTTAAATTGTCCTTGGTTGCATCTTTATTGTGACTATAATGACTGCTATTCTTACAGTAATATATCTAGGTTTAGTTCTAGTGCGGCCTTCTTTCGCATGAAATTATACAAATCTTTACTTTTTTATTTTGTAAAACTCTAAATCGTAAATGTCAAATGGTTATATGACAACCAAGGGCTTTCCCATTGGCTAACAATGACAGTAACCATGGCAATCTTTCTCCTTTGCTGTTTTTGACATGTGTTTGCGTTTTATTTTATTATTATGTTATTAAGTATAGACTTTTAGATAGATAATTTACGACACAGGACAATTATGTTCGCTTGTTATTTTGTTTTTGATACTATATAACACTTTCTTAACATAACATAATGAAAAAAGTTTTTTTTGTCAGTCTGTCTGTCCGCAATTCGCGTTTGTTCCGGGTAATATCCGAAACGACTGAGCCGATTCCGACAGGACTATCACTGAAGGGTAGCTGACATAGACGGGCATATTATAAGCTACTTTTTTTATTCCGCGCTGTCAAAATGGCGTAAAGTGCGGTCCAAATTTGGGCTAACAAAAATTGGCAAGCGACAGCTCGTTTCATTAGTAATATTCAAACCTAACGTAACCTATCATTATCTGAGGCACAACAGCCGCGGGTGGGTCTGGGCCTGGTCCAGTAAACTTCTCCAATTCTGTCTATTTAGGGCCTTTTACTTCCAGCCCTTGACGCCGATTTTCTTAAGATCGCGTTCGACGTCATCTAGCCATCTAAGTTTCGGCCCATCACGTGCTCTACGTCCATCCGGCTTACTTTCTAACAGGCGTTTAGGAACTCTGCAGTCATCCATGCGGGCAACATGTCCTGCCCAGCGCAGTCGTCCAATTTTTATGACCTTGGTGATGTTTGGCTCTTTATACATTTGGTATAACGCCCGACAAACATCTTGAACAATACATTTAGTTGCGCAGAAGTCGATTTTTGGGTCTTTGGCGGGGCAAGGGGGGATGCGCGCGCGCGCTCTCTTGCTATTGGTTAATCAGTCGACCTTTGCGTCCCACTTCTTTCCCCATGTTCCGTTTACTCCCGAATACACTTATCTCCAATTTTGTTGGCCCAATTTCGCTGTTACTTATTTTCGGTAATAATTGTTTATAATTTTTTCTATTGTTGTTATTATTGAGTCTCATTTGTTTATTATTGCTAAGTTTCATTTGATTGTTATTGTTTAGACTTTTTGTGTTCAATATGCCACGAAAAAGTAACATTGTTCTAAAAAGACAAGCCAGGAAAATAGTATATGATGTATATTGTTTCATGAAACAAGAATCATCTAAAGAAATTGCACAAGCTGTTTATGCATGTCTGTCATGTTCTTAGAATTTTAAATTGATTTTTTTCATTCCTAATTATTACTAATACTCAAAATAGGTCAATTATTTTGTCTAAAAGTGTACGTGCGCGAATCTTCCCCCAGTACGCCGCTTTTTGTTCAAGAAGTTTGCCGGGCGTTATACAGCTCGTGGTTGTATAGTGATCGCCATTGATCACCAATGAGAACAGCACCATAAATGCGACGCAGTATCTTCCGCTCAAACACTTGTAAGTGTTCCTCGTCTTTCTTACTTAATACCCAGCATTCTGAACCGTAAGTTAAAATTGGTCTTAACTGGGTCTTATACAGGAGAATTTTTATGTTTCTAGAGTGTAACCTATATTTATATCATTATATATTTCAAAGAACAAAAGACGATTTTTATGGGAAAAATCTTTACAAAAATGAAAATAAAAAACTTGTTATGGTTCAAAACCATTTTTATCAAAATGCGGAACAATTCGCTATTGCCAATGCTTACCTTTAGTAATACTGTGCGAAATCTTACAATAACTAGACTGTATGAACAACTTAGTAATTTAGATGTCAAAAAATCTTATTGCTTTTTCGCGTGTTTTAAAACCTCTCTTTTTCTTTTTTTCCGGTTCTCCGAGGCTTTTTAATCGCGGAGAACCGGAATTTTAATTTTAATTTTGTGTTAGCTTTTTAAGTACTATGATATATTCTGTGTTCTTAAAAGGTTATTTAATATACTTATCAATACTATTTATCTTTATTTAAAACAACAATAATGTTAACGGTTAACGGTACTTCTTTGTTGTTACAAAACGTCCAATGTTATCTTTTAAGGAAATTAGCAGAATAAAAGTAAGTTTTAAAAAATCAATTTAGAACAAAATGACCTTGTTTCTCTTTTCGTCCTTTATCTTTTGTAAATAAAGGTTTTCTTGTTAGTTGATTTTCGAAAAAAGCGCCACATTTGTACAACTCCTTTATGTGAAACGTCGACGCTGTTTACAAACGACGAAATTATACAATTTGTCTGCAACATTTATAGGGCTATTTGTAATTCGACGTATTCCCAATAGTTGATAGAAGTGAACAACAATTTTTATTCCAATATGCAATATGGAAAAGTAAAACATAAAAGTCGGAAATGCGTATTTAACATATTTTGAAAAATTATGTCAATACACATATTGATTTATTTATAAAAACATTACGGGTTATTTTTCAATATGAAAACCCACACTTGTAAGCCCAATTTTAAGAATAGGACACGAAAAACGAGCTGTCGCCCGCAAACTTCGTTAGCGTGGAAATAAAAAAAAATGGTCTGTAACATTCTCGCGTGCATCTACTTTTTACCAGCTCCCCCTCCAGCCAAATCGGTCCACCCTTTTCAGAGATAGTGATCCGGTCGTCATTTTGACAGGGAAGAATTAAAAAAAAAAGTAGTCTATAATATGCCCGGCCATGTCAGCTACCCTTTAGTGAAAGTGCGGTCGAAATCGGCCCAGTCATTTTTGAGATTACCCGGAACAAACGCGGCTTGCGGACAGACAGACAAAGAAATTTTAAATGCGATTTTCGTTATCAGCAACGAAATCTGAAATTTTTCTTTTGATATAAAGAACAGACACTCCAATTCTATTATATGTATAGATAGATGGATAGATGTTTAAAATTCCTTTAAACTTAAATGCCTTAAAATAAGAAAATCGTCATGAAACTGGGCTTACAGATTGTTTAAAAATATATTCGTTATCTTAGTACTTCAGCTATGTACAATTGGAACTTATTAAAAAAAAAAACTAAACCTTAAGAAAGCATGCGGATATTCATACCTAAACATACACGTAACTAGCTTAGCCAAAAATACAAAAAAGGTTTAAAACTTTCTATTTTTTAACTCTTTAATTTTGAATTGAACATAATACACGAGCTGTTGCCCGCGACTTCGTCCGCGTGGTATTAGAAAACATAAGAACTATATAAATAACAAAAAGCTACGTATCCCTCGGGAACCAGACATTTCTCGGGGATGAACCTTATCCCATGTGTACTCCAGACTTTGTTTTATATCTGTGCCAAAATTCAATAAGATATGTTGAATCCTTGCAGAATGATCAAGTAAAGATTAGAAAACTTAATTAATAAATACCCACGAGAACTGTAACTATTCCCGGGATAAAAAGTAGCCCTATGTGTTCTTCCAGACTATACTCTTAACCTTTACCAAATTTCATGGAGATCCGTTCAGCCGTTTAGGCTACAAACGCTAACAAACAGCCATGCATCCATCGTAACTTTCGCATTTATAATATTAATATATGATTACCTAAAGTATTATCTTAGTAGTAATCAACGAAATAAGTTACTTTCTGAGCTGATTTTTCGGTTACCCTTATTGTTTGTGTTCGCAATATCTTCTAAACTATTTGTCTAATTTAAATATTGTCAAGGACAATTTTCTCTACATTACATTCTCCTGACAACAAAAGCATTTATTTGGATAAGGAATAATATTGAAACCAATAAAACAACGACGCAAATAGCATGCGGTTGTAAATTCATCTTTAAACCAAAAAGTGGTTATTGTAAGCATATCGTTAAAGATAGATATATGCTATCGCGGACTTTTCTGTAGAACTTTTTGAGATGTACAATTCCTTCATACATAATTATTCTAAACCTCTAACGGTTAAGGCAGCGTAAGCCGAGAAAAGTTTAATTTAGTGATTATTTAACGCCGCGGTCCAGAATTACGGTTTTTATCAATAGTTCCTAAACATTAGTAATAATCAAATATAGCCTATGTTACTCATCGATAAATTACCTTTGTAATGGTGAAAGAAATTTTTAAATCGACAAGGATGTTTTACGTGTATAAAATATATCTTACTATCTTACTTCTTACTAATATTATAAATGTGAAAGTTTAGATGGATGGATAGATGTTTGTTAGAGTTTGTAGGCTTCACGGCTGAACGGATCTCGATGAAATTTGGCAAAGACGTAGAGGATAGTCTGGAAGAGCACATAGGCTACTCACTTTTGTTTTTTCTACTTCCACGCGAATGGAGTCGCGAGCGTAAGCTAGTCCTAAAATACAAATCTTTCCTCTTTATAATATCAGTATAGATTAAAATATGGAATGGGGTGGTAAATAAAGAAATAGGATTAGTGATCATCTTGCACACTATACCTACTGGTATAGAGCCGTCGATGATTTTCGAAACACTTCAAAACCTTTGTATCAACCGTACTCTAATGTATCGTAATATCAAGAGATACAACAATACTTCGTGTGTCGATAAATATGGCCACTTTTTTGTTAGAACTACAAAGGTTGATAATGCTGCTAAAGGCAGAATTCGCTGAAACCTCATTACAAGTCTTATCATGAGAAAGGATGTTATCCACTAGGACTCTGTCTCGTATTAAAAAAAAAGACTTAAAGGTCGTAGTTTATCGTCGATATACAGGATATGTCCTAAATCAATCTTTACAATTAAAAGAGAGAGGATCGAACTAAACGCCTTCTGTGGCGACACACAAGTGAAAGAACAGCCCCTAGACAAAGTGGCTTCCGATTAGCGATGTGGCTTGTAGAATCGACAAAATGAATAGGGATGAATACTTGGCAAGCGCGTGACTTATCGAATGTTATTGCTAGCTAATGTAATATTATTATTAATAATGTATATAATATTATAATATTACATTATTATTAATAATATTACATACATTTATGACTAGAACCTCAACTCTGACTTCAAATTATGATCGGTTTTAGAGGACACGTCCCGCTTAAAACGACACGGCGACATTGAGTCTCTTAAAATGTCTTTGAAGCAAGCAGTGGCGAAATTTCTCTTGGAAACTGTACGTACATCCACCGATTCGTGGCCAAACAGATTAAAGACCAATATAAAAGCCAAAGATGGCCATTTAAATAACATTTTTTATTTCTTGCTGAGAAACATGTAGGTGTCCAATTTAATAATATTACTTTACTCCAATAAAAAATGCATTTTCCTTTGTATTAACAGAACTTATGGCTGGACTGAAAAAGTCTTTTCGCATTATAGTATGTACGAACTTGTGAAAAATGTCTTGGGCTAATAATTTCAAATTTAAAGTAGGAAAATGTGTATTTTTTAATTATTTATCGTACTATCAAGATGAGTGAATCTAATGTAGGAATTCGATACATTTTAAATTTTTACTGCAAAAAGGTAAAAATGCATGCAAGCCGCGAAAGACATTTACGATGTTTATGGACCTAGTGCAATGTCTGTGGGAGTAAGACAAAGGAGTTGTCCAAAAGTGGGCCTTTTTTCGAAAATCAACTAAAAAGAAAACTTTTATATGCAAAAGATAAAGAAAAAGAACAGGAAAAAAAACATGCTTTTTATTTTTTTTTCTGGACCGCCATTTTGTGTCAAGTTGGATTTTCAAAATATACATTTTATCTGCGGATTTGCTTAAAAGATCGCTGTGGACATGTTACAACAAAGAAATATCGTTTTTGAAGTCAAAACAAAAGTTTAGATCGCTAGTAATCATTTATTAATGCAAATGAAACAGAAATTCGCAAAAGATTATTTTAATTTTGGCTGTATATTATAAGTGCTGCTGCCATATATTTTTCTTTAGAAGCTGTCCTTTACAGCCTGTCTGTCAAACAACAACATTAACTGTCATGCTTTGACGAGAATTCATTACCATTATAGTATAGCGATATCTACTAAACTATTTGTCCAATTTAAACACTGTAGATGACAATTTCTATATGATTAAATTTTCTTGATAAGCACATTTACTTAGATAAGAACCAATATTGAAACCAATAAAAGAACGCCGCAAATAGTAGTAGGGGAGCCGACGATGCTAAATGTGGATTTACTCGAGCGTCGTAGAGACCTATTGGGATGCAAAGCTTAGATGATACGAACAAAAATGTTATGTTATATGTACCTTTACATCGGTGGGGGAAGCGGATATAGATTTTTAAATATGTAAAAAAAACTGTTGCATGGACATCCTCGAGCGCGTCAGATATTGATAGCATCAATGCCCTACGTAATTTTAGTAATGTACGTATGTTAATCTGACCGTCTGCATGATGCGAATGGTTGTATATAATGGTGGAAAATGAAAAAAAAAGCTCTGATTCACTAATCTGACGATTTCGATGGGACGCAAACTCGCGGCCATTTTGACAATGTGCAAAAAAAATTGCAATTTTGAAATACTCAAGCGCGTCAGATAAAGATATATGTGGTTCATCTTTATGTTCTAAATGTAATGTCTCATAATCTGACGATTATCTAGAGGGATTCGCCTGATATGACAAAAAAAATTAGAAAAACGGTTCACCTTAATCTGATCCTGTATCCTTCACGGGCGGCCTTATACATGGTCTTCGTGTTTTGTGGAGGTACTTAGCCGGGTACAAAGTATCCCCTATATATTAATCTGCCGCGGTTCAGTAAATCCCGAAATCCCCGCTTCAGCTCCCCTACTATAGCGTGCGCTTTTTAATAAAATTTGCGAACAAAAAAGTGGTGATTGTAAGTAAATCGTTAAAGATATATGCCGTCGCGGAATCTTCTGTAGAACTTTTAGAGATGTACAATTCTATCACACTTCATTTTTATATATCTCTAACAGTTTAGGCAGCGTTAGCCGAGAATAAAGTGTGTTGAATTTTTAACGCCACTCAGGCCGGCCAGAAACACTCACTCGCAGATAAATTACCTTTTTTGATGATAAAAGAATTTTTAAAATTGGCCCAGTAATTTTTGCGTGAAATACAAAAAAACAAATCTTTCCTCTTTATTATATTAGTTTATATAAACTTGGTATGAGTTCTATATCTAGTATCTAGTTTTCAAATCCACCTCCCATTCGAAAAATAGACAAGTGCTTTCTTTGGTTTAAGCGTTTTTAATCCGGAAATGTTGATGTCAAAGATGCACGTCGGTTTTGGCGCCCTATCTAGACTTAATATTATAAAGAGGAAAGATTTGTATTTTTGTACGTATTGAAATAACTCAAAAGTACTGGGCCGATTTCAAAAATTCTTTCACCATTGGAAAGCTATGTTATCGCTAAGTAACAAAGGCTATTTTTTTTGTCTGTAATTTCACATCGACGAAGTCGCGAGCAACAGGGCGCGGCTAAAATGGATACCATTTATGAAAAAGTGGAGCAAGATCGGCATATCAGTAATAACGACGTAGCTGAAGAACTGGAAATTGACCACAAAACACTTTTAGGGCAATTAAAAAAAACTGAATACACAAAAAAGCTAGATATTTGGGTACTATTATACTACTACTGGGAACCATTTACACATTAGTGATTCTTTATTACGGCGTAATCAAACGGAACCATTTTGGAAGCAGCTGATAACTGGTGATGTAAAGTGCATCACGTACAACAAGAACGTGTGAAAAAGGTCGCTAAAAAAGCTGGTCAGGCTTTACACCCACTTGGTAAAAATAGAGCTTGACTGGAAGTTGTTAATGCTTCCGTCATATAATCTTGACCTTGCACTTTCAGATTTCCACCTGTTTCGGTGTCTTCAGCATTCTTTAGTCAGTGTCAGGTTAACATAACGGGACGACTACCAACAGGCAATGTGCACATGACGCCAAATTGGACAAAAAAACACGGTTTACTTTAATACTATTAAAACATACCTGTAAAGATTTTTTGGATATAATGTGATTTAGTAGCGACTTTTAATTTTAGTTAATGTCAATTATGAAGCCTTATCAATTACACGGCGCCATCATTTGCAAAGAATACCACCTGCGTTTTTCCAAAGTTATAGGTATATTTAACGTTTCCAAAAATACATGCATATTCCCTATGGTCGCGATAGTTTGATCAGAAGCCCCAAAATTTTTATAGCAACGGGATCATGTCGTATGTCATAAAGTTATCAAACAAAATGGTACCTATATGCTTTAGTTAATCGTAAATAAACTGTATTAAAAAGTTGCTAATTTTCTTAAAAATGCGAAGAAACTTTTTTCCCCAACCTATTATAATAGAATTGTAGTGTTTACATAATAATATGAGAATAAAAATTCGTTAATTCAAGATGATGGTATTTACGTTGCTGATAACGAAAATCACAGGTAATAAATAAAATCGCCGAAACGGCTAGGGTGATTTTGACGGTACTTTCACTGGAAGGTAGCTGCCATGGACGGGAATTTGACGTTACTTTACTGTGCACGTTTTATTGGGGGATAAAAAATTTAGAAATGTTGATGTGGGGGTATGAGACATGGCATAAAATGGCTGGAAAACACTGAATTACAAGATATCATGAACACAACTTTTGAAAAGGATCAATAAAAACAAAAAAATAATGTACCAGTTGTAACTAAAAGAAAGGACATCACCGGGAACGGAAATCAAATATATAGAAAAAGATAGATCGTGTATAAAACATAAGCGGCTAGCATTAATGGACTCAAGGCGTAATATGTATACGGTGAATTTCGGATTCTACACTTGAGAGGCATACTCGAGCAACTATATTGTACGTAGTGCAATATAACAATTCATTGAGTTTGATGTTAGAGAATTCATCGCAATAGAATGAATACTCCAAGACTTTAGAAGCTGAGTTTATCATTGTGTTAATGTGTTTGTCGTACAGCAACTTTTAAGTCTGATAATTCGAGGTCCCGTATGTGATCAACCAAGACATAGATTTTTAATAGTGCATTTGTAACATAGAACCGAACCAGGAGACGATTGTTGCACAAATGAAATCGGATTATTTTTAATTTATGTTAGATAAATTCCGTGTTTTTAAAGGGAAAGCGAAGACGCATTGTAAAAGTCAAATTCTTTTAACCCTTTTTTGCTTCAAATAAAGTTATTGTAATTATACTATGTAAATATACAGCGACCTACGTGTCCAGTACAACAACGCATTCAGGATGTTGATGGGGTTGCCGCGTTACTGCAGCGCCTCTGCTATGTTTGCGGACGCTCGAACGGATGGTTTTGAAGCCATCATGAGAAAGCGCTGTGCCTCTTTAATGCAGCGAGTGCGCCGCAGCCCCAACAGCATCCTGAGTGCGCTGATGGACAGATGGGACTCGGCGATGCTGGCTCGTTGGAGACACTTAAATGTAGGCTAGTGTTTTTTTTTTTATAACATAAGGTGTCAAACGAGCAAGCGACCACCTGAATCCGCCAAAATGGCGAAGCGACCGCTGCCCATAGACATCCGCAATTGCAGATGCGTTGCCTACCCTTATCCGTCAGAGCAGTAGTCGCACATAAAGAGGATATCTCCCCTTCTTATGTATCTCCTCCTCCATCAAATCCACTTCCTCTTCCCATCCTCTTCTTATAAGAATAAGAAAAGGGTGGTAAAGAGAAAGGGACTTAAATTAGGCCTCCGGCACCACACTCATATCAGACGAAACACGAAATTGCTTCCATTTCACGCCTGTCTTCTGTGTGGTCGTGGTATTACACCGGGCGTGCCGGCCTATACGTGCTAAGATGTTAAAGCGGGCACTACCACTGTTAAATGTGTGTTAGTGTAATGTGAGATTGTTGTAATTTATATTAATTATGTTAATTTTCTACTAACACTAGTTTGTAAGTTTACACTAACACCTTATGGATCTTTGATGTCTGAAATAAATGATTATTATTATTATTACGTATTAAAAGTATTAATTTAATACTATCGTGAATCAGTTCCTCCACCGGAAAAATAGACGTGAGTGCTAGCCGTTTAATAATTAGTTATGTAGTTTGTCTGAATAACAGTGATTAGTTTTATAATTCATTTGCCAATTTAGTAGGGATGGGTTGTGTAAAATCAGGTGTGAATCTTTTTGATATTAGATTTTTACTCTCATAGAAGTTGGGATCGAAATATTCAAAATTCAGATAAATTTGTTAAGAATAATGCACAGAATTTTTTTTAAGATTGCTTATTTACTTCAGTACGCTGTACGCTAAACGCATCGTAATAGCAATAAACGTCTCCTAACGATACACCGATACCCCGTTTATTTGAACAGGTATGGAGTGATATTGCTTTTGTCTTACTCGCATATTATGATACGACGCATTGTGTGAAGGGCCGAAGACTCGTTTTTGGTTGGGTTCACTGAGAAATCGCTTGAACGTGTTTTACTGTATTTAAATGAAAACATTAGTAGGTTTTGTCCGTTGCAATAAAATTTTGAATATTATTTAATTTGTATTAGTTATGATATTACGTTGTCGAGTTGCTTGCATCTTAGCTAATTAATTCATATATTATAAAGGCCCAACACAATAATCGTTTCTCCATCTGATTTGAAAATCAGGGATAAAAACGGTGCTGCCACCTAGCCTATGTGCAAATAATCCGCTTTATGTGCTTCTTCTCCGTCGCTAAAGGGTAGGCAGCGCATCTACTATTACGAATGTCTATGGGCACCGGTCGCTTTGCCATTTTGGCAGTTCTAGATGGCGGCTAGCTCATTTGCGCCCTTATGATATTAATATAAAAAGCTTAGCTTAATTTTGAGAAGTTGCCTACATGTTGGTTGGTGCCAATTTGTATTGAGCATTGAAATAAAATGGACGTCATAGAAGTCATCGCAGTTTCTGCTATTTATAAATAGGGCATATATATATATATATAGTTAGGGCATACCAGAATAATGTAATTACGACAAACGAGCTGTATACACGTTGGCGCTTGCCGTCATTCGGCCAGCTACGTGAGAGACGGCTAGTGATAGCGAGGTAATGCAAATGCACTGTCTACACGTTAGTATTCACCATCGCTCGGCAAGCTTCGACAAACGTGTATAACGGGCGTTATATGATTAGATAGTACTCGTACGTACTATAAACGAATGGCCATTAGTTATCTTGTTCAATTGGACAGTTTCGTGCTGTCATGTACCGATATAGGAAAAGAATACACCTAACTTTACTAACATTCACAAAGCTGATTCTCGTATATGTATTTAGGGTGGCGAAAAAGTCTCCCAGGCAGTTAAATAGTTTGTGCGGCTCACAGCACTAAAATGTAAATAACAGCACTTTCCTTTTTTTGTTCCGATCTTGACGATTTGAGTGGCATGTCGCTTACATGCGGTCAAAAGGAATAAGTTGGTATTTAGGAGCTCTGTTCCAGAGTCACTTGACATGTCAACGCCGAGAATACCATTGCTGGCTGGGGTAACCAGGCGAGTGTTTTCAAGGTTGAAGTTAGCGACAAAGGATATTTTTTTGCGTAAAACGCGCAAAATTTGTGTAATTTTGGAGTTGAACTCCAACTTGACGGCTACCAGTTGGTTGTGAACGTAGGCGAATTAAGATTGGCATTGTTGTCTGAACAAGGCAGTGGTACGACGAGCCCAAGGAGGCATCTACGGACACCAGATAGCAGTCCGGATAAGAGGACAGTAGTAAGTCTAAGAAGGAAGGTACATGGCCCTCAACATCTGGGATATGCGTGGACGAGGTGATCAGCTGTGTCGGATCATATACTAATGCAAAGTCATGAACAGATTTCCCCGCGTGATCGATGGTACGTGAACCGAGGCATCCGGAATGATGGGCATTAAAATCGGAATCTTTGCCCATTTGGACTAGATACATGAGTTGATCTGTATCGGTATTTGTGCCTTGGGACATATAGAGATATGCGTATACTTGCAAATGGTCATGGCTATCTATGCGCAGCCACAGAACGGATAGGTCCCGGTCTTCAAGGTGGGGGGGAGGCGACGAGAGCAGATATCTTTTCGGACGCACACACAGACTTCAGCCCGTGGCAAAATGCAATGTATGAGCTTATACCCGGGGTAATGAAGGAAAGAAATATCCGCCGTAGAAGACAACGTAGAAAATAAGCTTGTAAGATAACCGTGTCTAAGACAAATAGTGTGGCAAGGGATATAAAACGGCGCTTACCACGTTTTGTTTATATCATAAGGTGGCAAACGAGCAAGCGGCCACCTGAATACGCCAAAATGGCGAAGCGAACGCTGCCCGACGACATTTGCAATAGGAGTTGCGTTGACTACCCTTAATCTACGGAAGTGTGGACGCACATGACGAGGATATATCCCTTTTTTATGCATCTCCTCCACCGTCAAATCCAAGTTCTCTTCTCATCCTTCTCTTGAAAGAAAAAGGGGGAAGGAAAAAGGATTAAATTTGGGCCTCTGGCACCACACTCATCGGACGAAACGCGGAATTGCTCTCACTTTATGCCCGTCTTCTGTATGGTCGTGGTATTACACCAGATGAGCCGGCCCATTCATACGAAGATGTTAAAGAGTGCTGTACCACAATGAACGACGTTTACGCCGACCAGCAGAAAGAGCGGGATTGCCAAAAAGGAGAATAATGGCAATGATAATTAAATAAAACTAAAGTGGTAAACTTAAAAAAGTTTAAATTAATGTGCGTTGTTTATTAATGCATTCTATGCTAGATCTAATGTTGCAGATCTCGGTGCAACTCGAAGAGGATTATTCTAGTTTTTATTTCATTTTTCGTCGCTATCTATTTTCGGCGAATATTTTATTTAAATATAAAGATCCCAACGATTTCAGAAACTCCTCGTTTTTTTGAAGTTCGTTAAAAAACACGTAGTTACAAAACGCTTACAATATTAATATTATGGAAATTTTATATGTAGCATAAGTTACCTTAAATAAGTGAACTGTAAATTTCCTTAAAGAAAATAAAAATTTCTTAAACCGCAAAGGACACTGGTTTTACTTTTAATTCAGTAGTCGTACTTAGGCACTAGCATTTTTTTAATTGTCGCTTGCTTTGGGTGGTAACTGTACAATATAATAAGATCCTAAAAAATTAAACTTTAAAAATTGTTAACTTTTTTTCTAGATTCCTAAATAGTTGCCATGAAATTGTTAACACGTATGTTTTGTTAATAAGTTTCTTATGAATTATAACATTCAAAAGGACAATACATATTACATAGCGTTAGAAATAGGTGCACATAAAACGTAGTTGGGACCGCCGCCTGCCACAGTGAGTTTGACAATCCGTAGAACTCGTACGTACCTATTATGGATCGTAAGCTCAGATTGTTTCGAATTCACGTCACTATAGACACCACAACTCATCGTTCACTTGCACAATTCATCACTACACTTTAACACTGTTCTAGGATGCTTATCCCACTGCAATCCAAATTACACTGCAATCCTTTAAACGCAGGCAGGTTGGTCAGTCGCGAGATCACTGTCTCGGCGGCGGCGGCACCCTAAATGTTGGTGCGACAACTAAGACGAACATGCTCGATGCTATATAGTAAATTGTTTAACCACAACATTGCAAGGATGAAGCGATGTGATTATGGAAATTGTAAATCTCTTAAAAATTCTTTTCAAAAACATTAATACAATTCGGGGTACTAATGTAAAAACACAATATGTAGTAGCAAAGATTGCCGTCAAAAGGCAAGTTAATCTATGGAAAATAATGTTAATATCTGCAAGTAGCATTTAATACACGCACATAAATAAACGGATAAGCCTACTGTCTTCAATTACATTATATGAATAGTCTATTTCCTGTTTGGTTAACATGATAGTTCACAAATTTGTACCTGATTGCAGAAGTAAAAATTTTACATTCGATGTTTTATGCACATTCTTAAAACATAATGTACAAAGATACAAAATGTTCTCAGTTAAAACTTTTCTTAAAACAGTTTGTTCGAAAATTTTACGTGAAATTCTAAACTGTCTAATATGACTAAGAGAATACATAACCAAATTTATCTCTTACAATTGTAACAATATAAGGCTTACGATAAAATTTTATTATAACTTTAAAACTGTAAGATTATTATGATATGGACTACAACATTAATTACAACAAAGAAATAAATAACACATTCATTACAAATAAGTAAAACAAAATATTATTGGTAAAAACATTTCACCGAAACGTTGGAAATACCGTTTGGTATAATAAAACAAACGATTTTATTAACCGAAGTCGATTTGTGGAAAAAGGCATTTAAATATGTGTTTTATCTTTGTCGATTTTAATTCGTAAAATGATACGTTTCCTTAATTTTTAACATAAACATAATACGCACTTAAATGCTCCATTCAGATTGCACATGCCCTGACGGCAAAAACGTATAACTTTTAGGAAGTCATTTAGAATGACGCTTACCTATCACAGCTTAGATTATGGTCAGCCCTGACGGCTCAGTAGCCGAAGCAGTAACCATAATACGCGGAGCACAATTGGCCAGTACTATTGGACATTTGCGACGGCCAGCCATAGATTGTATGGATTTACTGGCGTTTACACTATGCCAGTTCATTGCACTTGGAGATGATACTTTTATGTAGGTAACCCGTTGTGAAGATAGTACGTAGTAACAAACATCCATCTATCCAGAATCTAACAGAAGTACTAATAATTTCTATAATTAATAAAATAAGGAAAAAACATCTAAATAAATATTAAATACAGAAGAAATAATCCTAGCGTAGAATGTGCATAAATCATTATAAACGTTTATATTAATTTTAAGATACTGATACTTGCAGATAATCTAGGATCAATGGATGACAAATTATGTGGTACTTACGATAAATGGAAGCGTGCGATGGCAGCGGGCGCAGGCGCCGAGTTCACGGAGGACGAGGAGCCTGAGTAGCCGGAGCCGGCAGGGGAGGAGCCCGCCGAGGGCGCACCCGCGGCCGATGGTATCGCTGCGGGCTCGTAATACTCTGTTGTAAGAGTCCTCTCGTCCAGTATGTGCTCCGCGTTGTGCGCCTTCGAAGCAGACTTAATGTCCATGAAAGCAACTGTGGCGCAAAAACCGGAAATAGTCGTTCCGTTTGCACCTGCGGTCGCGTTTTCCATTCTACCCAATAACTTGACATTTTGGACTCGGCCATAGCTGTAAAGAAATAAACTGAGTTTTATAATACAAATAATTAAAATATAGGATAGTATAAAAGGCAAATGAAATACATAAAAGAGGGGAAAATATAAGAAAGATTAAAAAATAAGTGCTACTAGACAAAACATGACGTCTAATGAAATTTAAAAAAAACTTTAGACAAAAAATCTAATAATTTAACTAAATAAAAGGGCAACTCAGTTTATTTGTTATGTTATTTTCATATGCAACAAAATTATTCCGATGGTATTGTTATACAGGGTTTGTATTTTTCGGTGACGCGTAATTTTATTCTTTTGATATTACTTAAAGCACATACAGGCCGGAATTACACAGTTCAAAGGGCAATTATTATCTACAATTAATTATCCTTACAATGAGCCCTTTTTATAAACATTCATACTGAACACAAATAAGAGCGTAATTAGTGACATATACATTTTAATTTATGCTTTTTAAGAATAAAAAGATACATTTATTATATAAATCAAATAAATATTATAAATGCGAAAGTTACGATGGATGGATGATGTTTGTTAGCGTTTGTAGCCTAAACGGCTGAACGGATCTCTATGAAATTTAGAACAGATTTCAAGCATAGTCCGAAAGAACACATAGGCTACTTTTTATCCCGGGAATAGTTACGGTTCCGGTGGGATTCATTACTTTGGTTTTTTTATGTTAACTCATTCATTCTGCAACAGTTCAACATATCTTATTAAAATTTGGCACAGATATAAAACAAAGTCTAGAGTACACATTGAATAAGGTTTATTCCCGAGAAATGGCCGGTTCCCGAGGGTTACTTAGCTTTTAGTTTTTATATATTATAGTTCGTATGTTTTCTAATACCACGCGGACGAAGTCGCGGGTAACGGCTAGTTTAAAATATTTAAAAAGCTACAATCATTTCTTACATCATTGTATGTAGGTCTTGTATTAAAACCTACGTAACCGAAGAAAGCAAACTAAGCCATTGTATTTGTCTGTCAGGGGTCTCGAAGGTAAACTCCAAAACTACGCGAGTATTTGACTACAGATATTAATAAAAAATGGCATCCACGTGCAACCACTACCATTCAAATAAAAAAAAATACATACAAATTGATAACCTTTTTATTTGGGAAAGTTAGGTTAAAAACCAATCATCATATAACACTCTAAGGATAATGCAACTACCAAACTAATAACACAATATTATATTTATTCAAAATAGCTTTCGCCCGCGACTCCGTCCACGTGAATTACATAAAAAAAACTAAACTAAATAGCCTATGCGGTCTTCCAGACTATTCTCTACATTTACACCAAATTTCATCGAAATCTATTCAGCCATTTAGGCTACCATACAAACTATAACAAACATCCATCTTTCCATCTAAACAATCGCATTTATAACATTAGTATTAGTATGAACCATGATATAAAGAGATGTCATTTCAATAATATACGAGGGTGAATGAAAAAGTTCTTAGAAGTGCATATATATGAAACCTTTTTGGATCAAGTTCGATATTCAAATTAAAGAGTGTCTATCACACTATATTTATGCACACTGTCACTTGTTTTTGTCAGTTCGTTCGCATGTAATAAATTTTTTTGTGCAACGAGTTGCTAAAAAGTCAAAATTATGGATAAAAGTGAGTTACGTGCGGTGATAAAATATCTCAGTTTGAAAAAAATGTCTACGAAGGAAATTTTTTTGGATATTCAGCAGACATTAGGGGGTGATGCTGTACCCTATTCTACGGTTGCGTACTGGGTGGCTGAATTTAAAAGTGGTAGATCAAGCTGTAAAGATGACCCGCGTTCTTTGCGGCCTTCAACCTCCGTTACAGAAGAAAATGTCAAAAAGGTTGAAAATCTGGTTTTGGAAGACAGAAGAATGACTATAAAACATATAGCTAAGATCCTAAAGATATCTTTTGGTAGCGTTCAATCCATTTTAATTGATTCACTGGGGTTCAAAATAGTGTCTGCAAGATGGGTGCCACGAATGTTAACCGACGAAAACAAAAAGCGACGTTTGGAAATTTCCAAGCGTAATCTCGAAATGTTCCAGCGTGATTTGGATAATTTTTGCCGTCGTCTTGTCACCATGGATGAAACGTGGGTCCACCATTTTGATCCTGAAACTAAAACACAAAGCATGTCTTGGAAACGGCCATCCTCTCCATCCATCAAGAAATTTCGAGTTGCTCCTACCGCTGGCAAAGTTATGGCCTCTGTGTTCTGGGATAGTGAAGGAATCCTTTTTATTGATTACATTGCCAAAAGGCCAGACGATTACTGGACCCTATTATGCAAATTTAATCCCGAAAGTGCGTGAAGCGATTAAAGAAAAACGTCGTGGAAAACTGTCGTTGGGCGTGTTGTTCCTTCAAGATAACGCTCCTGCTCATCGATCGGAAGTTGCGCTCAACGCAATCCGCTGTGCTGGCTTCAATCTCCTTGACCACCCACCATATTCTCCGGACTTAGCCCCAAGTGATTTTCACTTATTTCCAAAATTAAAAGAGGAAATTCGTGGAACAAAATTTCACGATAATGACGCGGTTATAGCTGCCGTAGTGGACTTTTTCGAGAGTCAAGAAAATATTTTTTTTTTCACAAGGAATAAGGAAGTTAGAAACGCATTATTCTAAATGCATTGCATTGGAGGAAGATTACGTAGAAAAATAAAATATTATTATTTAAATCTTTGCATTTTTTAATATTGATTCCAAGAATTTTTTGATTCACCCCTCGTAAACAAACAGTTTTTGTAATAAAATTGTATTACAGTACAAAAACAACTATCACCGAATTTCGAACTATGTCATATTCCATTATTTAAACGACCAGAAGAGAAGCACCGATGAAACAATAGGGAATATGCATGATTTTTTTTTCTTTTTTTAAACGATTCTACTTATTATAAGATAACCATAAAAAAATTGACGCGAAAATATTCAGGCATTGAGCTAAAAATAATAAAATAAGATTACGACCTTTTTCGAGCGACTAAAACGCGACCTGAGTTGTCATGAGACGATTGCCGTCAATCGTCTATTCCATTCATAACATACGCTTAGATGTCACTTTGACGTAAAACACAACAGAGTTTCTCAAGGTTACAAAGTCAAAAATTGATTCATTTTTATTATTCTTGGTACAAATAAGTGGTAATTAAAAATTCTATTCATTATGTTTTTATTTTAAAGTTGGTTTTGATATTGTGTTTACAGTAAAATACTTTAAGAGTGTATTTCTATATAAACTAACGTAAATGAACTGTGTATTGACAACACAGCGACGCCATATTAGATAAGCCACTTGCTTCGACCAATAGTGTGCGTTTTAGAACTTAGCGAGGGAATTTGAAAAAAGACACTTTATAATTATTAAATTTTGCCACTAAATCACATCACTCATATTTAAACAAATCTTTGCAGGACTGTTTTTAAAGTAATAAAGTATAAAAGTTTGGTACAATTTGGCGTCATATGCGAATTGCCTATTGTAGTAATGCTGCACTCAATTCTATAGCTTAGAGAAATCAGCTCTCAGATATTTAACGGTTCATTCCAGTGTCTTAACAACAATTAGTCTGGTTAAACAACAGTTAGCATAATTCCCGGTGTGTTCAATGTTTGCTTATGATAAAACTGTTTAGATAGGTTTGCTTGCTAAATTTATCATTCCCATGAAATTCGAGTTACGTCTCTCAGAATTTGATTCCCAATGTAAGTTCATTTCAGATTTGTTGCATAAACAATACATCTCGTATTGATCCGACGTTGCATTTAGGTAAAAAACTAGAAGAGCGTCAATATCTATACATTTTGTTGAAGGGATATTGTAAAATCTCACGTTATATAGTTAAGAAAAAGTTTTATATCGGATACGTTTTTAATTCTGGCAAAAATGCAAAGTAAGTGCCTTTTTCTTTTGACTCTAGATTGGGACTGTTTCTTAGACTTTGGATCGATTTCTTCTTAGCATGACCAATATTAAGTGTAACACGAAACAAGTTGCTGGTAAATATTATTGGAAATACCTTTATATTATGGTTGCACAACAGATTTCTTTAATAGCTTTTATACCCTATAATTATGTACAAATGCAAATTAGACAAATTATTCATTTATAAATGTATTGTTATGATGTAATTTTATAATTGTTATGTACCTTTGTTAAAAACATTTTGCGACTTACTGTACTTTTGAAGGTCGCAGTTAATTTCACAATAAAACAGCTCGTCACTAGTACAGAACTATCAGAATAATATTTAAAATAAATAACTACATGATTACACTTAACATATTCATAAAACGAGTCAAGCGAGTGGCCGGTCTGCCGCGCCGATCGCACCGCGTTTCCATGACGCGGCGAAACAACAAAAAAATGCGACGTTGTCGCTCTTGCGATGCGATGGAACAACGCGCGCTGTTGCCGCTTCGCTCGTTTCTTTCGACGTACCTAACAGCCGGTGTTTATCTTTATACAGCGGACATTATATCTACCTTTTGAATCTCGTTCATTATTTATCCTTTTACGGCATTAGTATTGCTATACTATATGCAGATGGATTGTTGGAAAACTTTATTTTATAGAAGAATCTAGCAACTAAGCCTTAACATATTACTAGAAATCACTTAAGAAACCGCTGCAGTCCAGACAACAAATAATGCTAATAAATCGCAGATTCCTTTGTCTTTTGTTTTAAAATAGAAGGGGATAAAAAGAAAAAATTAAATTTCTTTAGCCCATTCATCCAGAACCACCAACAATCACTTCCACAGGTTTCCTTATCAGTAAAGGCAGAGAATATTTTTAAGGTCGTAATTATATTATAGCATTTTTAACGGTGCAACGAGACCCATATGAACTGTTAAATAGGCCGTTTGCCTTTTAACATTTTTTAATCTTGTATAATGTTTAAATTACTATCTCAACTAAAAGTTGCTGGACCAAGCCAAGGCCCACAAAGGGCTATAGAGCTATTGAAAAAGAAGAATCTATAGGTTCCATTTTTATGATGTCGTAAAAATTACTTGGTTACATTTAATTAGCTTGTGTGAAATAAGTGATAAGCAGTTTTATAAATGTTTGGGATTAGACCACTTTCATAATTATTTCAAGTTCATAATAGCATTTTAAAGTACAAAAATCAATCCAAATTTTCTTTACTTTTTTACTTCACTATTAACAATATATTATACGAGGAAGGAATTTTAAAAAGAAAGTAGCTTATTTGTTCTTTCAGACCATGTTCTACATATGTATACCAAATTTCATTCAGATCCGTTGAGCCGTTTGGGTAATACGTAGTAACAAACATACATATATCCTTAAAACTCGCGTTTATAACATTAGTATGAAGCATGATAAATGGGAAAAATGCTCATGAAACTAATATCTTCACTAACATGCACATGTAATGTCCTCGCGCTGAACACATTAGGCATGACTAAAGCTTTGAATTCATTTTTAAACCATGCTATTTTAACTAAGTATAACGAAATAAAGACATTTTTATTCACGAACATTTAAATTTGACCTTCATCTTATATTCGGCACCATCCATCATATAAACCAAAAACTTATCTATTAACAATTCAACCGTCGATCGATGTTAAAATATTACGTGGACAGATAGATAACGAGAAACTTAGCAGCGACACCAAAGAATGATTAAATCGGTCGATGTCTAGTGCGACGTTGCCAAGCTTACTCTTACAACATGGCCGCGCCCGCCCCGCTCCGCCGCGCCGCCGCGCCGCCGCGCCGCGCCGCGCCGGGCCGTGCCCCGTTTCCGTGTGAAACCGACACGACTGCGCTGTGTATACAGTATAGCCGCTAGCAGTGGAGCGACGGCGACAGCGCGAACCGAAGCGAACACTGGTACAGGGGGAAAAGGCCGGGAGGGGGAGACACCGGCACGATGACGTCAGACTACTTTCTGAATAAGTACTTGGTATATTATGCTCACTTGTAGCAATTGTAAATGTATTCGCTTGAATATTTATCGCAATATTAATCTGTTGTTTATTTATATCCAATGGTAGAATTATATAAATAAATTTAATGATACTGCAAAGAAGCCTTGAACATCAGCATGGTTTTAAATATATAGAAGGTTTTAGACTAAATTGAGACACTTGAACAATCATATATCATATCATATAATCATATATTATATCTTATATAAATATTATAAATGCGAAAGTTACGATGGATGGATGGATGTTTGTTAGCGTTTGTAGCCTAAACGACTGAACGGATCTCCATTACATTTGGCACAGGTTTCGAGCTTAGTATGGACGAACACATAGGCTACTTTTTATCCCGGGAATAGTTACAGTTCCCGTGGGTATTAATTAATTAAGTTTTCTAATCTTTACTTGATCATTCTGCAAGGATTCAACATCTTATTGAATTTTGGCACAGATATAAAACAAAGTCTGGAGTACACATGGGATAAGGTTCATCCCCGAGAAATGTCCGGTTCCTGAGGGATACGTAGCTTTTTGTTATTTATATAGTTCGTATGTTTTCTAATACCACGCGGAAGAAGTCGCGGCAACAGCTAGTAATATTATAAGTTCGATGTCACCTGTAACACCTTTCAGTCAATGTCCAGGAGATAAAATTAAAACTAAACATTGCTATTTGACCTTTTAAAGTCTAGACATCGCATCTTCAAACTCAGCACGCCAAGACATAGACTTATAGCTATTTAATACAAAAAATCTTCAAAAAAATCTACAAAAGGTCTTGCAATATTAGAACGTTAATACCCAAACAGCACATTTGTTCTTTTCAGTAAACTGCTGTTCTAAATCATTTTTTTAAATTAAATGACTTTTCAACAATACTGAATCGCGGAACATTACTTTGGGCTTAAATAAGATTTATTGATGAACGATTAAGATGCTCTCCCTCAACGAAACTTTAGATCCGACCATTAAGAATCACCTGCATATTAATGTGAGAAACGCTCCAGTCGATATAAGGACTATATGACAATTTTCAAGGTGTTGGTGCAATTCTCGATATAGTGCTTATTTAAAACACTCTTCCGTCTGAATCACTGGTGCAGTACCGTTGATCGTACGGAGTTTGCAACAAGCGGTTGTCTTATACAGTTATCGAGTTTATTCAATATCAATTACACTCATAATTTCCGATGAGCCAAACATGAGCTTTTCTCTGTACTCCTTAATATTAAATGTTACATATTTTGTCTCCCAAGTTTATTTTAAAATACATACATTCTATCTCTCTAATCATAAATGTTTATCTTTCATAACGTTTCTAAAACCTATCGACGTATAAAAGGTTTATCAATCGTTTATTTTAATATTTCCACCGATCATTTTACAGGACTTTAAATATCATTACAATTAATGATTCCGCATGCAAAAGTACATACCGGTCTCTTAATATTTTTTCATTCGGATATGACTTTTTTAACTTTTTGTGTTAAATTATAACTAACTTCTTTGTCTCTTAAATGATGTATAAAAGAATTGTAGATTTCAGAAACTTCTACAAAAAAGTCCGTGACGGCACATATCTGTCTTTAATGGTTTGCTTACAATAACCACTTTTTTGTTAACAAAATGAATTTCAAACCTCATGCTATTTGCGGCGTTATTTTATAGGCTTCAATATTATTTTCTTATCCAAATAAATGTGTTGTAAAGGGAATGTAATGTAGAATAAAATTGTCCTTTACAGTATTGAAGTTGGACTAGCTGTTTACAAGATGCCGCGAACACAAAGAATAAGTGTAACTAAAAAATTAGCGAACTACGGGGCTTAGAAATTTAGAATCTTGCATCAGTAGATTTCTGTTATTACGTAGACTACTACTACTACCTAAGTTAAATAGGTAGTATAGGATTACTGTGCTTCGTCCAAATTTATCCCGTATAGGTTCAAAAAAAGGCCGAACGTAAGTTTCGAACTTTTAAACTCGAAGCGGACTAAATCGCGGGCAACAATTAGTCTGTTATAAACTAGCTGTTGGCAGGAACACCGTCGAGGTGTAAGACAATCGTTGCTAATTTCATCGAGATCCGTTCAGCTCTTTGCAAGTTATCTAGTTTTAAAAATGTGTGCTTCTATACCCAAAATTCGCATTTATAATTTTATTACAGTACAATCTTCTAACTCAGGATTTCTCATTTCGCGGGCATAGAAATTGTGGACAACCTTGCATTCAAGACAAAATACATTTTGACAGGATATTCCATCTTAATAATGCATTTTTGAAAATAACTTAATCGCGTCCTTAAATAAAAGCAGCGTTTTTTATCATGTACCACCTACCAATATTTTTTCAATATAAATATATATATTGTAAAAAGCCGTTTCTATTTTATTTGACATTATACAATATCTGAGTGTGTTAATGTATTGAAAGGAATCAAATTGTTGAATGTTTGATGTTGATGAATGTTGATGTTTACATAAAATTATTTTACAATGTTGGTTACTCCGTATTTGGATTTTAAACCATAAAATGATATTACGTTTTATATTTTTAAAGAGCATTGCGGTAAACATGCCATTTTTCTACTATACATACAATACAATTATTAACTGCGTTACATTCTGTAGTTTCTTTCTAAACGAGATTAACGTCATGAAAATAAAAACAGCAAAAGTAAATTGTATGCAGTGCAATCTACTTTATACAGAGGTAGGTAGGGGAGAGCAATGCGGCGCCCAAGAGTCGAATCGGATAAAACGGACCGGCGCACAACCGAGAACTGGGGTTGGGGGAATAGGGGTTGAATCCGGTCGGGTCGGCCGCCGAGCCCGCCGCGACGGCCCGGGTTGCCTGCGCAGGTCGATAGAGCGCGGCGGGGGTGGGGCCGGGCAATGCTGCACGGAGTGCTGTCCTGACTGTTACCAAGGAAAGGTTGCATAACATTACAACGTAAATGTATATTATTTTTTCCTAAGCCAAGAATTACAAAAAACACATCTTTGAAAATTCGACTTGTTTGTCATTGTGTTCCTGGTCAAACTCCTTCAGAAAGCTACTCATTTTTATGATTTTTTTAATCTCCAGTAAAGCTCGCCATGTGTGAATAACGTTTTACCTAATAACAATACTGTGGTTATTGGCAATGAATGAATGGGAAGCTTTCAGAGCTAAAAAGGATCGTTGTCGGATCATAATTATATAACACTTTAATTTATCATAGTTTTATAGCAAAAACAAAAAAAAATGTTTTACAACTCTTATTCTAATATATCTCTATTTACTTTTTCGAGGTCAAAATAATTTTTAGATGAATTTACTCAATAAATTAACTTTGGTCAAATTCGTGTGTTCAGAATGTTTATTCAAAAGTGTGTAGCATTTTTCGTAATCAGTAATCTTCATTACTTTTATTGGTCATGTTAAAAAACTTATCATTAGTATATTTATCTAATCTTCAGTGTTTGGCAACCTAAACGTAATTTTGGCTGGTTAATTGATTTATGGGGGTAGATCGAGGACCAATATTTATAGCATTTTCATGAACCATAACTGTCATATATGATTGACTGAGGTAGTTCACATCACTGACAGTTCGTCAGCAACACGGTAGGTGTATGAAGGTGTATGAGCTGACGACATACAGCGTACATAAAATGAATTCGAGTCAATAATGTACGTTTTTAAATAAGCCGTATATTGCCGTACAATAATAAATTCACATAATTATTTGTACACATGACAAAAGTTCACAGTGTGACATTACCAAAATCGTGTCTAACTATAATTTTATGTCGACCTTTGTCGATTTGAATAAATGTCGATCGTGCAAATGCTTTGTAGATGAAAAATACTTGTATTTATAATTATATAGATATGTAAAATGAATAAATATATACTTAAACTATTATTTTACAGATTAGAAGTAGCAAATCTTCACCTCTACGATTCTCGACAAAGCGACTGATATCTAAGACGTGCCGAATCGTAAGTATTATGCTAAAACAAAACAGGCCATCAAGTTGTTGTTCACAAATGTAACGCTGACTTCTTGATATGACGCATAACATAACTATAATTATAGCCAAGATTGCTTGTTGAAATTGGAATGGTTTTGTAGAACTCGTCAAAAATGCGTTGTTGCCGCTACGATACGTTTGTACCTTATCACAATTATTTCGTCGATAAAAAAATTTATTTAGGCCAGATAAGATATTAGATTGGCGTACCATACAAGTATTTATATTATCTATCACAGCTTTATTTTCTTTTACAATGAGAGTAGACGATATAGTTTTTCAATTATTATAAATTAACATAGAACGTAATATTAACAAAGAACCTACATATCAACGTTCGTGGGCGAGGGCGCAGAATGAACGTTCAATACAAATCTACATAACAACAACAGCTATGTATTGATAGAGTAGCTACATACGGCTCGCCCGGACACACGTACAAAACATGCGGCGTTGCCGCACTTCTCGTCAGGCTGCCTGCCGCAAGGCGCCACTACATTTACCCAAGGCGAACAGAGTCGTAAGGTGTGTCGTTCGATAGCTGGCTCGTCAGTTACTTCATTCAATTCAATAAATTTTATTACAAAGAATATTTTACAAAGATGAACGAAATTTACAAATTTTAGTTTAATGCAATTGCAATATTGTATTTTAATAATACTTAGCAAAAAGATATAATAGTGCATTTGTACTTAAAATTATCTCGATAGTTGTACCTCACGGCTACCTTCTACTACGTCGTATAATTATCGACTACAATGTTCTTCGCTTAAGGTCCGTCTATTTATGTTCTGAAGTGGGTATTTATTTTGAAGAATAAGATTGTAAACTTTAATGGATATTATTACTGGTATGTTTTAATAATTAAATTACATTGAAAAAATAGGATACTTGAAAATGGTTTTAAATTTTTTAACCAAATCTAATCAATGGTCCAAGTAAATCTGTAAGACATCCTCTGGACTGCGTATTATCGGCCGTGGCGAGTTCGACGACCCGACAGCGACGCACCGCTTGCGAGCTAGTGTTGCTTTTGGAGCGCGACATTGCAAAATCCTAATTGTAGTAAGTAACGATTGGCTGTCGGTCTATTACGATTTTTTATATAGTTATGTTTAATAGTTTTTATCCTATGTTATTGTATTTATTGCGGATGCGAAGGCATACCTTCTTCATAAAGAATGGAATGGCTGTTGGGCTGGAAAGAATACCAGTGAAAGTATGGAAACTGCTAAAGTCAGATGGATGGGTGTGGCTGACTCTATTCTTAAGCAAGTAGTTACAGAAAGAGGTAATCCCAGACGAGTGGTGTAGTAGTTCGTTGTTATCCATTTATAAGAATAGGGGATGTACAGGATTGTGACAACTATAAAGGAATAAAGCTCACAGCATGAAAGTTTGGTAAATAGTGTTAGATGCAAAAATTAGAGAAGAGAGTGAGATATCTCAAAACCAATTCGGATTTACGCGAGGTCGGGGGAATACGCACGCCGTTTTTGCCATTCGCTAATCTATACTAATATAATAAAGCGTAAACACATACTTCTTTGTTGCCTATTTTCACGCCATTCAACTTAGGGGTAAATATTTTTGATACAAACCCTAATGAGGAGGATAAGGAAAGAATAAAAAAGGAAGGAAGAAAGAAAGAGAGAAAAAAGAAAGGATGAGGAAAGAGATCATAAGTTGTTGCCAACATCAAGGAAGCAAGGTTGCCATGGTTTGACATCATCTGCTGTCATTTTGACATTTGCAATTGATAATTTGACAAATGTGAACAATAAAATGAAATTTTTATAATTTTATGCGGATGAAGTCGCATGGGAACAGCTAGTTATGTATAAAATATAAGCGTGTGCATAAAGAACCTGCACATGGTGTTCGTAGACCTCGAAAAGCAGTATGTAAGGGGTTCTGAGGAATGCTTTATAGTGGCCTTTGAAAGTTTAAGGACTGCCTCGGAAATACCTGCAGCTTATTCGTGCTAGTATATTAGTACTGGCAAGCAAGTACGGAAGTTCGGACCGCTGCTGGCGATACTGACATGTACGGTGTTTCGATGGGCTTACCAGGGGTCGGCTTTAAGTCCGTTTCTTTTTTTCCTGGTAATGGATACTCTGACATTAAATATACAGGAGGAGGCACCCTGGTTTATGCTTTAAGCCGATGACATCGAGCTTAAGATTTGTAGGACCCTAACCAAACATTTATTCTGCGATTTTGGCGGTTCGACCAGTTTTTGGTGTACCATTTATGACGATTGAGGAGAAAAACTGGTACCTCTAACTACCTGCTCCGATTTGAAATTTCTTGGTTCTCTAGTTTAGTACGTTGACCAAGACGTAAAAAGCCGCATAAATGCAAGATGGAAGAAAATGACGCCAGGCTACCGATGTGACTTGTTTTCCAAGAGGCCTATTAAGCTCAAGGGACTGATCATAAAACCAGTTGTTTTGTATGATTTAAATGTTGAGCCACAAAAGTTGCAGATGAAAGGATATTAGATATATTAATATGGATGTGTGGTGTCACAAGAAGGTACAAAGTTAAGAATGTGTATATTAGAAGAAGTTTAATATTGGCACTAGTGGTCAAGTATTTAAGAAGAAAAAAGTAATTAAGTGTTGATGGCTACAACGGTAGGGAACGATGAAAGAAAGCATGGATGGATCATGTGCAATACAATATGCTTAGGAAGGGAGTGAGAATAGAAGAAATGTTCTAGTATATATTTATGTAATTATTATATTACAATGGATATTATTTTCTCAAATTATGGTCGACTACTGCTGTCTCAACATTTGTATGAGTGATAATAATGCTATGGCACTTTACAGTTTTATAGTAAACAGTGATTATGGAGTTTTTGATTTTATATAAATTTATTTTTTAGTTCAAGTATGGCAAAATAAAGTTATTTTACATCTTTTATAGTACTTAAAGGGAAGCCCAGATTGTATTTTTAGGGGTTAAATTTTAATGGACTTTAATTTTTTATTTAAAATACCTTTATTTATTTTAAAATTTACTGTGTTTCAAGGTGTGAAAACAGTACTGTATTTATATAAATTATCCCATGACCTGTCTCTATTTCATCATCACTCAAATATCATTTTTCTCATCATTTTTCTTTTATAATCAAATTAGATTTTAAAAAACATAATTTTAAATATTGATTTTTAAAATACCTGAAACGGAAAAATTATTAAACTTTGTAAATGTTTAAATAAAAAAACTTGTTAAAAAATAAAATTGTTAACTTTGGAAAAATAAAAAAAACAATGCACCTATTTAAAAGTGGACAAAGGATGATTTCAGTGTTTAAAAAGGCCATTTTATTGCTGTTTATCATTAAACTTTGCTAGTTTTCATGTTTCAATTCAATAACATTAAATATGGATCAAAAATACTTCCAATTCCAAGGGCCTTCATAACATAGAACATACTATTTTATTACCATTACATATCAACAAAGCTTTAACCTTCACATTTACTGATGATTCATTTTTGAAATGTTTACAAAAAAAAAGTAAATTCAGAAATTATTCAGCATTTAGGAATGAAATCTAATTTTACTATAAAATGTAAAGCTTAAAGTAATAGCCTTCTTAATATTTACACATTTAGTATGCTTAGTGTGACTGATTGAATGAATGAAAAGAGAAGTAGCATTGTAAGGAAGTGTTAGCCTTTGTAATATGGTACAAAATAAAAAATAGTATAATAGAAGCAATATTTTGTCTTGAATTTTAAATTTAATTTTGATATTAATTTCAATCAATATTTATCAGATTATCTTACAGAGTTTCATAAACAAAAACAAATAAAACTCCAGTTAAAAAGTCACGCTTCTTCATTGTTTAAATATAAAACCAAAACCAACGAAGAGTCCCGCGTAAAATACCTTTTAATATATTATAAATACAGCAGGTAATAATAAATAAATGGGAAGGCTGAGAAGTGATCGAATCATGCACAATCGTTTATTACTAATTAGTGTGGTAGGTGCACAAAAACGTGTTTTATCTATAGTAGCTAGATCGGCAACGTCGTAACAGTTAACAACAGTCGGCCATATTCTGCGTAGTAAACTACAAAACTTTTTTTTGTTTATATAGCTTAATTTATTTGGACCACTAACGTCAACAGTAGCGTCTGTACTTATTATGTGTTAATAAAGGTAATAACTTACTATACTGAAGTGTAATAACTGCGGAATACTCAATAAGGGTTTGTTTATACCGGTGTGTGCGTCTATTTTTGTCGTAGCTGTAGATTCTGCTTTAAAAATTGTTGTAGATATCAAATATAGCAATTCCTTAAGAAATGAGCCATCTATTACCCGATAAACTTACACTGAATATAACATAAGACATACAATAACAACGATAATAAGTATAAGACAAAAATGAACATTTTACCGTTTAAAGTGCTCTCTTATTCGATCTTCACGTATGTTATCGGGTAAATTTCCAACCCACAGGTGCCGAGTCTCTCTAACCATCTTGCTCCGAACTCCACATTAGGAATCATTACCCGTTCGCGTCACTACGTGGCAAAAATCAATTTTGCACACCACGGTGCTATACACATTTTGATTTAAACACTATGAAATTATACAATAAACATAACGCCAATCACACGATATGCACTTTTTGAGGAAAAACAACACTCTGTTTCACTTCACGACATTCGAAAATTCTTCACAAAACACACTTCACTACAAACACACTACGTAATAGACGCGAGCGTACTCTTCGCAGCTCTCGAATTGACAGTGAGGCCAGCTTCGACGCGAGTTTGCCGATAAGCTCCGCCTTCTGACCGCTGCCGCGCAAAGTGGAGTAGGGTATCCAGCACAAAACTACAAATTTCAACAAAACTTTAACCGATTGACAATTTTAAATAAGGTTAAAGCTAGTAATTGAATATTATGGGTAAGGGTTTAAACATTAATGTTGTCTCACATTTGTATTAAGTGTGTTGTTATATTTTCTGATCTGTAAAATTACCGTTTTTTTTGTTTTAAATTAAAGAAAAAATGATTTTCACGTAATTTACACTACATGAATCTGTTCTTACTTTTTGCATTAAGAGAATAATAGTAAAGGGACACACTATATTCTTTAACAACATCGGACCGCTGGCCAGCTTACCCCAAAGCTCTTGCATCTCTTTCACACTAGCATGTTTCGTTCCTGTTCTGACACAGTACTCGGAGAATTGGTGTGACTACCAATAAATTATTACGCATAACATGGGTAATATTTTAAATTTCTAAATCAAACCATATAAACTATTAATTTAATAAGAACAATTTACAAACAAAAAAGATTTAGCAACGTAAGCGAAGTTAAAACATTTATGAAATTAGTGAATTACAGAAAAGTTCGATATTTCCGTCATACAAAATAGAATATCATACCAGAACACAAGTAATCGGTTTTTTTCTTTCTTTTGTGTTTCATAAAGATTGTAACACAGGTAGATCTTGTGCAAGCAAGCCTTGTGCTTTCTTGTACTATACCACAGGCAGACTCTGTAGTGTGCCTGTGGTATAGTACAAAAAAGTATCGGTCAGTTTAGATATAGGAACTACATTATTATCATTATTTTTAATAGACGGATCAAAAACTTTATGGAAGTACAGCACTTCAATAGCTGTCGTTAAAACCTTAAGCATATTGCGCGATTTTTTATAGTTCCAAGATTATTTCACTTATGGTATAAAAATATAATTTTCACTGAAATTTGCACGGGAAAACAGTTTTTTGTATAGACGGGTCATTTTTTTCTACAACAAACCTAATAATTGGGCTTTCGTTCAATTAATGGCTGGTTTTCGATCATGTTTTGACCATTCGATAGTACTTATGGATCGATAAAATCATAACATTCCGTTTGAGCTTGAGTTTCACTCCATTGTAAATTGGGTAAATAAACCTAACAGTAATTAATCACTTGGCAATGACAAAGTAAATGGAAACTTAGCAACCTAGCATAAGTCTTTCTTTGAAGTGATTTACCACGGGAACAAAATAAAAAAAAAGTTAAACATCTTCTTTAACATACTGTTTATTTCATCAACTGTTTGTACCTATTTTATTTTCGCCATTTTGGCGCTGATAGTTGCTGTTGGTAGCAGTGGTGACGATTCAAACTAATAAGATTTAACTACCAAGAACTTTAACGGTCGGGGTTAAGTCGGAACAAAGCAAACGTTGTGAAATCTAAGCAGTGGCCCATCCAGTTGTAGAGATCTTTAGTCAGTTATAGAGTTTTATTGCATAATAAAAGTAAAGCACGATTCACACTTGGCCATTTTAGTTGACACAGTTGCCAATTAGCGCTCAACTGTGCCAGTTGATTGCCAGACAAGTTTTTTTCGCTACTGACGAACTGTACTGGCCTAATATAAAAATTACTAGTATTAAGCCAACTCAGTGATCTTTATAACTAATGACTCTGAAATGACAACTTTATTTCGTTCCCAGTTAAACGCGACACTTTTAGTTCTTGAGAGTAAAATCTTATTAGTGTAATTCTCATAACCACTACCAACCACAATCGTATAACATTTACACAAAAAGTTTGTGCAATAAAAATTATAGGAGTTTGTCTAAGTTGTAGTATCATTTTATATAATGTCAATAATTCCTATTTATTTGGTTCCCATTAAGCCTGTCCATTTATAAAAGTTAGTGGACGAACAGTCACTAGTGACAGTGACAGTGACATTTGACATGACAATAATTTATATTTTATTTCGTTTCGTGATCGTGGTCATGTTGAGTGGTTAATTTGTTTGGTTTTCATAGATATTAACATATAATGAGACTTAAAGTTTTCGCGCCTATATTTTGCATGTCTGATTAGCGGATTTTTTAAAAAAAGTTGCAATGTTCCATAAGTCTTTTACATTGTTTAGGAAAAGTTGTAACAGTTATATAAGAATACAAAAATCTTTTGGTTCTGGAAAGATTGCACATGACGCAATAAAACTTAGTGATAGTTGTGTACAGAAATTAAAACAACTGTGTAAAGGAGATGAATCTTTCTTAAGATTGTGCGTGGAGAGCGGTGGATGCTCGGGTTTTCAATATAAGTTTCATTTAGATGATAAAGTTGGTGAAGAAGACAGGTAATGAACTTCATCGAAATATATCCTGTTTTTTTTTTTTAAATTACGACTTAAGAACAGATAATAATTGTAGGATTTTTTGAGCAACATTGGCTTTATATTATTTCAATTTTAACACGTACCTGTGTAATCATACACTTATTGTTTAATAAGAAATGAAATATCTACACATAAGTAGTCAAAATAGGTAAAAAATATTGAATGTTCAATCAAAATTAAAATTAAGAAGCTTAGTAAAAAAATTAATTAATCTTTAGTTGATGAAGATAAAGGGAATTTTCTGTTTGTGACATTACTTTTATTTACATCCACTATCTCTTAGCCATACTTCTCATTATCACTTATAATAGATGGCAATTAAAACTAAAGTATTAACTACCCTATTTAACAATGTATTTTTATATTATTTAAGTTTTTCTCATAATTTTTACAAAATATGTAACTTAAAAAGTCAAACATGTATTTGAATTACCACCATGTATTAAATTTCACATGCCTTTTTTACTTAATGTAAATTTTAAATTGAGAGAATAATACTTTACTTTTGTACTACCAAAACACCTTTCCAAAAACATGTATTGTATGGGCCCAAAAATGTTGTAAGATCCTATGTGTTAGATGATGTTTAACAGTGGCCCGCTTTGACATCCATGCAAAAATGAGTCGGCTTGCTCAGTTTAATACCACAATCACACAGAAGACAGGCGTGAAGTGGAAGCAATTCCACGTTTCATCTGATGAGTGTATTGTGAATGTCCATGGGCAGTAGTTGCTTCGCCATTTTGGTGGATTAAGGTGACCGAATGCTGGTTTGTCATCTTATAATATAAAAAAAATACATATTTAGTTTAGCCAAGAGCCATTCTTTGTAAAAGATGTTATTTATGCAATAACTTTAGTATGTAAAATTTGCAAAATGAGTTCAAACAAATAAAAAAAATAGTAACTGCTAATTTTATTGTTTGTTTCAGAATATTTAAGAGGGATGGTGTGCAGGTAGTTGTAGATGAGACATCTTTAGAGTATATAACTGGCTCCACTATTGATTATCATACTGAACTAATACGATCTGCGTTTAGAGTTGTCCAAAACCCTAATGCAGATATTGGTTGTTCTTGTGGAGCTAGCTTCTCTATAAAAATTGATTAATGTATAGACTTAAAATGTAGTAAAAGTATTGTTTTTTGGTTAGTAAAATGTTTAATAACTTCTCATAAATTATTGATTGTTAATAAAAATATTTAATATGTGCAATTCTGATTTATTTATTCATTATAATTGAGTAGAAATATAATGTTTAAACTGTGTGTCTCTAGTGTGAAAAAGACGATGTTTTACTCTTGGGACGAACAGACTTTCATTTGACTACAACTACTTGACATTACCTTGTGCATTTGATCTGTGAAATAAAAGTGTTCTGATGTGAATTCTTCCAGCATATCAAGGTTCTGATATTTTATAACAAAATATTTTGGGGTTTGTATGTTTTGTAATAACAATAATATACATACATTTTCTTCATCAACCAAATGAAACTTTAAAATTAAATCTAGAAATTCGAAACGCCTGTCAATTAAAAATAGCAAAAACTTAATGTCTTGTGTTGCTTTAAGCTTTATGTGGTAATTGTGTATTTTCTTTAAGTTATAGACAGTGGAAGTATGTTTATTGTTAGTATGTTAATTTGAATGCCCTACTATATACTATATTTTCTTTCAATGATTATTGAAGTTAATATTTTGTCTTAAATATTAAACGGAGTGTTTTATGCAAGTGCTACGCTAAATCAAGAGCGAATTTCGAAAAGACATCTTTTATTGTAAATGACAAGAATGAGGGAATTCACCCCAACAATTAGCCTCTCTTTCGGCCTCACTGTTGTGCTCTTATTATATCTTTTGTTTTGATTGACGAATTTGGAATTCTGATCCCTTAAAGTTAAGCGTAATTCGGTCTAGGGTTCATCTAGATTCTTACATGACAATTCAAATGTACAATTGTATGGTAGGTCCATGCATTTCACGTTTGTTCTCTTTATACAAAATCAATTACATGTGTATTCATATTTATCCAATTTAGTGAGAGAGCATTTACGAGTAAATACTTTTCTATTCATACATTCGCATTTAAGATGATGAAAAAAAATTAATAAAAAACTGGATAAATAAAATAAACGCGTCTAGCATATAAACAATTTATTGATCCAGTACTCAGTTATCTTATATTAATGAGATTCTTAGATTTAGTCATATTTGTGATTGTGAAATATTAATAGAAGCCCAAAAATTGTCAAGTTTGGGTGCTGGTAAAATTATCATAGCTTCATTCTTGTTAGAGGAATTGGCAGCGGATCTGTAATGAAATAAAAAGAATCCATTAGTTCATCTATAATTATATACGTATATACATATGTACGTATATTATTATACAAGGCCAGTACGTACTCAGTTTTCTAGCACTGTATGGTTTCAGAACGTAAAAAAAAGTCTACTATGCATACTGGCCTTATATACTTTTAATACCATGGAAGTATTACTAGAACTACTTATTACTACAATACACAGTAAGAATAGAAGATAATGTGAGAGTATATGAGATGTATAAGAGAAGTACTAACATAGTGTACTGACCCTTTGACACAAGGACAGGTTATTGATTTTGAAATCTTTGATACTTACTGCTGCAATTCCACATTGAAGGTAAAAGCATCGTTGACCTTCTTAACATTGTGCGGCGAGTAACGGTTGTACGAGCCCCAGATGCTGTTCATTAGCTTGCTATTATATTTCAACGGAGTAAGTTCCATCACTGAAATTATAAAAATATATCATCATGTATCATGCCAAATGTTTTATAATTTATTGTTTTAATGCAACAAAACAGATGTAGGAAATCTTTGTAATCGATTTTTTCCTCGGTAGCAATTTTTGGTTGATTCAAATCCGAGACAGAAAAGTTGTAT
This sequence comes from Papilio polytes, assembly GCF_000836215.1. Taxonomy (NCBI): domain Eukaryota; kingdom Metazoa; phylum Arthropoda; class Insecta; order Lepidoptera; family Papilionidae; genus Papilio; species Papilio polytes. The sequence goes on along the minus strand of NW_013525013.1, from coordinate 3,314,269 downwards.
GTTTTTTTTTTAATGTGATAAACTTTTTATCACACTATTTTGTTTATTGCCAACGTTTTAGGAAGAGAAAATGATGAATAGAAAGTAATATTACAATTGGTGTTGAAGACTTTAGAAGACGGGCCTCGCTTGTCGATGTTGGATATCTTCATGTTCCGCTCGGTCTCGCGGATGCGCTTTGCTGAGAACGCTGATGGAGGAATTGACGCCATATTGTTTTGGCACGCTAGAAAAAAGGCGGAACAGTTTTTATCCCGTCAATTACTAACAAACAGTAAGATTTTTGTATGACTATAATAATACTAAAGGCAAATTAATACAAAAGAATTTAAGGATAAACATTATAATGTTATTATTGTAGTAGTAATCACGTCGTGTGTGTTCCTACGTTTAAATTAGATAAAAAAGCAAGTTTTAAAAGAATGGGAATGTAATGAACATAAAATTTCCATTTAACAATAGAAATAAATAATATCAAAAACTGCATTATTCCTATAACTATCACAACATATCAAAGTTTATATACGAACTACAATTATCTGTATAAGATGTCGCACTTTGTTACCTTCACACAGTTTGGGAACAATATTTTCGAGCGTCAAATTGAACTCTTCACTATCGCTTTTGGGGACAAAGCGAGAGTTGTCGAAGCTGTACGAATGGTGAACACCAGATAGCACCATGAAACCACTGTGTAGAGAATGCAGGAGAGAGGGTTGGGCCCAGGGAGCACAATAACGCGGGTAGAGAGAGAAGCGTCAGATATAAGACTGGTCGCAGCGCGGCGCGGCGGCTGCGAAATACTGACCCCAGGGGATGTTATCAGTCGCTGCCAGTGTAATGGGTCATTTAAAGATAAAGCGTCGATTTTACTAAGTACTCTGTACCAACAATAAATATGTGGGTAGACGAATATGTTTAATGCGTTTTATAGCTTGCAGTCTCTTTCTTGTTAATATGTTCCCATAGATTGTTGTTGGCAGGTAATCTTTTCAAACTATGGTTAGTTTGTAATCCATTTGCTTGGTTTTTCGTCATTTCGACATCGAACGACTATACGAATTGTTAATGGAAATAATCAATTAGTTATTAGAATCTAAAATATTTATATTGATGTTACAAAAACACTACAATATAATTTTGTTTTGTATTTCAAGTGCCGATAAGGTTTAGAGACTTCTATTTGTTTACGGACATGTTAACGCAGTTTTATTGTTTGTATGTATCCCAATTACTTTTATTTCCTCATCGTTTAAGGTTTACTTAAGCATTTCCTTAGTTTAGATTTCTATATCTTACCAATCTTACCAATATTATAAATGTGAAAATTTAGATGATTGGATGTATTGATGTTTGTTTGAGTTGGTAGCTTAAACGGCTGAACGGATTTCGATAAAATTTGGCATAGATGTAGAGGATAATCTGGAAGAACATATAGGCTACTCAGTTATGTTTTTATTTTATCTCGCGCGAACGGAGTCGTGGGCGAAAGCTAATGGAAACAAAACTCTACTAACTTACAGAATGTTAACGCTAGCACGAGTTATAAGCAGTACAATATGAGTTCATGCGCGTTTCACCTATTAATGTTTGTTTTATCTTGATCAATCTAAAACATGAAAGTTTGTCAATTGAATACAAGACTTCTGGTGTTATGCCAACGAAAGTTGACCTTAGGATTGTATTAGCGCACATACAAAGTAGGTGTCAGCTTATTGTGGACATATGTATGTACAAACAAGCATGTGCAGCGTTTGGAATTTACTAGAAATAAATTTTCGTATAAGTTGCATTCGACCAATATGACGAAAAAGGAATCTGTTAAGAGAGCCTAAAAGTATATTTGTCTAGAGATAGAACCAGTAATGATGTCTGTTGCACGAATGAATAGGCTCGACAGGTGAAATACGCCGACCTCACAGAAGACAGAAGTAGAAATCGGCTTTGTCTTAAATTATAAGTAAGTACCACGCAACCGCAACACCGTTTTTGTAGTCGGGGTCATTTAAGTTATTTCATGTTCATACAGACATCTTGACCCGTAGGCCCTGATCTAATTTGGTTGTTCATATTAATGATAATAAAAATAAGTAAAGAAATTTGGACATCAACGATTTTTTAAATATTATAGCTCGATCAATAACATATCATTAGGTTTAAAAAGTGCGCTTTCTGAATTGAAGATACGTCAGCCAGTAGAAATTAATTATTTGTTGTTTACTTAACCGACAAATTACTCCTAATGTTAATAACTTAATTAATTTTATGACAGAAAATACATTTAAGATTATATCCAAAGGCTAAAAGTTTTCTCCATATCATTATTTCCCCGGATTTGTATTTAATCTAATAGTTGCCAACATAAAAAAAATCCATGACCTAATAATTTTGCAAACCAACAAAGACCACCTTTCGTTATCACATTCCGACCTCTGGGTCTGTTGGGATATTTTTAGTGTAATTATTTTGTTGTTTATTAATGTTTTTTTTATAAGAGCGAGAATTGTTAATTAGCTTAGCAACAAGACTTGTGTCGTGAAATCAAATTACTGTTGCTAGGCTTAGTAGTGATAAGATATAATAAAAGTTATATTTCTTCTTTGGCTTTTCACCAGGTTCATTAGCATTGCAAGATATTCGTAAAATGTACCTACAATAGGTATTGTATCAATAGGCATTGTGGTCTTTGTATCCAAATGACTTTGCAGACTATGATCTAGTCTAGAGTGACTAGCTAACATGAAGTCAAATCATAATTGCTGTAAAAGTCATAGCGTAATGTGTGTTTGTATCAAAAAGTCAGTCTTAAGTTTATTAAGATTTTTAAAATGTAGGAAAAGTGATGTCCTTTCATTGATGTTAAATTTATTATAGTTTTGTTTGATTCAAATAATATATTAACTATACTGTATGCTGTATAGGCATAATTTTAATGCATGCTTATAGAACATAATATAGTTACATTTATACAAGTACGTGAATAAGACGCGGCCTGAGAGACGCGTGTGCAACGAATACTGTTAACGGGTTAACGGTCAATGAACTTTATTGATCTGGGAAAGTTCTTATGTAGGTAACAGAACAGGTAACAGTATAAGCCTTTACACATCGTTTTTATCAATTTTTATTCGTTAGTTTGTTTAGTTTAAAAAGTAATCGGTCAATTGATTTTTAAGGTTAAGCCTTATTGTAAAAAATTGGAAATGTGCTTCAAAGTTAGCAAACGTTACATTAATATTAAATTTAATTATTAGGTAAATATAGCAAACATTTTAGTTATTTCAGTATATTACCGTATAACTCTAGAAGTCATATGACTATTACATCTCACGAGCCAGATGTCGCTTGAAGCGCGACATTGCACGCTAGCTTGTAGTGGTGAAGTCAACGGTACTTTTTCCTATAGCTTAGTATTTGGGTATTACACAAAAGAAGTGCCGTTTGCAAACGTTGATACTTTGAGATACCTCATTGTTTTACTAAGTATGAGCATTAGGTCATACTTAGTTGTTCATCTTCATCAATTTAGAATGGTCTCGTTTTTTTTTAAATAACAATATGTTCTGATTCTGTTTAGACAGACGGAAGTACACGTACGATAAAAATGCAGTTTAAACTCATACAATTTTGGAGTAGTTGAGTTATTAGTGCTAGGCTTTCTATCTTTTTCGATCCAACATCATTCATGTACCCCGCGGCACGTATGTCTACTTGCAAACTTCTAAATATTGTCATCACTGCTATACGTCTTTGAATTTAAATGAACGTTTTTGGTTTGATTTTTGGCAGAAGTGGCGACGACCATGTGCCAAAGTATTTAAGATATTTGCTATAATTACTGTACTATACATAATTTAGCGTTTGAATGTCTTAAAACGTAATGTACGCATGATATAGGTACTATTATAATTTAATAACTCGTCAGTTGTATCCAGTCAGAGCGGTATCTAAATGTCTAGCTGTCCTATCAGCCTATATTCTACGTCTACGCCTTTTAGCGAGAATTTTTCTGGAGATACGTAGTAGCAAACATCCATCTATTCGTCAAAACTTTTACACGATTTATCAGTCCATCCAAATTGTTGCGAGACAAAAGTTGTAATGATTTTACTGTTGTTTTTGTTGCATCGCGATTGCGTATTTGATGACGTCATCAAATGGTTCGATAAGTTAGCGTCATGTTAAAATTATATCGATTGCATTTTATTTATTTTATGTTTGACGTCAACGCACAACTTCGTTAGTAACAAAACATATTTTTAGTCGTCTGATTATGTTTTTAAACGGTTTTATTTATCATCGGAATAATCTTGTGCCCAATCGACGTGACATAAATTGTTTTTGTAATAGCGCACGTGATTTCAAATCAGTTGTCAAACTTAATCCTAATTAATATTAGACAATAACAAGATATGCTGGCACGAAAAGTTTGCGTAACGTCATCGACAAAAATTGTATTTGTGCAACGCCCTTGCCCTTGTATGAATTAAAAAGAACGCTTATAAATCTATTACATTTCGAAGTTTACGAACACTTCCTTAAAAATGTTCGTGTTACATTTGATTATTTCACGCATAACTTGTCTAACCTTTTGTTGACGTGATAATCCACGAAGCATTGAATTTAGACGGAAAATTATGCTTCATCTGTTTTTGTTAAGAGAATGCAAGAGATGTGAATATGTTATTTGTTGTTTTGCTCCAATGTAAACCCACGGTTTTATACACAAATAAAACAATAGCAACATTTACATCAGTTCATTTATTCACAGTTGTTTTACATCATTATCCTTATATTCTACATAATCGATTGTACATAATTAATTATATAATTTCATAAAGTAAAAACTGTTAACAAAATGATTTGCGGTACATTTAGATGCTTTTTATCGTCATTTCGCGAGCTGCGTTCGATCAGAGACGTGTTTTAAATTGTGACTGTACTGAGGTAGGTGAGTTCTTGAGCAGCAAGAATCTGTATTTTGTATGACTTTTAGTTTTTAAATAATTAAAAATCCCTATTTAAGTACTGCTTGGTGCTGACTATGGAAATAAATGCTGTCAAACATTTAAAAAACTATGAGTAATATTTTTGAGGTAACATTTTTTATTTTTGTATATGTTGAGTGTAGTTTTGTTTTAAAATCATGAATTTATAACGCTAAGCGATCTTATCTAAAATAAATTATGTTATAAATAATTAATATCTGAGATGAACACAAACTCTTTGCCTTCGTGTTGTTAAATACTGCTTAGCTCAGTCAGCACCCGTTCGGAGATTACCTGAAACAATACTTAATTTTGTTCTCTATTTTATAATTGAACTATTGTGGACATGTTATTAGGATCCAATGACCTCTATAAATGGATAGGTTATAAAATGTGGTTTTGGTCATACATAGACTAGGCATAGTGAACATTTTTCACTGGTAACTTCTTTGACAGGTAATATGTTGTCAAGTTTAGTACGCCACATCATGTCCTTGTATTGACATTATACAAAATTATAATATGCTCATCTTTTGTTATAAATTAAAGAGTCACAAAATAAAATCATTTAAATATGATTTAGTGACACGTAGTGGAAATTAATTTAAATACAATTAATTGCTTTAAGGATCTATTAACGGATAGCGATAGTTAGATCATGTGAAAAATGTGTCAAGTGAAGATTCAACTATGCTTCCTCTATATAATTCAGTATGTCTTTGATTTTAGTACTTCTTTTAATAAAAAAAAAAAACAGAGTTTTGTATAAGAAGTTCTAGTGGGTCTTATTTATTCTTAGCGATAACGTTAGTGATGGATATGTGAATATTTCAAGTGATGTCAACTATGCCTGTATATATTTAAAACTACTTGTAAATACGTTACCTAATATGTATGTTCTAGTATGTGCGTATGACGGGCGGCACGGTGCCGCACTCGCTCGCGTCCAGCGTGCTGTCGATGACAGGCCGGTAAGACAGCGTGGTGGCGCCGCTGGCGGGGTCTGTCTCCGCCAGCGTGTGCTTCCTCCAGTGCTGCTCGAACGGCAGCTTGCTCTGCTCACAATATTTCATTATTTATATAAATAACACCTTTTTTAAAATAATAACGGTCACAAAAGACTTCGCCGGAGTGAAATAAAACAAAACTTAATAACTTACTATAAACTGAGTATAAGTTCAGTAATACAATAAAATGTAAATACTTTTTTGTTAGCAATCACAGTATATTTTAGCCTTACAATGACACGCTTAAGGCTATTTATTATCACGCTATGTAACTTAGGGGGTGAATAAATTGGCAAAAACATCATGCTAGAAAGGGACAACTAATAAGCAAGACATGGTATTTGAAATTTTTCTTCTTCGTTGTCATTTCAATTATGAAAGTTTTACAAATGTAAGGAACATAACATTTATTTTATAATAAGTAGATAAAGCCGCGCGGAAACAGCTAATTCATACCAGAAAAAACTACTTTAAAGTGTATACCTGTCCATCGAGTGGTTTGGAGTAGTCATATTCATCACGTCGCGTCTTAAAGTCTTCTCTGGCGTGTGCGCCGCGCGACTCCTCGCGGGCCAGCGCGCCCTCCACTATCTGCACCGCGTTCAGCAGCAGGTTCTGCAGCTCCAGCGTCTCCACCAGGTCAGAGTTCCAGATCAGCGAGCGGTCGGACACGCGCAGCTCACACATCTGCTTGTAGATCTCGTGGATCTGACGTTGACCTGGAATCATCAAATATCACACCCTTATTGCTATGTTATGACATTTGTACTAATATAATAAAGCGGAAACACTACTTCGTAACGTAGGATGTCAGCAATAACAGCATATTTTTGAATTGTTTTTACTTTAATAAATACCCTACACTTACAGCACGCTTTAGGCTATATATTTCCACGCTATTAAATTTAGGGGGAAAATAGAAGCAATTCCACGTTTCGTCTAATGAGTGTGCGTACCGGAGACCTAAATAAGTGTCTTCCCCTTCCCACCATTTTCTAGTAAAAAAAGTAAGGAAAAGGTAAGGAGATTCATGGTGGATATGCCTAATGGAAAATATCTATGTGTGTCTTCCTTAATTAAAGGTATTATAGTGAGGGGAAGCGTAGCCTTTTCGGTGAATTCATGTGTTCCTAAATAATTTGTAATATCTTTAATATTGTTACCTTCTTCCAGGGTGCTCTTCTGTCGGAATACTGCTGCGTTGGTCTGCATGCAGCGCTGCATGCGCAGGCGCAGGTCCGCTGTGGAGATGCTGCCGTTGGCGTATCTGATCTTGTCTAAGTTGGCGATGCTCGCTTCACCCGTCGACTGGAAAAATATACAAATAGTAAGTATTTTTATCTATTTTAAAATGTAATTAATGGTCCTCTGCCTTATTTCAAGACTAATATTTTGAACACACGAGGAATTAAAAAAAATTGCCATAGGAAGGGACGCGTAGGGGAAATATCCTATTTCTGTGATTTAGGGTAAAAAATGTTTCTTCTAATGCAGTTACATCACTATTATGGCGAATTACACTTGCTTGTTTATCTCATTTTAACTGACTAATATTGTAAATGCGAAAATTTAGACGGATAAATTTTTTTTTACTGGCTGAACAGATCTTGATGAAATTTGGAACAATCTAGAAAAGCACATATACTATTCAGTTTTTTTTCATAAGTTATTAAAATAAGAGTACATTACATCTTTAAGCGGCGCCTGTGCGTCTCCCGGGCGGCTGGTGCTGGCGACGGTGAGTGCGCAGGCGCGGCCGAAGACGACGATGTCGAGCAGCGAGTTGGCGCCGAGGCGGTTGGCGCCGTGCACGGACGCGCACGACGCCTCGCCCGCCGCCAGCAGCCCGCGCACCACGCGGTCCTCGCCGTTGTGGTGGGTTATCACCTAAATATTATCACATTTGTAACAATATTATCAAAATTAAACACACTCTTTAATGATAGAATGGATAAAAAAACAATATATCGATAGCGTACAGGTAAACTATCTTATGTTTTTTTATCAACATTTAAAGACTCTTGGTCTTAAAGTGTATCTCTTTTTTTGCAGTTTATATCTTTTTTGACTATCTTATGTTTGAAACATTAAGCGAGACCAACTTATAAACGTTGGTTTTAATACTATTTACTACGACATATCAAACATGATTGAATGGTAGACAATTGAAATCTACATCCTTTCTTTCTTTTTACCAATTCGGCAGTGACAACTAATTTTAAAAAATCTAATGAATTAGTTTAGAGAAAAAATACATGAGATTTTGATTTTTAGTGTGTTGGTAATATATAATATTTTTTGGTACATAAAACTCCGTAGAATTAAGGGTTAACGTTCTATTGAAAGTAATACAGAAATAAGTATTTTTTTTTTTTTATAGTAAAAGGGGGCAAACGAGCGGCGTGTACACCTAGGTGGTCAACGACGCCCATGGACATCCGCAACACCAGAGGAACTACAGATGCGTTGCCGGCCTTTGAGGAAATGATAGGCTCGCTTCTTGAAGGACCCTAAGTCGTATTGGTTTGGAAATACCGCTGAGGACAGACCGTTCCACAACGCGGCTGTGCGGGGCAGAAAGTTCCGCGAAAACCGCACGGTTGTGGAATGCCAGCCATCGAGATGGTGAGGATGGTACCTGGCGGTCTGTCGCGTCGTCCGATGACGAAACTCGGCGGCAGGAATCGTTCCAAACAACTCCTCGGAACACTCCCCGTGGTAAATACGGTAAAAGATGCAGAGGGAACTGACGTCCCTCCGCAAGGCCAGAGGATCTAGCCGATCGGTAAGAGCTCGGTCGTTGACGATTCGAGTCGCTCTCCGTTGTATGCGGTCAAATGGAAGAAGCTGGTATTGGGGTGCTCCCGCCCAAAGGTGCGAGCAGTACTCCATGTGGGGCCGAACTTGCGCCTTGTAAAGTAGTAGGCGGTGGCCCGGCTGGAAGTACTGCTTCGCCCTACTGAGCACACCCAGCTTTTTGGAAGCCAGCTTGGCCTTGTCTTCCAGATGACCGCGAAACTGAACGTCACTCGATATGTCAACGCCGAGAATACCGATACTGGCTGAGGCAAGCAGTAAAGTAGTTTTATAATGACCTCTCCTCTGAAGTTGGTGGGCGTGCCGCCCATGTTGTAGTGCACGGTGGGCAGCACGGGGATAGGCTCCTTGGTGACGTCCACCCCCGCGAAGATCATGGCCGTCTCCGAGATGCCGGGCAGGCGCTGGCGCAGCTGCTCCGCCGGCAGGTGGTGCAGCTGCAGGTGCACGTGGTCCTTGTCCGGACCACACCCGCGACCTGACATACATATCATAACCTTCTGAATTCACCAAAATAGCGAAATGGCCGCTGTTTTAAAATAGTTTTTTTTTTTACTTATGGCCTATAATAAAGCGTTAACACATACAACTTTGTAGCGTAGGATTTCAGCAATCACAGCGCATTTTTGAATAAATATTTCTTTAATAAAAAGCCCTACATTTACGACACGCTTTAGGCTATATATTTTCACGCTATTAAACTTAGGGGGTTGATAAATTGTAAAAAGATTTTCATGTGGAAACAGGACTATAAACTACAATCTGCCAACATTAAGGAAGCAAAGTTTATGGTAATGGTAATTTTGACATTTGGAATTGAGAATTTGACAAATGTAAACAATAATGTCGCACAGGAACAGCCAGTTCTTTATAATTATGTAAATTATGTAGAATATGGTGTGTAGCACATACCCTCCATGATCTCGACGGTCATAGCGCGGGAGACGACGTCGCGGCTGGCGAGGTCCTTGGCGACGGGCGCGTACCGCTCCATGAAGCGCTCGCCCTTCGCGTTCACCAGGAACCCGCCCTCGCCGCGGCACCCCTCCGTCATCAGGCACCCCGCGCCGTAGATACCTGCGCACAACCACACTGCCTACACACCCTGCACAACTATGGTACACCATTCACCTCTATTCTATACTAATGTAAAGAAGAAAGATTTGTATTTTTGTAAGTATTGGAATAACTCAAAAACTACTGTGCCGATTTCAAAAAACCTTTCACCTTTAGAAAGGTAATTTAACTGTAACATAGGCTATATTTTAAAGCCTTTCTTACTCACTGATAACGTAGGTTTTTAATGATTAAAGATTATTTTAAATCGGTCCAGTAGTTTTTGAGTTTTAACAATACATACAAAAAAATCATTCTTTATAATATTTGTAAAGATTAATACAGTATTTGTTAATAACAAAAATATATAACGTTTATTTAACAATAGCATTAAGGTATACAAAAGAAGAACTGTGCTATTAGTCATTTTAACGCTATTTTCACGTAATACCGTATTACAGAGTGGTAAATAGCGGTAATTAAAAATCTATTACGAATGACGGATAATGACTGTAATCTTTAACATCTCATTATTGTCTTTACTACATTGTGTTAAATACTTCTTGATGTAATGTTTATAAGATAAATTATACTGTAAATGAGGCAAAATTATTCAGTACACACTTTTAGATGTCCTTGTTTATTTATAACGATATGGCGATAATACCTTACATATACAACGCCTATTTTATAAATGATTTGATTATTCATTTTATCTTCTCATAATTGTTCATTCATAACTTATCTCAGGGTTCAATTATTATAAAGTTGTCTATGTGTTCTTCCACACTATCACTATTTATACCAAATTTCATCGAGATCCGTTCAGCCGTTTAGGCTTCAAACTTTAACAAACATCCATCCATCTAAACTTTCACATTTATAATATTAGTATGATGTCTATACAAGGACACAAGGTGGCGTATTAAACTTGACAACTGATATATTACCAGTCAGAAAAATTACCGGCGAAAATTTCACTACGCCCAGTCTATATTTCTTGAATGTCTTTAGTTTTGTGTGTAATTACCAGTGGGATGGAACTGCACAAACTCCATGTCCTCGTTCTGCATGCCGGCGCGCGCGGCCATGGCGGTGCCGTCGCCGGTGCAGGTGTGCGCGGACGTGCAGCTGAAGTAGGAGCGCCCCGTGCCGCCCGTCGCCAGGATCGTGTTCTTTGCTTGGAACCTGAGATATTTTACTTCTAACTAATATTACAAATGCAAAAGTTTTGATGGATGGATGTTCGTTAGAGTTTGAAGCTTAAAGGTCTCAACAAATATTGATTAAATTTGGCATAGATGTGGATAGTCTGGAAGAACACACACGCTACTTTTTTTAATTCCACGCGGACAGAGTCGCAGGCGAAAGCTAGTAATATCATAAATGTAAAAGTTTACATGCATGGATATTTGTTACTACATTTCTCCAACTCACATATTATGTTGAAATTTATCATAGATGTAGAGCATAGTCTGAAACTACACAAGAGTTCCTATTTTTTTTAATTTATGCGATCGACATAGTGGTCAACAACTAGTTAAAAAATATACATATACTGCATTAATCTTGAGGTTAAAAATTTGTTTCATATATATCAAACATTCTTGGTGGTTAATTTTTTTTTCAATATATCAATTATTTAAATTATTGTTTACATTTGTTAAAATGTTTCACGTTGACTCATTATGTGGCGTTATGTTTTCTTAGACTGTTTACACAGTTGCTTTCTTTTAACAACTATGACAATGGTTAATGAAAAAGAAAAATCATTTAAGTCTAAGTTTCTTTATTATTTTTCATATGCTATAAACTAAGCAACCAGTGGTTACACATAAATCCTGTGGGTTTCTGTACCACTTATAACGTCTCTTATTGTACTTTTAAATTTATGCTTTTGTCTAATAAATAAAAAAAAAAATAATTTTATAGCATTCACAAATACATTACTAATATAAAAAAAACTGTATAATTTCTCAGCTGAAGGCTTTAAAATTTATTAATTAACTTACCTATGTAGTGTTCCATCTTCAAGATTGAGAGCAATACATCCTTTGCATACACCATCCTCCATCAGCAGGTCAAGGGCAAAGTATTCTATGAAGTACTCACAGTCATATCTCAGAGACTGACCATACAATGTATGCAGCAAGGAATGTCCAGTTCTAAAATATGTTAAATTATAAACAATTACGAAAACAATAAAAAAATCATCATCATCACTAGCTCACTACATGTCCCACTGAGGGACCTAGAACCTACCCTAAGTTAGAGTGACTAGAAGACTAGACTAGGAAAAAAGCTACTGTTCATATTTAAATAAAATATGAACAGTAAAATTAACAAATGCAAAACTGAAAAATTCCCATCACTATTATTGACTTTAGCTGAACTAATGAGATACAATAATTAAAACATTGCTGCAACGAAATAAAATAAATCGTAATTATATGCAGAATTTAGTCAAGGTACAATTACACCATATTTTTATTTAAATTTTGTTTTTTTTTTTATGTATATGGAAATTATAAAACAAGTTATTTCTTACAATAAATAGTGTTTTGACATACCTGTCAGCCACAGCACAGCACCTATGAGCCTGGCCGCCTTTACCAAATTTAAGTGATTGTCCTCCAAAAGCTCTCTGATAGATTTTACCTTCAGGTGTGCGAGAGAAAGGCATTCCATAGTTGTCTAATTCAATAACAGCATGTGGAGCTTCTCTTGTCATGTAGTGAATTGCATCCTAGAAAAAAAAAAATTTTATTCACCATTTGTAGTTGAGATAGAGGTAGCGGTAGTACACAAAAAGTTAATTCCATCTTATGTTTTGGCGTTCTTTTAGATCAATCTTTATTTTAACCATTGTTAAAATTAAAACTATACTTTTTAATGTCTAGGATAAGAATTGTTTACAAACAAGTTGTTATTCACAATGAAAAGATTCCATTCCCAAAGAGACCAAACATACTTATACCTTTTTGCTGTAATTATATAATTGCATTTAGTTTATATCTAAACAGACATTCAGTGGATTACTTAACATAATAATTGATATAGTTTACTTAAATCACACATACCTGATCACCAAGCCAATCAGAACCTTTAACTGTGTCATACATATGCCATAGCCAACTGTCATCTTCCATGTTACCTAAAATAATATAACTTATTGTAAAAAGCATCAGAATATTCTAAAACTGAACATAGGCATTTAATGTGTAAGAAAAAAGCAACAGGAAGATTAAAGTACCTAAAGCAGCATTGATTCCACCCTGTGCAGCAACAGTGTGTGATCTAGTCGGAAATAGTTTTGTCACAACAGCTGTCTTAAATCCTTCCTGCACAAGACCGAAAGCTGCCCGCAAACCTGCACCTCCCGCACCAATAACCAGAGCATCATGTTGATGATCAATAACATTATAAGCTTTTGATGTATTCGTGTTTACAGATTCATCTTTAGTAGCCCTAGCGCCACCCACCGACAAGTGAAGGTTCCTATACAAATATGTAGCCTGAAATTTAAAAGGAATGTTTAATGTTATGCAATAATGTAATAGTTAAATTTCGCTTTATAATTCACACATTAAAAAGTGTTAGAATTATTAACCATTAAAGTTACATCTAAAATCAAATAAGAAAACTTATTAACATGCAGAGGAGTTGAGAAGACCGGTTTTTATTCATTTTTATCTGTATCGAATCAAGCTCTGGGGAAAACATTCCAAAATTTGTACCACGTTACATAACTAATGTTTTTTAATGCTGTGTTCGAGTACTAACCAGCGAGGCAGGGCTACGAGAGGTAGCCACTTTCAATAAAGCGCTCATGATGGAACTCTCTGTCCGCACCGGAGCACAAAAACACACGTTAAATTTTAGAACAGCACAGGAACACTAGGCATCCACACAACCGGTTGTATTTGAGGCAGAAATTAAAACTGAGTTTATCTGTGAATTTTGCAAACTTTGTCAAAGTGACAACGTCAAACTTTACAAGTGATGTGATGATTGTTAAAATTCTACTATATTTATTTTATCATTTAATTTTTTCAACTCAAACTATTACCCATTTCTCCAACATATAAACTGCCACACATCATGAAATAATAATAAGTCTCACTAATTTGTGACAAAATGATGAAGTGGTAGCCCCAGACAAAGTCAAATTTCATAACAATGGCTGTTTGACTTTGAAAACTGTCAGATTGATCAAGCTATTTTTGGCTATTTTAACGTATGGAAGGTATAATTTAAGAATTAATTATGAAAGCAAACTATAAACGCATTTAATAGATCATCAAAATACTTTGTACCTGGTCTTTTTGGGGTTCACGATGGCAGATAATCCAAGCAGTGACGGATTTTCGGAAGCAGATAGATTGAGAGGTAAACTTATTTGTAATGTTAAGAAAGGTTATTATTTTCGTGTGATCTAGTTTTATTGAAAGTATGAATTGATGGTTTTCAGAAGATGAATTGGCTCGAGAATTGGAGCATAGTGACTCCAATGAAGATGATTCTCAAGAAATATCATTGGAAATTGAAGAAAAATTGCTAAAAGATGAACCAGAATGTAAGTAATTTATTTGATCTGCCATCTTTTGAAAACAGTAAATACGATAGTGATTAACTAAATATATTACTTTGTGCCGAATTTCGCAAGATTCCATAAGTGGTATTATTGTTAATACAAAATAATGAAATAATCATGGTATTAATATAAATGCGACAGTCGAAATTAAATGGTTGGATGGATGTATGTTTGTTAGAGTTTGTAGGCTAAACGGCTGAACGGATTTCGATGAAATTTGGTATAGATGTAGAGGATTGCCTAGAAGAAAACATAGGTTACTCACTTTTGTTTTATTTTTAATCAACGCTGACGAAGTTGCGGGCGAAATCTAGTAGTTCATGTAACTACTAGGTTTCGCATAATTCATGTAGGCAAAGCATGTGTAGTTCCTCTGGTGTTGCGGATGTCCATGGGCGTCGTTGACCACCTTGGTATTCACGCCATTTGTTGGCCCTTTTTATTATAAAAAAAAAACTTACTTCTAATTCAACAAGCATTAAGAATATTCAATCGTCAATAATATGTATAATTTCTTCAGATACAACATTGGTCAATTATGGAGACAATATCCAGGATTCACAAAGTAATATTGTAAGTTACTCTGATGATTTGCACAATATTGACATCACTCATGAAACTGAAGAACTGGGTAACAGTATGTATACTGAAAACTCCAATAGCTTCATAACAACACAATCTGATTTGCATGACATTAGTGAACAATATGAACCTTTCGGTGAGTATAATTATGATATGCAACAATCTGAAGACAGGCAATATGAAAATGATAATGATAAGTATGATATTGAAAACAATGGTGATATGTCCAATATAAATGAATCTCAAAATGACAATTATGATTCACAAATGAATGATGATTTGTTGATTTGTGAAAGAGAGAGGGAAAAGAAAAGTAAAAAGGAGTTAGAAGAAGAAGAAAGAGAAAAAATGCAGTGAGTATAAATTGTTTTATTATTTTTACAACATATATCAAAACAAGTAATTTTACATTAGAAATGTAACTCATTCTACAAGTAACATTATTAATTACACATTTAAGTAAAAGTTTAGATAATCTTTATGTTAATAGTAAATATAAATACAATTATTACATGTTATTTTTGTACACTTTCAGAGTTTTAGTATCAAATTTTACGGAAGAGCAGCTGGATAGGTATGAAATGTACAGACGAGCAGCATTCCCTAAAGCGGCTGTAAAACGTTTGATGCAAACAATAACGGGATGTTCAGTGGGGCAAAATGTCGTAATAGCAATGTCAGGTATTGCTAAAGTATTTGTCGGAGAAGTTGTTGAAGAAGGTAATAATATTGAAATATAATTTCTTTTCACACAAATGACTCACAATATTTAATAGAGTTGCTAAAATATGTGTTTTTTTTAGCTTTAGAAGTTCTCGAGAAGTCTGGTGAGCCTGGTCCGTTGCAGCCCAAACATTTAAGAGAGGCTTTACGTCGCCTGAGAGTGCGTGGCGCTATACCTGTCAGAAGAGGCTACAAAAGCACCCTTAAGCTTTGACGGTTTCAACTACTTATGCTGTAAATATATTTATGCGTGGAAGGAATCAATTGGTTCGTATCAGTCAATTACTTAGATGTCTAATTGTCATGTAAATAATTGTTAAATATTATTAAGAATGTGTAAAAAATTGTTTGTTTCTCATTGTTCGAAAATATTAGGTATAAAAATGATTTGTTACGTTAACTCATATATAAATGTAACATGTATTTAAGCCTTCCGTTTAAGTTACAAGATTGGTGTTATAAAGTCTACCTTTATCTAATTTTATAGGAAAATATTTATAGTACGACAAGCTTATTTGGCATAGATGTAGAGCATAATCTGCAAGAACATATATACTACTTATTAGTAGCGGGTAATAGTAGTAGGATGTCTTGTAAGGTTAGGTATCTACTAACCCTGTAGTAAGTGGTTGTGGGCTGTTAGAATCACAGCTAATTGAAGTCGTGATTTTTTTTTCATTTAAATAAAACAGCATCTACAGAATGTTGGTCCATACTCTGTTTTGCACATATATTGCTGATTTGATTCAAAACATAACCACTACTCGTGACACAACTGACAGATAAAAGATTCATCTTCAGTTCAGAAACATAGAGGACCAGTCTCATAGCAATTAAAAATTCTGTCTGGCGTCAAATTATATTTGTCATATATTACCCCAAACAAAGATAGAAAATGTCCACCTATTAGCGAAAACAAAACACATCCAGAGTGTATAGTTTTTTTGTAAGTGTGGGTGGCCCCGTCGTGACACGCGTCCCCGTTATGCCCCCCTCTCCCCTAACTACATAAGCAACCAGGAAAAGATATTTCAGATTTTTATGCTGGCTAGAAATAACCGATAATCATTACTTTTGGATCACCCGTCGTAAATGGCAGCTTCAGATTCCTCGAGCCTGGCTTTTAGGGATTATATCGTCACTTGCGAATAGGTCTAGTATTTCTCTGCAAGTAGCCAGATTTACCTCCGAAGTTGTGGTTTGCTTAGTTTACGCACCCTATTTGACATTTACTTATTGATCTTAGGCAAACTTTCCTTGGTTAGCCTGCATTCGATTAAGTTTTTCCATAGCTCGCTGTGAAGAGCATAACTTCTATTCGTTTCCTGCGACCACAAGTAATGGGGATGTTTCCTAATGTTACAAATCCAAATAAATATATGTTTAATATTTTAAAGACAGCATTTTATAACCTATAATAACATTTAGAGACCTTGAATGTTTGTCTCAAATTAAATATAAATTAAAAACGCTGCAATATTTTTTAACCTCCATTACTCGATCTCAAACAACAATGACGTCACTTTCTCGCATATAACATGGCAGTGTGACCAACTTCAGTGAATGTCAGTGCATTTTGTAGTTATATTTTTTTCTAAATGATTGTAATAATTGAGTTTGCGCGTTTCATATTATGAGGACTCCATTATTGAGTGTTTTTATAATTACGACATAAGTTATGAGCAAAACATTTTATGAATATTACAAAAGAAAAATATATCAAAATTCATAAGAGTAGCTTATAGTACAATTCAATTTATACCTGGTCACACTGGTGTAGGACGCAGTCACTGTTTACACACAAACATAATCTTCCACGAGAAGCAACAAGTGTAATTAATACGTTAAAAGTATCATCTTCTGTTCATTTTTGCATTGCATTGTAATATTTAACCACAATGGATATTGGATTCGCCAAAGGAAATAATTTTAACTTACCTAAAATAGATTCTTTGATGGTGGCAAGATTTTATGCAATGAACAAAGATTTCTGTGCAACGGAGTTGAGAAACGTGAAGATGTCTTTGTAAGTAACTATATTTTTTTTTACTAATAAACTATATTGCAAATGAAGAACCACTGTGTTAATTATTTTACATGTTTTAACATATTCCGTACTCATTATCTGTAATACCTTGGCTACTTTATTAGTGGTATATTAATGGTCCTATTTTGTATCTTTCAGATATTCAAGAGAATCTTATGGCGATGATGCCGTTGGATATGTGCAAATTAAAAGGGAGAACATTATTTGTATCGTAAAGTGTCGCGTTTGCCCTGAACATAAAATTCGTACAAAACCCTACGTAGTAAGTGTCGTCGTAGACGAAAAAAACGCTATCGTTTTAAGTGCGCAATGCCACGATTGTACGGCATCAGCAGGTGGCTGTAAGCATGCAGTGGCATTTTTAATGTGGCTACATAGACGAAGTGAGGAGCCATCTTGTACAGATGTCCAATGTTACTGGCAAAAGTCAAAATTGTCCAAGGTGGGAACATCTTTGAAGTTCATAACATCTACCGAATTAGCTGGAGTAGAAGCTTCCACTTCCTCAGATGCTAGTGTATATAATGATTTTATTGAATTGGCTACAGCAAAAGATATCACGAACTGTGAAATTTTAAGATATGTGCAAGACAACACGAATGATATGGAGAGGCTATCAATGTACCATCTCACACAAACCTATAAAAAAGAATGTGTAGAAGATTTTGTTAAGAGTATCTCTAGCCATTTCGCTACAGATTTATTAAAAAAAATCGAAATCCACACAAGAAGCCAGGCTCGAAATAAATTGTGGCATGAACTGAGATTTGGAAGAATCACCGCATCGAAAGCCTATGAAGTGAAAAATTGTAAAACAAGTGATGGTGCCTTAGTTGCTTTGATTATGGGTGGTAACATCCCTGATACAACAGCCATGAAATCTGGTAGGAATATGGAAGCAAAAGTACTTCAAACAGTACAAGACATGCTGCAGAAATCAATAAAAAAATGTGGTCTATTCATAAGCAAGGAATTTCCTATGATTGCTGGCTCACCTGATGGAATAGGTGACCAGTTCACTATAGAAATAAAATGTCCCTTTTCTGAAAAAACTGTTAATAACTACATTCAAAATGGGAGACCCTCCCATAAATGTTATGACCAAGTGCAAATTCAATTACATGTGCAAAAATTGTTACTTTTGCGTAGCTGATGTAAACTATAAACATAATAGTAAAGTAAATATAATACTGGTAAAATACAATGAAGATTATGTAAAGTCATTATTAAACACAATAATATTATTTTGGAAAAAGAATATCTACCATTTATTGTTTAAAGCTACAGAGTAAATAAAAATACTTATATATAATTTAGTCTTTTATTACCCAATTAGTCTATCATATGTTAAAATATTACTTATTAATTAATGAGGTTTGTAAGTTAATTAGGCCAGAAGCAATAACAATAATATCATCGAGTTTCCCCAAAAAATTACTATTAATGCAGGAATGTGTCAAAAAAGCAAACTCCCTTATGCGTCTAATGATCCTTTCGATATGAATACGCAGACTTGCAATTTTTTTTGTTTCTTTTGCTTCTTTCTTTGAAAGTTTATTGCCTAATAGTATGCTTGGTGGCCTTATTAGTTTAGATCCAATGCCAAGTAACAATGATTCTATATGCTTAAAGCCTCTATCAGCCATTATTTGGGACCCACTAGGTAAAGAATTTAGAAAATTACAATTTTCTACTAGACACACATCGCTGATTCTGCCTCCATAACCTTGTGATATATAATTTACAAGTCCATTTGGAGTACTTGAAATAAGATATTTTATTGTATTGGCTTTTTTGTATTCGGACCAAGTTAGTGCTTGGTGTAAAGCTTTACCTGGTTTTTGGATTTCAATTTCAAGACAGTCAATGATGCATGTTGTTTCATGATAGTTTTTCCTAAAAGCTATAGGTAAACACCTTTTAATTGCAGTCTTCTCTAAATTTACTATAAAAGGCCTCATAACTTTAGCAATCTTGGGGATGTTTTCTTTGAAAACTTTGCTTGCATATGATACAGTTATTCCAAACTCATCTGAGAGTTCAGAAAACTTTGTATCCAAGCGTATCTTTTTTAAGCATAATAATATATGATTTACAGGAATACCTGTATGCTCGTGGATGATGTTAATTAAAAAATAACAATTTTTTGGTACACCAATATAAAACTGTGGTCTGTTTCTTATTTTGACTATTGTATGCTGTAGTATACATTTTATGTTGGTTTCACCTTTCAACTCTGCTTCACAACTGCTTGTGTCGGAAGAAGTTTTTGTTATAAGTGCAACAGGGGGTGTGTATAATGATACATCACTGTCTGATTTATCATCATTTAATAAGTTCCTTGATACACCTGACTGAAATAGTTGTGGCTTTATACATTGCTTCAAGTCTGTTATTTTGAAAGGCGAAGTGGAGACAGATTTAGTAGATAATTTTATTGGAGAGGTTTGCTTTGTACATGACATGTTCAGAGTCTGTGAACTTTTACTTCTGCACTTGGCAGCAATTTGTACCTGGACTGCTTTATCAATTTTGTTTATATCTTGTTTAAGGTGTGGATCTGAAAAAAAAAGAAGTTAGTAAAGAAAATACAATTTTTATTTACTTATACATCCAGTAAACTGATGTATAAATGGGCTTTCAAGATAATAAGTTATGTGTTCCTACATGGTGTGTTATAAAAAGTTACTGTATCTCTAAATATTAATAAATACTTATAAAAGACAAGTACTAACCTTTACTAACTGTTACTTTTAATTTTTCAATTTCTTTTAATAGAGTTGCTCTTTTTAGTTTACTTTCATTTGTCAAATTGAGTCTTTTCTTTTTTGTAGCAACTGGTTCACATGTTTCTGTTGAAGTAATATTTATATTTTCACTTTGTTCTAATCCAGCAGCACTTATCTCTTTCGATGCTGATGTGAGATTTTTTCGTTTTATACCAATAGGTATAGTATTAGTAGAAGTATTACCACTTTGCTGTTGGCAAGCAAACTTTGTTGGTAAACAACCAGGTCTCAACTTAACTTGCGATATTACACCCATTGTAGTGTACTGAATATAATTTTCCATGTCATTTTGAAGCTAAAAAATATTTTTTATTAATAGCGTAACATGATTTCTAAAAAATCTTACAAATATTTGATTTTTATCACATAACCAAAAACTTTTATATTCTATACTCATTAGAACTTACATTAAAGTGATCTTCACAAAAATAAGAGGTACTTGATCTTGCAGTTGGGTTTCTTCCTGCAAGTAAGAACCAATTTTTCCTTACATCTTCGTTCTTTGGGATATGAAAAGTTTTTTTGGCGTGTTGATCGTTGTACTTTTGCACAATGGCACAGCACAAAATTTGTAACATGGTTTTTTCATTTTTATCTCCATTACTAAAAACAACTTTAGACAACAAAGATTTACGAGTATTATCAATCAGTGGTTCTTTCAAATTGACAGTGACAGGCCGTGACGCGAGGTTCGTATGCAAAGAAGTGACGTCATGGGACGTTTTGGGGGGAAATGAAAGAGTTGTTTTTATTTACGTGTTTTTTTATTGAAATAATGAGTATTATATTTTATAATATTTTTTTTCATGTTCATACATGGTTTATCTACAAAATAAGGCCATTCCAAAAATTAGGAAACATCCCCATTGAAGTCGTGATTTTTTTTTCATTTAAATAAAACAGCATCTACAGAATCTTGGTCCATACTCTGTTTTTCACATATATTGCTGATTTGATTCAAAACATAACCTCTACTTGTGACACAACTGACAGATAAAAGATTTATCTTCAGTTCAGGAACATAGAGGACCAGTCTCATAGCAATTAAAAATTCTGTCTGGCGTCAAATTATATTTGTCATATATTACCCCAAACAAAGATAGAAAATGTCCACCTATTAGCAAAAACAAAACACATCCAGAGTGTATAGTTTTTTTGTAAGTGTGGGTGGCCCCGTCGTGACTCGCGTCCCCGTTATGCCCCCCTCTCCCCTAACTACATAAGCAACCAGGAAAAAATATTTAAGATTTTTATGCTGGCTAGAAATAACCGATTATCATTACTTTTGGATCACCCGTCGTAAATGGCAGCTTCAGATTCCTCAAGCCTGGCTTTTAGGGATTATATCGTCACTTGCGAATATGTCTAGTATTTCTCTGCAAGTAGCCAGATTTACCTCCGAAGTTGTGATTTGCTTAGTTTACGCACCCTATTTGAGACATTTACTTATTGATCTTAGGCAAAGTTTCCTTGGTTAGCCTGCATTCGATTAAGTTTTTCCATAGCTCGCTGTGAAGAGCATAACTTCTATTCGTTTCCTACGACCACAAGTACTTGGTGGTAGAGGAACGATGGGCTCCGGGCCAATTGTTCGGCTACCTGAGCCTCTGCGGGCTAGTTCGTCCATTGCATTGCTACCTCTCGAGCCGCTGTGACCTTCTACCCATTGAGGGTTAATATTGTTTATTGCTTCTGAATAATTAAGGATTATGTGACATTCATAAATATGGATGTTTACAATATTGTCTTTCCTGGCTGCTATTGCATGTGCTGCTGTGATTACTCCAATGCATTCAGCTTAGAAGATGGTGTCGAAGACAGAGTCGCGTACTAAAGCTAGTATATAATGTTAGCGATAAATTAATTTGGATTTTTGGTAGTAAAATTATTTAGATTATCAAAATATTTCCACTCAGCATTACTGCTTACAACAAGCCTGTTATGGCCTATGTTGTGGATGTTTGTAACATAGTTTTACCATGTGGTGGTAAAAACTCAATTATTCTAACTTATAGATATTTTTTTTATTTTTTCCGTCGGTATAAGAATGGTGAAACATATGGGAACTATCGATGTACTATACATCAGTGTAAATGATAGGCCTTGCGTTGTATTTAATTGACAGATTATTTCTTAATTTTAATACAACTTATTTTTCCAAGGCTTTATTTAAACTACTTTAACTCTAATCTTTATGTAGCAAGTTCCGTTGCAAGGTGAACTTGTATGGCAATGTCTACTACTATTTCATTAATCCATACAAAAACAAAAAAATTGCGTATTTATTGGCAAACTTTGAGGTTATGTTTATTTATTGTAATTATATCTTTTAGCTGCGTCAGAGACATGGTTTGTATATTGATTTACTAATTTCATGATACTTGTATCACCTGCAATGCAATATTACAGTAAACTTTTCTGTTTAGTACTACTCTCACTGTTTGCCTTTGTGCATCTGTATTTATTTCTGAAATGATATTATTTCCTTGGCTTTTATAAATTTTATACTAGTGCCAACTGAGGACAGTTTAGCTTTTTTCCAATAGCAATCCTCACTGGTAGATGGGGATCCTCACTCAACATGGCTTCATAGTCTTCATGGCTTCGTAGAAGACTATGAAGCCATGTTGAGAAAGCAATACCATGCTTACAGCCAAAAAAAATAACCCATGTTATTCTAAATCTATTACACATATGTTTTTAATAATTATATAATATGTATGCTACTTAATAATATTCAAATGCGTTTTATAGTAAGTATTTACTTAAATGTACCGCGCAATCGTCAGTTGCACAGACAGAATCTGCTCCTCAGTTTCATTGCAAGTAGCTGTTACATTGTAACACTTTTGATGGACATAATGTTCTGGATCTAATCTAGCCTTTACCATTCAACATCTTTCTCTCGTTTTACTTGAACTGTGTCCAATGGCTGAATCTCCATATGATTGTCGTTCTGATTATTTATTTCGACTTGATTACTAGTGAATTTTTATTAATATTTAAGTTTTCGATAAGAGATACATTCGGAGTCAAAAAAATCACCCATCCGAAAAAAATAATTTAACCATGGCACGACGCCGACTCCTCCCTTCCGATCCGACACAGGTACCGCCCGAAACATCCGTGTCTTGACAGCACCTGTGTCAGTCGGAAGGTCAGTGCCCCATGGCACCTTCCACACCAGTCCGGGAACTGTGGGCGTATGGCCTGTATTGTGCGGACGCCGGACATGGCGTCCGCAGGCTAGCAGCTCACAGCTCCATGGTCATCCTCTTCATCTCCGCCCGAACGCGGGCGACCTTTTCAGGGGCGGGTAAGTGCCCCCGGGCTCTTTGCTCAGCCCGCGTCCGGTAAGCTTCGGCCAGCGACCCGGCTTCTATCTCCCACGGGAGAGTGCCAGCCAAAGCGCACGCATGCGCGTACCGCAAGGTTAGGTGCGTCTAGGGCACCAGCCCAAATCGGCGCACCATACAGGGCCATGCTTCGGACGACCATGGCGTACAATTTCC
>NW_013525013.1:3236047-3290033 GCF_000836215.1 Papilio polytes | reverse complement strand
TTCTCTTTTTAACTCTTCCCAGGACATGAATGGCCTTACGGATTTTAACCATAATTCTGCCGTACCGACGAGTGATCGCCTCGCCACTAGTAATTGTTGTAAAGGAGCCCACTTAAATATTTCTCCAGTATCCTCAACATCCTGTATCCATTTACTTACTGGATACGTACTGTCTTAGCAGCTGAATTTAGGTACCAATTCGGCCGTCACGTGTAAATTATTTTGATAAAAATAAGCGTACCTTTGCTGTCTGCTGGCATCGGAGATGCCGTCGTTTGCTGTCATCTTTAATTATTCGTATTCGTCTTTTAAATGTAACCACGCCGCCTCGCACGGTTACACCACAGTATGAAAATCCAGTTCAATCATCTCTTTGCTGCGTACGAGCCCACAAAATTATTGGGTTGGGGCGATAAAATAACCGGCCTTCTTCTTTTGTCACTTTATTTTTAACCCATAACCCTAGTTTTACAATATAAGGGTTTTTAATTATTTTTTTCGTCTTATGACACGTACAGCTATCTCGCGTCTTTTTTTCCATTCCTGCAATCACTCAGTCTTTTATAAGTCAGTCAAATCGATCACTCACTCTAGTCATCGTTTAGAAACGACATTCTTACATCTTACATTGTTTTATTTATGTGGTGTCGTGGTGAGCAGAATAAAAGATTTCGTCGTAACTATTAATTTATTCTCTCTTAAAATAAAATAAATCACTTGCACACGTCTTGGCTTGCCGTCTTAATACACCCTTCCTTCATTCTTTTTTCATTCATCCATCCCGTTCTTTCCAATCAGTCGTTCATGCGTATCAATCTTATTCACCTAACATTCCTTTTCGTTCTGAAACCACAGACCTACATCTCGGCCATCCTGGGTTTGGCTGCCTCTAGCCACACACCATGATCTCCTCTGACATGCTTAGTATAACCTAAACACACTTTCGGTTATATTATACAAGCTACATTATACAAAATAAAAAGAGACTTCACCCAAACATACCAGAATTACAATATTTCAATCTTATAGTTAAAACTAACCTATCTTATTACATAACACATTATGATTAACAATGATATACAGAATTAAACAATAACAGTTCACTACAACTGAGTGCAACCATTAAATTCTTAACGAAACACAAAAAAAAACTAGACTTACATTTTGGATACAAAGTGTTTTTATTGCCCCAGAAATTCTTAACACCCCCAATCTTTATAATATTACAATCGTATAGGAACCTTCATACTGCAAATGCAAGACAAATTTTGTTCATTTTTGTAACTGTTATCTGACTATCTTTGCCTTACACCTTGTATTATACAAAGAGAGATCTGCTCAAGTTATTTAAAAAAATATCAAACAAAAATAGAAAAAGTAAGAACCATAAAAAATGAAAGTGGCTATTCGCCTAAAGTATCATGAAACCCAGGCCATGGTTTCATTTGATCTGCTGAACTACTTGTTTTGGTAGGTCCCTCTCTATAGCTATGCATCTTTTCTAGGTCATAACGGTCATTCCCCTTGACTTTTGTTACTACATATGGCCCCAAAAACTTCTCCTTCAGTTTGAGACCAGAACCAAATTGGGTCCACTTGATGACAACTCTATCCCCTTCCTGATACTTAGTGCTTTCCTTTCTCTTCTTATTGTAAGACTGAGCATTTTCCGCCTGCACTTTTCCTATCTGCGCTTTAGCTAAACATCTTAACTCTTCCCTTTCCTGCATAAAACAATCTATATTCTCTTGTTGCAACAAATTGTAGATTTCTATATCTTCATTTATTTTCATCTTTACTCCGGTCATTAACTGAAATGGTGTAGTGTTGATACTTCTCTGAAAAGTACTGTTCAAGGCTTGCTGTAGACGGCTTACATGTCTATACCAAAGAGACTGATCTGAAATGCAAAGTTTTGTTAAAATTGGTATTATAATCCTATGTATTCTCTCAACTTGACCATTACCACGTGGTACACCAGTTGTGATTGTTACATGTTCAATTTTTTCTCTTTCACAATAGTCTCTAAATTCCAAACTGGTGAATGCAGTGCCCCTATCTGTTATAATCCTTGTAGGGTTGCCAAATATCTGCTGAAGGATTGAGAGTTTACTTAAAGTTTCTTTTGAGGTTGTACCCTTGGTAGGAAAAATCCAAACAAATTTTGAGAAACCATCTACTACAGTAAAAATATAATTATATTGTTTCTTTGTCTGTGATAAAGGTCCAATATGGTCACAATGCAGGGTATGCAATGGTATATTGTGTTTATCAATTGAGTGCAAAAACCCCTCTTGATGTCCCTCCTTTCTTGTAGCTAGTAGACATGGTATACAGGTTACAAGAAATTCCTCAATTTTATTGTTTAAATTTTTAATGAAGTTATCTTTACCAATTAACTCTATCATTTTCTTCTTAGAAAAATGGCCGCGCTCGTGAACTCTTCTAATTATTTCTGTCTCCATACTTTTAGGAATAACTAATTGTTTACTCATACCTTTGTAAAGTAAGCCTCTTTCCAAATAATAATCTGCAAAAGGTTTTTCCCGCAAAATCTCCTTTATAGCCTTCAATCCCTCATCACAGTCTTGTGCTTGTTTTATTTGATCATGCAAGGTCACCACCATTACTGCTTCATAACAATTCCTACTTAAGGCATCCGTGTGTCTCATCTGGTTGCCAGACCTATGTTCATAATACATAATCATACAGATCAAGTAAAAGCACCCATCTAGCCACCTTAGGTGTCAAATCCCGTTTCTTTAAAGTCATACTAAAAGCTTGACAATCTGTAACAATTTTAAATTTAATCCCAAAGAGGTAATGATGAAATTTTTTAACGCCCTTGACTATGGCTAAGGCCTCCAGCTCATAGCTGCTGTACTTGCTTTCAGCATCGGTAGTTCTCTTACTCATGTAGTGAATAGGATGTAATTCCCCAGTCGGTGCCTTCTGCAGCAATATAGCCGCATAAGCCACACTAGATGCGTCTGTGTGTAGCTCAGTCTCAAGTTGAGGATTAAACAAAGATAAAACTGGGCCACTTACCAACTTCTGCTTTAACACATTGAACGCCTGTCTCTGTATATCATCAAAAGAAAAACTGGTATCTTTTCTTAAGAGGTCAGTGAGCGGTTTGGCCAATAAAGCATAATTTGGAATATACTTTCGGAAGTAAGACGTCAGTCCAATGAAGCTGTGCAATTGCTTAAATGTCCTCGGTTCTGGATATTTCATAACAGCCTCAGTCTTATCAAGTGAAGGTCTCACCTTTCCATCTTCCATCATATGTCCAAGATATTCCACTCGTCGCGATGTTAGGTTTGCTTTCTTCCAATTGATCTGTAATCCATGAGTGGATGCAACTTGTAGAACACATTTTAATCTCTCCAACGCCTGAAATTCATCTTCAGCATACACAATAATATCATCAATAAATGTTGCCATTATATTTTTTGATACTAACTCCCTGAATATTATTGATACAAATCTAGTGAAATACTTAGGGCAGACTGAAATGCCAAATGGTGCTCTAAGAAATTCCCATTGCCCATGGTGGGTAACAAAGGCAGTGTATTTGACAGATTCCTCACTAACTTTCAAATGGAAAAATCCATTTTCTAAGTCTAGAACACTAAAATATTTAGCACCACTTAACTTATCAATCAAATCCTCTATTATTGGTAAAGGATATTCATCTTTAACCATCTTCTTGTTAATATCTCGATAATCAACACAAACTCTTGTGGATCCATCTTTTTTTCTAACACAATAGGGCTAGCATATTCTGAATAACTTACCCGAATTATATTGTTGTCCAACCACTGCTTTACCTGTTGTTCGACAATCTCGCGTTCCTTCATAGATATCCTTCGTGGACGATGAGCAACAGGGATCATGACCTTTTATTTTTATTTTGGACATTTACAAACGCTTAAGTTAATCGTTCTTAGGGAAAATAGAGGGCATTTTAAATTTAAGATTCCGCGACATAATTATTATGGCGTGTCGTGTCCTTATTGGCCATGAAACCTCTTTGTTTTATGGACTTTAATATCATGTTTTCGCAGATGTAGCGTTTTTTTATCTTTTATCAATTCCTGCTTTTGTTGATGCAGTAACCTTATCCCAGGTGAAATGAAATGATTATGCTCTATATGGGTTAAAAATCTTGTAGGACTTTTAATCCACCAGGCCAGATAAGTTGGTCGCACTATGTAACAGTATGTTGACCTACTGTTACTGCAATCAGAAAATATAGTTGATGTATTAACCCTAAGTATTCTTAAGTAAAATATTATTGTGTTGTTTTGTATTAATAAAGAGATTTTAGATATATAAGTTTTGAGGTAAATAAATGATCGAATTTACAGGTTTTGTTTTATTTAAAAAAAAAAACAATTATATTAATGTTAATTTTATTACACAATACAGACATTAAAACGATATAGGTTATAGTTAGGTTCATTGATATTCCAAAAATTAAATCAGTCTTGTTAAAATGGCTAACTATATGCACAGACGAGATTTTATTTAGAATTTGTTCGCTTGGGTATTAAAATCATAAAATAAAAACAATATCCTTGTTAACAAGTGCAAAATAAAAACAAAAATATAAATACCTACACAAAAATCTATTAAAACCAAAAGTTATTGGCACTTAAGAATTAAGTTAAATGTCAAAATTTCTAAGGAAATACTTGGATAAGTATTAAAACCGAAAAGACTATCACAGTTGCTTAATTTAAAAAATGCTGCCGGGAAATAGCATGGTAAAGAAAAAAACAAACATTACTCCAAAGTAGTGTTGCCATCTTAGGAAGAAAAACTACACAGAGAAGGCACAATCATATAGTATCCCAAATAACATTTAATTAATTTAGATACAACACATTGTTAAATAGTAAGTAGTATAAACTACTCATTAATTAAATATTACCTATATTCCTATTAATTCAAAGCAAACTAGCTTTTCGTCGCGAAACATAACAATTTTGATCATAATTTAAAATCTAACTCCATAGTCAACCTACATACATATATTTGCATTGATAGACAAATAAATATTGACGATTCTTATTCAGATTAACAATTGTTTAAAACTCAGAATGTTATTTCAGTTGCTTGTCAAAGATAAACTATCTGTAACTAGAACTAAAAGATTTGCAAACATGGAAAAAACATTTATGTATGAAATACACGCACCAAGTGATAAAAACCAAATCTGTTTGATTATTTCATAAGAAATTGGTATTATCATTTTAATAAGAAGAGGTTTACCTTTGATAAATTCGTGTACAGTATCGTCCGAAATCAATATCTCATCTCGAACCATTTTATGCAAATCTTTTGGTTCAAATAATCAACCTAAAGATTGCAATAGCATTCAAACTCGATGCTTAAAAGCTGATCCAATAATTTTTGCATTCTATTTTACACAAATTTATTTATTACAAGGTAATCAAAGATCCAATATTGATTTCGGCGACAGCAACTGTCAAAAAACCGTGAATTCCCGCCACGGTGACGTCACACGTCATAGACTAGAGAACGCTTCGCTGTCATAGAATAGCTAGACGAGCGAAGTGCATAGAGCAACTAGACGAGCAGCCGCCGCACGCCGCACTCGATGCAGAACTTGGCGGAGTCGACTGGGAAGCGGCTGCCGCACTCGTGGCAGAAGCGCGAGAGGCGCGCGGCGGCCGGCGGCTCCGCGTGCACAGACGACTCCGAGCCGCTCGAGCTCAACTCCTGCCGCGATCGCCACACAGCGCTGCGTTGAGACGACGCTCGGGAACTGACGCGCTTTTCTATAGAATTAAGATGTTATTAAAAATAAATCTTAAGGTATGGAAAAATTGTTTAAAAACATTAGGATATAGAAGAAAAGTTTGTCTATTATTTTTTCACACTTATTTATTCTCACTTATAATAGGTTCTACTGTTGGTCATAAAAAACGGTTGTTTTGTTTTAAGTGACCAACTATGTAGTTCGAATATACTAAATCACTCATCCAAGTATTAAATAAGAGCTGTTGCTCGTGTCTTCGCCCCCATGAAATCAAAAATAATACAAAACACAGCCTATATCACAAATAAATTACTTTACTAATGATTTTTTTCAAAATCGGCGCGGTAGTTATAACGTGAACCAAATTTTTTTTTATTAGTAAGTATAAGTATAGATAACAATGTTCTGTTCAATTCTCACCGCTTAATGTGTGAACACCGAGCTCCTTGTACTGCGCGTCGACTTTGGCTATAGGATCGTTCAGTTCTGTAGATCGCTCCATGGCGAGGAACTCCTGGCTGGAGACGGACCTGACCTCGTCCTTGTGGCTGTCGACGGACTCCGAGCCGGCGTGGCTTCGCTCCGGCGCTTCAGAGTCCGTCGGCTCTTTGGAGTTACATAGCGATAATTTTGATGGAGATATCCTATTTAAGCTGGAATTAATGTAAACATTATTGGATAATAAGAAAATTTTAAGGATTAATTTAATATTTGTGTCACAGTGAATTAAAAAATTCTGGTATTGACTTTAACTTTACATTTGTGTAGGAATTAATTACCTGACTAACCTGCTATACGCTGAATCGTTGCTGGGCTTTCCGCCGGGGGAGAAATGACCATTCGACATTTGTTCGTTTTTATTGTTTTTCTTCTCGACCTTCATTCGCGATTCCTTCTTTGTAGAATTGTGGACATTCTTAGAGCTGCTAATTAAGTCTTTACTGGGCTGATTGTTTTCTATTCTCTCCGACTCGTAGAATTTATCAAAGTCCTTGAGAGATTGCATTATATCCTGTTCAAGAAGGTCCGCTTTGTGACGGTTCTTCGAAGATTCCGCTTTCAGCGTGCCTCTCTTCTGTATGGAATCAAGGAGGGATGTGGAGCGTTTGACGGAGGATGGGAAAAGGTTGTCGCCCTTTACATTATTACTGCTAAAAACAAGAGACATTGATTTGTTAACCGGTATCATACCATTATTATTAAAATTTTTGGCAATAGGTGTACTTTCGCCATTTATACTCGAAGTCTTGTGCGTATCGAATATATCAGACTGTTTAACTATCCTAGTTGTAGAACTATATGTGCGTTTCTTTTCAGTTTTTTGCTTATTGACCTCCTCGTCAAAGGAAGTCATAAACTCCTCTAGATCAAAATCCTCGCAAAGAGATTCATCGTCCCTAACGGATGTTTTTGAATTTATACTTTGTTCTAAGGAAGACATAAATTTTTCATATTGCGAATTAAGGTCGTTTAAAGAGGCTGCATTAGATTTGTTCGTGTTATTGTTTTTATTGATTCCATTTTTAATTTGTGCTATAGATTTTTTATTATTTTTATCATTAAAGTTAAACGAGTCAAACTTAGCTGGAAGATTTTCCGTCGTAAGTAACGACTCCATGCTGCTTATTATATCGGGATTATTAAGAATAGTGGTAACGTTGATGGGTAAGTTATCGTTTTCATTGATTAATCTGGGATCTATATAGTTACTGTCGGTCATAGAAGCGTTATCGTAGGACAGAATAGAATCAAGGTTAACGAAATTTTTCCTATCGTCGTCATTTTTTATCTTATCGAGTTTTAGAGGTTGTTTTATTGTCGAGCGTTGAAAACTATGATACATGGATGGTGCTATTTTAGGAATCTTATCTTTTAATTTGGGCGAATTGTAATTGGAAGAATAATTGGAAAACGATCTATTTAAATTACTATTTCTACTAAAATTGGTCCTATCTGGGGTGCTAATATTTTCTTTGCTCGATTTAATGAACGTTGTGTTTAATTTTTGACTAGAATTTTTATCATTTCTGTTTATCCTAAACGAGCTACATCTACCACCGAACGAACTCTTGTTTTCGTTACTAGGACTTCCGAATGATTTCATTCTTTGTAAAGTTGGTGTTTTCTGATAAGTCTTATTGAGTGTATCTTTCATCAATTTTGTATTATTTGTGAGATGCGAAGGTGATATTTTATCTTTATTCGGGCGAAGGACGGGAAGGGTTTTGTTTAATTCTTTGGGAGAGGTTTGCATTTTTTTAGGAATATTTGTGTCGGACGACATGAGCTCTTTCATTTGTCTAGCTGCAGACGCGAAGGGGTCGTAATTGTCGTCGAGCCTGCAAAGTTGATATTGCATGGACTGTAGACCATATTTGTAAAGAAAGTTTGTAATGTTTATACTAAACAGAAGACAAATAATATTTTATGATTTTTGTGCGATGATACTAAAGTAGAAAAATAAAATGCACACACAACTTACCATCTTTATCCTATTATTCAAAATATGTACACAACTTACTACTAAGGTAATGATGTATAAATAAATACATGAATACATAGTATATAAGGAACGAAGGAATAACCTTTTAATTTCGATTTTAGGTAATTTTAATGGAGGCGCTTCTGAGGAAATCGAATGCGAATCGCTATTATCTCCTTGTTGAAGTTCGTTAACAATGAAAGTTTTGTTTTCTATACTATTTCGAGTTTCCTTGTTGAAACTCTTGTATTTTTTACTCGATTTCGTAGTTTTTAACAATTTTCTATGAGATTGTTCTTTTGTCATCAAATTATTCGTTTCAGATATTGAAGGTAATTTTAATTGGGGCTTTACTTCTTCTATAGTCTGGATTTCTTCTGCGAATTCTTTCTCATAGAACTTCAGCTCAAAAACGGTGATGTGTTCCATATCATGTATATTTGTCTTTGTGTCATCATTCTTTAGATTATTAGCAGTGTTAACATCCGTCGTTTGAATCAATATGTCCTTTAAATCGCTTTTTAAATCCGCTAATGCATCGGAAAATTCATGTTTATCAACATTTTGTTGTTGTAAATCGGTTTTATTTAAAGCTTCAATAGAAATAGAATTAGGTGTATGTAATCCATCCATATCTTTCTCGAAATTATCTTCTGCTGATTTAATATTTATCATTTGATCTGTTAAATTGAAAAATTCTTCTAATTCAGTGGGTCCTTCTGACACCTTCGTATAAGTATCACCACTTCCATGACGACTCATTTCATTATTTATCGACGGTTGCCGTAAATCTTCAACAGAATCATTAAATATCTCCGCACTAAGATCGTGTTCGTTATGGTTTTCCTCAAATTCTTCAAACGAATTATTTATTTCGTCATATTTATTTTCAGTTTCTCTGTCTCTGGATCCTTCGTTAGTAGATACAGTTGCAGCACTATGATTAGAATATTTCTCTGTTTCATTCACATACACGGTATCTTGAAAATTACAATTAACAGAATTCATTTCTTTTATATCAAGTTGTGATTCACTTACTTCTTTTGATTGCTCATCATAAGAAATTTCCATCTTGGGGTTTTTATATAAAAGTTCCACCGATGTATCGGAAACAAGCGAATTTGAATTCTTCGATACATTTAGTTCTTTCACGTAATATTTTGTTTTTTTCTTTTCATCTTTAGTCTGTTCTTGACAGGTATAAATTTTGCAAGGAATACTTGGACAGAACAGTTCAGTATTGATACCAATAGATTGATAATTTCTATTGTTACTCCTGTTGCTTTGAACATCTTCGAGACTATCTAAACTCATAGTGCTTTCTTTAACGTTTTGTTTTTTGGTCTTTGCGATATCTGATTTATCATTTTGTTTTCTTGTTGATGATGGATTTCGTTTCTCAATTGGTTTTTGTTCCGAACGCAACGTATCTTTATCATCTTCCTTGAGACTCCCCAATTCAGTGGAATTAGTCCCTGTTTTAACAAAACGTCTTTTTTGTAATACAGTTTTCTTTATAACAGGTATTTGACTTTTGCTATCTTCAGTAAGTTTTGGCAATCCGATTTTTTCTTCTATTATCCTTTCTCTTCTTTCATTATATTTAGTTGTGATTTCCTCTAGTTTTTTGAGTTGTTGCTTTTTCTTTACATTTACTCGATTTCTAAGGTTATTTGACGATGGTTTATTTGTTAGGGTTAGTTCGGCGTTACTTTGTAAGGAACATTTGGAATTTCGGGAGTTTCTACGGAAAAGGAAAGGAAGGGTTTTAGTATGCTTTGAAATTTTAGAACAAACAAGGAGACAGGAACGCTTTTAACGTTATCGAACAATTAAAAATAATTACAAAAACAAATACAAGCAACCTTCCTTTCCCCTTATTTGCTATAACTATGTATTAAAAAGAAAAAAATCAGAAAATACCTAGTACTACTAATATCTCTCGCAAGTCTGGCCTGCCTCGCCTTCACGTTCGCATCGCCTGAATTGTTTTGAGTTGTTCTTGAATTCCTTATGACAGGCACGTGAGGAGCGCCGTCTTCGTGGCAGTCGTTACTCGACATTGATTCTGGAATTAAAAACAATTACACTGTTTATTCAGATTGTTAGACCTCTAGAGATCACCTGGGAAGTTTAAGTGCCGAAGGTTCCGAAACCTTCGTCTTTATCATTTGATGATGGCTACCGAGTGGGTTTTAGTGCGACAAATCCCACGTAATCTTGTCTTCCCCCCAGAGGGCAGGGTATCTTTGGAATTGACGGGGAAACGTCACCAAAAAAGACCTCTTGTGATGCCTTACGTAGAAATGAACAACTTTGTAATGATTATTAACTTATTAAAAGTTTCGTGAGTCATTATACTAATAATTAAAATTACGTGAAAAACTGAAAATGGTCGGTGCCTATACCAAATTTTTCACGTGGTTTAAGCCATGCTTTATAATTAACAAGCTTTTGCCTGCGACTCCGTCGACGTGGAATTAAAAAAGAGTGAGTTGCCTATGTGTTCTTCCAGACTATCCTCTAAATCTATACCAAATTTCATTGAAATCCGTCCAGCCGTTTAGGCTACAAATTTAAGAAACATCCATCCATCTAAACTGTCACATTTATAATATCAGTAAGAAGTGTGCTTGATAAGATAATGTTAAGAGTGTATATATTACCGGAGGCCCTGGTGCGGCCCTGCTTGTAGTCGCCGAACTCCCTGGGAGGTGGCGGGGA
This sequence comes from Papilio polytes, assembly GCF_000836215.1. Lineage (NCBI taxonomy): Eukaryota > Metazoa > Arthropoda > Insecta > Lepidoptera > Papilionidae > Papilio > Papilio polytes. Next base: position 3,279,036 of record NW_013525013.1, on the reverse strand, counting down.
CACGCCGCGGGACGACTCCACCGACGTCGACCGGCTGGTAGTCTTGTCGCGCGACTGGGATGACCTGGAAAATATTTATAAGTTAACATAGACGAAGATTATAACAAATTAAGTAATCATTGTGTTGCAGTAAGTCGTACAGTTAATCTATCTATTTTTAACTATACTAACATAATAAAGCCTAAACACACACCACTTACATACGTAAGTCAGCAATCGCAGTTTTTGAATAATCCTTTTGTTAAAAAGCCTCACACTTACGATAGGTTACAGGGTACATATTTTCACGCTTTTAAACCAAGGGGGTAAATAACCTTCATGTGGATAAGGGACCAAAAACTACAAACTGACAACATCAAGGAAGCAAGATCGACATTTTAACATTGTTATCTACAGTCAAAGACTGTCGTTGTCATTTGTGTATTTGAATTTTGACAAATGTTGTAATAAAGTTTTTACAATTTCACGCGGATAAAGCCGCACTGGAACAGCTATTTATTGCATAAAAGTGAACTTTAGTAGTTCAGAGATTTTATTTTAATTTACTAATTTCTTTTTCACAGTGGTGGTTTTGTTATCCATTCCGTAGCAAGAGGTGTCAGAGAGGACGATATAGCTTCGTCGCTGCTTCTTTTTTGTTATTGAACGAACTTGTGGCAATTAATTGGTGATTTTAAATACAGTATATGTTACTGATACGTACTTCCTGCCACGTGCGAGGGGTGCCTTATACTGTGTACGTGCGTTGAGGCGCTGCTTGGCGTCGGCGATGTGCGGCGGCGGCGGCGCGGCGGCGGCCGCGGGCAGGATCTTCGCCTTGTCGGCGCACCACTCCACATGCCGCTCGAACGCGCGCACGCCGAACGCCCGCGAACAGTGCGGACACCGTTGTAGCTCCGCTGTTGGCTGGAATATTAGTAACACTTCGTTATTTTACCATATGGAAATAAGATATAGAATGATATCTAATTACTCTGTACTAATATTATAAAGAGGAAAGATTTTCTATGCGTATTGAAATAACTCAAAAAATTACTGAGCCGTTTTTAAAACTTCCTTCACCGTTAGAAAGATAATTTATCTGTGAGTAACATAGGCTAAACTTTTAATATTTTTAAAATTTTACGCGGACTATTTCGCGCGAAACTTTTTTTCTAATAGTGAAGTCGTGGAACATTAAGAGTCCTGGCAGCAACCTAGATGGTTGTTGCTTCTAGCAATGTTGAAAGACCTAATATCCTCAAAACTAAAATAATATCATGTAATATAAATAGAAATATAAGGTTTTATATTTAAAAATATAGTAAAAACAGTGTTGCAATATAATACAGGTAGTACAATTATATCACGACCAGACAAAAAACAAAGAATGAAATAATCGACTTGTAATTGTAACTCAATCAAGTATTTTACGCTATCTACTTAATTTGAATATAGCCAGTTCTTCCTTCTTCATAACAAAGGTGTACGAACTCTTTATCAATGTAGTCATTTTGCATTAGAGCGTAAAGAGCATTTTAGCAAGTCAAAGGCGGGAAATGAGACTTTGGCTAATTAGTACAAATAACCATTCAAATGTTCGCTGGGATACATTTGCGACAGGCGTTCGCGTGACGTGAAAATAACTTTCATAATTCTTTACTGTCATGTAAATAGGTATACTAATAAAGCCTTTCTTAGTCCATTGCTGGACTTGTCGTCTTTAGCTTATGGAGAAATAGTCTAAATGACAGATCTTTTACGCCAATTATCTTTACGAAATTTTACAAACTTGCTGTTCAAAAACGTCTTCAGAAAATAAACAGTGTTTGGAATAGAATTAACTTGTCAATTCTTAAAAATTCTTAAAAACTATTCATATCATTAATAAATCATGCGATGGAAAATAGTAAACATGTTATGACTGCGGATATAATAGATATGGTAGCGTATTGCCAAAGTATACAAAGAAATATAAAGGAATGTAAAATAATACATCAATAAAATAAAAAACAATCTAATTTCTATGTATGGATAATAACATTTTTCCGACACATTGAACCAATGCTCCTTAAAGGCCTAAATATAGATATTTATATCATCTATACTAATATAAAGCGTAAACACACACACTTTGTGGTGCAGGATATCAGCAAGCATATTTTTAATAAATCTTTTTTTTAATAAAAAGCCCTTACGACACGCTTTCGGCTATATATTTTCACGCGATTAAATTTAGGGGATAGATAAATTAAAAAATTTAATGTGGGAAAGGGACCATAAACTACAAGTTACCAACATTAAGGAAGCAAGGTTGTTATGGTAACGGTAATTTTGACATTGGACAAATGTAAACAATAAAAAAGTTTTTATAATTCTTTGCGGATGAAGACGCACGCGAACATTTTAAACATATTTCAAGTTACTTGTATACGTATAGTTGGGTTCACTGTATCACTAATGTCACAGACTATTTAAAAAAGAAATGTCCCAATTAAACTGGCTGTAATTGACGGGCGGAAGCATCGGCTCAGAGCGACCAGTCTGCTCTGGTATTTATTATCTAGATCGCATCTTTTAAGACTAGAATCTGGTAACGTAGAAAGCTCGAAGCTTCACATCTAAAACGACTTGGTATTGATTTTAAGTACAAACAATTAGATGAAATTGAAAATGTTTCATTAAAAATAAAGCTTATACATTTTCTAAATTAAATACATATACACGTATAACATAGATAGCTAGAAAAACCAATTGCTATCCATCTAATGAGTGAACATTTAAGAAATATATTTATGGACTCAAATTTACATTGGTTGGAAGTGAAATCCCGTGCATTTGTGTGTGACTGTTCCATTCAATCATATAGCATATAAGTACCTTTTTTATTGTGCTCCTGACTGACTGAGGTTTGGGTTTAGGCGTCGGCTTGGCAGTGTTGGGCGGGCTCTTCTCGAGGAAGGGGCTGTTCTCTGGAAGACCGAAATTCTTTGGCAAGTACTGTTCCAAATCTGTGCCTGGAATATCGCACAATCTTATACAGTACATTACTTATAATTAACTTATAAATAAACATATAATTTTATATTATACGATAAAGTCCTTTACATTTCATGATGCTGAATACTTCACGATTTGATTTTTGATTGGTTTGAATCAAACTAACTTAACAAAATGTTAATTAACTTCAAATTAATATCGTGTCAAAAATGAAAGAAGTCATACGTACAAAGAATCAGGCGCAATGCCAGTTGATTGCCAAATGCGGTAAGCCAATCTTAGACCACAATTCGCATATTCATAGCAGAACACCTAATTTTGCAATTATGACGTGTTCCCAATGTTTATGCAATTACTGTTCGGTGTATCGGTTGCCATTTTGACATTTAATGCTATTTTTCGCGGTTAACCGTAAACTATTGCAGAGGTTCGACACAGTACATTCAACATCACAATATGCACTCGACTAAACGACTAAAACGCAATGAACTACAAGCGACACACCCAAGGCACGGCTCAAGACAAACAATCCATGCATTTAATATGATTTAATAAACATGAATCATCGTTTTATTTCGAATTCAATTCTTGAACCACGGTTTCTCAAACTACTCTGCTTACTTTCGGTAGAAATATCGATGCTCGTTTACAAAAGATCTAAGAAAGAATTACTTAACATTATTTACTAATAATGGCTTCTCATTAAAAAAATGAATAATCGCGTTGCCATATTTTGATGTGTCATAATAATCTAAACCAATTAGATTTATGCGAAAAGTTTTAAAAACATCTGAGAAATATTTAAAGCAATGTTCATCATCGAAACTGGAGCCAGTGTAGTGTTCTGTCATTTTGTATTAGGTAAATGTATAGAGACAGAATTTCCGATGAAAGATTGAGAAACATGTATCGAACTATGATGGGTAATGGTAGGCGATTGTTAGCAAACACAGCGTAGGAACAAATATATTATGCAAACATGGACCTCGTTTCGTTCAAGTTAGAACATACAATCGTGCTGTTTACGGCTACAAGCATTTTCTTTGTTTTCAGACTGTTCTAGATGCTTCTTGTAAATGCGTTCAATTATTAATAGCACTTTAGTCGCCTATTTAAGAACATCTAAAAAAATTTAGGCTTGAGTTCGCGCTTAGCTTCGATTTAAGTATCCCAGACGACCAAGACTCTATCGATAACTTCAATCGTATTACTCAGTATAAGACGCAATAAATAAAAGTTGAATATCATTAGAGTTTATCACAATTGGAACGTGAAGAACATTACCCAACACAATGATATGCAATCAAATGTAATATTAAGGTACCGTATGGCTTTAGTTATTAATGTACTTCACGTAAGTGGGGTATTTCGCAGTTATCTTATAAATTCTAATGTTATTCAGAGTCAGCAGTGATTCTCATTACATCGATGATTGTAGGTGTTAGTAAAATGTCCGCATACAATGCGCGGTGTCACCGTTACATTGGTGTCGGTGTGGCAGGCGATGAGGCAATGACATGTAAATGGTTCACCCACTCACCGGAACTGGGATGGCTCGTCGTTGCCAGCCCTTATTAGCCATAGAAATACACAAGTTCATATTAAAATATTAAAAATAAAATAAATCATATCAGAAAATTAGTATCTCAAAAAACATAAAATACTACATACTTCCATTGTTATAATCCTCCAACAAGGAATTCCCAAGAGTAGTATAGGAAAAATCAAAACAGTAAATTACCTTCGCGTCTCTGCCTCGAGGAGTCGAAGGTCTTTCGCTTCTTAGCCATGGTTTTCTCGCATATTTTGACGTGTTTTGCCAGTGACTGGGGTACGAAGGTGCGGGCGCAGACGGGGCAGGGCATGAGTGGCAGCGGGCCCGCGGGCTGCGGCGCCACGGGGGCCACGGGGCTGGTGGGCACCGGCGGCGAGGGCGGCGGTCCCACATGGCTCGGCGGGGGAGTTCTCAGCAGCGGCCTGTACGACTCGCAGGGGGAACTGTCCCCCGCCGGCTCCGGAGACGCGGAACGTGACGACTTTGCTGACAATTCTTGTTGTTGCCGTTTACCTAAAACAAGTGACAGATTTCTTCATGAAATACATTCAACAACTTTAAAATAAAATAAACGAAATCAAAGAAAATGAAACAATTATCTTTAAGTTTTTTTTTTCTATGTGGTGGTATCTTAAACAGTATAAACAATATCGTGAGAGAAAGTGAGGGAAATGAAGGTATAAAATGTAATTACAATTTTCTTAAACTGTTAATCAACTGAACTGATGATATCGAAATAGAAAGGTTGTATTAAAAATAGAAATTCTCACGACTTCCGACACATGATGATCGTTAGGTAAAATGCAACAACACTTTTACTATCCCTGACTCAAATTACTCATCTCTTTCACTTTCCGAAGATATCAAATTACATAGAATTTGTTATGTAGCAAGTGTAGCGTTACAGTATTATGAAATTAGGTTTATGTCTTATAAACTTGACTAAACTAAAATAACACATTTTTCATTTCTTATCTTAATGCTGCATATACCAATTTCTTTTATATGTACGGTCAGGTCATATGAAAAAACAATATAATTCACAATAACAACGCTCTAAGCGCAAAAACATAATTTCCAAGGGCGCGTTGAAGGTAAACATGACGCAAGCCACCGGCCGCGACCATCGATTAGGCAAATTACTATTAAAACACGCAACTTCTTATATACCATATAATAAATATATGTAACCTATCAGACAAATTCTAGACAAGACAAATACTATATATTGAAACAGTGCATTTTGTACTAGGACAACTCAATCCGAAATACCACTGCATAATACTAAAGCATAGTTGTTGGTAAACAATCCTGAATCTACCCAGCAGAATAATGCGCGTAATACTTTTCATAAATAAAGAATAACAATTGCATATACTTACAATAGCAACAAAGAAGTCGTAACGTTAAATTAAACATGACACTATTTAAAATATTAATATTTTCGATTTCCAAGCTTATTGATATTCCGATTTATCACAAGACTGCGAGCGACCGGTTCCCCTCATTTAACGTATTCGTAAACGACACAGCAAACCGGTTTCATTCACTACACTAGGCGATTAAATATAACTTAATCTTGCATAAATGCAAGTGTTTAACGTTCCAAGTTAAAACTTGTTATACGACCTTGACTTAGGTTTTGATAAACTAATGTGCAAGAATCAATTGTCATTAATTTTAACGAGGCGGTATTAAAAAAAATACTAAGTGGGTATTTAATAAATTAGAGATGTCAAACGTGTTTATGTATAAATAGGGTTGTGAATGGTGTACCAAAATCGTGATTTTTCGATTATCGATATCGATAATGTCGAACAATTAATTTAAAGAAACATAATATTCTCATCCAAGAAATGTAATTTTAAAATCACTCTGCTCCGGAAGCATTTAAATGTAAAGCAGTAAAGCGTCAGTCTGAATATCTGTTAATGCAACCACAAACAAAATAAACAGCTAAATTATTTGTGAATCCTAAGTTGTGCTACAAACCGAAAAAAGAAATATGTGCTGATTTAAAATTCCGCATCAGTAGAGGCTATCATCACCGATTTTACCCTTTCCGAGAACATATTGGCTGTTCCCAACACAAAAGATGTCTTCGTTATGCGCCGCACGTTGAATTGACGAAATTGCTACAAGTTTTATTTAACAGTGGTTAACAAGCGGTCCGAAGTCTGCCGGCTGCCTACATCAAAGAGCTGAGTGTAAGTAATAAGCGGGGAGAGAACAGGGTTGTTGTTATTAATGGCGTTAACGATGTGTCTACAGCCGACTCGAACGTTAAGGATATCCTTGTCCAAATTACGATACGTTTTTATGTTCGGTTTTAAGTTTTGTCTCAACTTTCACGCTTGGATATAATTAAGTGTTCGTTTAAAAAAAAACATCGATTTGATTGTTATGGGATGGTATAAAAAAATATACGTTTCTTGTGTCACTTTTGTATGATTTAATAACAGATCCTGTCTATCTAAGAGCAAATATGTATAGAAGTTCATTAAACACTATACTCCATATATTTCCTCATGAAATGTATAAAAAATAACTACTGTATTGGGCTTGGACTAATAAATGTCGAACACATTTTAAAGCAATTTGTACTAAATAAGATAGACTACCGTTTAGGATCGTTGTAAGGTAATAAATAAACTGTTTAGTTTACCGTTTATGACTTGTTCTGTACTAAAGATATTTTTTAATTGCAGCCGCAAGCCAGACGCGTCCTAAATATCTTCCATTGAGATCATATCACGAGTAACTGACGATCAGATTTTTAAAACGATTTGCTTGATAATTTTCTCCAAATTTAATACCATTACTTCTGAACAGTAACAATGATTTATTATAGGAGTGATTTATTATTATTAGCCTTTAAAAAAATGAAAAAATATTTCCGATAAAAATGAAATTTATGATAGTTTTTTTTCATATAACTTTTTTATAAATAATCTGTAGAAATATCAATGTTGTAGTAAAGAACTAAGTCACTTAAGACAAGTCACATACTTAAATACACAAATCCATACTCAAAATAAACCTGAGGGATACTGTCCAGGAAATAAGGAAAGGCAAGGGGAGAAATCGTACTAGTCATTGCCTGGCACGTTAAAGAAAAACACCCTTCAAAAATCGACTTACGTTGAAAATGAAAACGCGAGGTGTATATTTATAGTTTGCTAGAAACAATTGTTAAAACATTGTATCACGTATTAAAGTAGCCAGAAGGTAGAAGAGATGTAATCATCCCTAGAGAATCAAATAAAGTCAAATACTTAAAAAAATAACTTTAAACAAAACCTTAACTAGATTTAGCTAACACCATCGCCTAGCGACTAGCCCATGATGCCATCCATGTCATTTTCAATTTAAAAACAGACATAGGTATTATTTTCGGGATTAGAAAGTCACTAATATTATCTAAAATACTGAAAAAGTCAACAATTCATCAAACGACCAGATTTTAAATAAGTATGCATTTTACTTGGCATATTTGTTATGTTCATGCTCATAAAAGATTTGTTTTTGTTTACAAGTTAGGGTCAGAGTCCTACATAAGTACGTGACGTAGATACTATAGATGTGATTGTTTGACTGGAGAGAGGTTCCGTCTATTAATATTCCTTGAGTGCACACAAACGGATAGGAGGCAACGGAAGAGACACGCTAATGCGCGCTGATGTATTTCTGTCAACACCTGTTAATGGTCGACTTGACTAACTTTTTATTTACAGAGAACAAATTATTTTAAAAATACAATTAAAGTCTCTGCAATCAGAACTTTACTAGCGAATAAGTGTGATTGATATACTATTAAGTAAATCGTTTATGTAATAACAACGTATATCTAGCTTGAAACTTCATGCAGCTTTAACTTTAAAGCAGAAATCATTGTAGCATTGACGTACTGATTGTCCAAAATTGCAAAGAAATACATCATCAACTATTCTTGTTAAGTTCAAGTAATAAATTAAACTGATAATTACTATCGCAATGGTTTATTACTTTATTTATTTTTAATGACAATTATCAATGCAAATTATATTTTACATTGTAAAAGGTTCAACTTTACAAAGTAAATAACATCACGTACACATTTTTTTTAATGTCATTAGCATTAAAAAAGCAAAGCTAATCAAGCGATGTAATCGGAAATACCTTGAGATTCTAACGGTAAAGTTTTTCAAGCTGAAGAAAGCGCATCAAAAATAAAAATAGTAATTAAACAATATAATCTGCGCGAAGAGGCAATAAAGCACAAAATTAGTGCCTGTCCTCTGAGACAACAGCGTGACTGCGTTGAGTGACTTAGTTTTTATAGTCCACGGGTCTCCATTCTTAACTCAAATGACGTATACGAAGAGAAACTGAACTTTTTATAAATAATCACGAGGCCAATTTCGTGCAAAGATTTGCCTAAAGATGATAATAAAACAGCATTTAGCTCTTTTAACAACATCTAAGCCATAAACACTGTAAGAACGGAATAGATGAAAATGTATAACAATAAAATTTACCAGTATGTAGACGTAGCCACAACAGTTGCGACGACCTGAATAATTGAAACTAAAGAAAGTGACCACATGATACATTACACGATTAATAAAACAATGTCAGTCGCTTTCTGCAAAAGGTTAACTTTAAAACTCGGCTGAGCAAAGTCCGTGGGAACGAACAAGCGATGTCTGCTAGCTGAGACTTAGCGATCTTCCTTCACACCTCTTACGTAAATAAAGGTCAGCAAATTAGTGAGATAATGTGAGAACTGCTATCCAGATAATGTTACACGTACCAACGGAACTTCAGATAAATTTAATTGTAATCTATTAGATTGGCAAAGTGTTTAAAAACTTTCAGTTAAACCAACGTTTCTTAGTTAAGAAATTAACTAGTATTACCTTAAGTTACATAAGTGTCTTATTTAACAAAAAAAAATTACGCGTTTCACTTAGAACCTTTACCAGATAAGTTTAACATTAATTTGTAGAGACATTCGTAGACACGTTTCACCTTCTAAGCGACGGATACCATAGCATTTAAAATCTGTATTAAGGATAACAGGTCGTGAAAAAAGTTATAACTGCACTTGCGTATATTCCCCGTGTGTTTGATGGTGCAGTGAGACTCGATGTACGTTTTAATTTACGGTTTAATTCTAACGGTATCCTATACCGTGTAGAGGACAGCTTAGTAATAAAGTCGGACATTTATTCCGTGGTTTTATAAAATAAATTACGAAACAATTATTGTACTCGTTTAGTATGAAGAATCATAAAAAAATTAATATCTAATATTCGACCGATTTAATTCGATTCGCTTTAATTTCACGCGGATTCGTTGCACTCAAATCTATTGCAAAAGCCGACATTAACCTTGCTTGTATCGATATATCTCTAAACGATTTCGAACCCAACTGGAAATTGGTTTTAAAACGTTGGCGCTGAAGAAAAGTGTCAATGTTTTGTTCACGAACGAAATTATTAATTTACTAGCTTTCGCCTGCGACTCCGTCCGCGTAGTATTAAAAAAAAACAAAACCAAGTAGACTATGTGTTCATCCAGACTATCCTCTGCATTTATTCCAAATTTCATTAAGATTTCGTTCAGCAGTTTAGGCTACAAACTCTAACAAACATCCATTTATCCATCTAACCTTTCACATTTTTAATATAAATATGAAGTATGATTTGTTAACAGAAACGTAGAATGAATACATATCAGTTTAAAAGAATCTGAGGAAGATTGCAATGTTAACGTGCGCATGTCTCTCACTGAATGGTATGTAAAGACTTGAATTTTGTTTAATTGTTTACAGTTTACACAAGTGTTACGTAAGCAAACAAACCATTGTCTATTTATACGAAATTATTCACAATTACTTAACCATAGCTGTTAAATAACAGATTAGTCGAAGAAAAAAAAGTAAAAACAGGTTTCTTTAAACACGATAAAATTGCTTGTTACTTTGTTTCAGAAGTGAACAAATCTATTCGTAAAATATACTAAACTATGAAATAGCACGTTACTAGAACTTAACGTATTCATTTTATACGCTTAGGCATTTTGCTTCTTAGAAAACGTTCGCTGCAGTTTCTATTGACGATGCAGTCATGCAGTAACAAGTAAATAGTTGTTAAGCTTTGCACCCTATTACCACAGTTATAGTTGCTATTGTTAAGTGCATGTGCACCCGACTGTATGCGAATCGTTTGCGATAAGCAAACAATGTGACGAGCTCAACACTCTGACACTTGACCTGGATATAGATGGATCTCTGGGATTATAGATGTAATGTGAAAATAGGTATATTGTTAACTATAAAGTCATCATGCTCAATAGATATTTGTAGGCGAAGAGCTTAAATATAGAATGGAAACCAAGATTAGTACCTTTGTTTTTGTTACTTTAACTACATCTGTAGTTAACGATAAGGATTGGTAAATCCTAATCAGATTAAAAAAATTCAAAGGGAAATTTAAAGAAAACTCTAAAAAAGGAGATATTCTTACCCAGCGGTTATAAGGATTGTTTTACGAAACAATTTGATGAAGCCACTTCGTGGATAACACTCGCAAAGCCAAATCTCAGCTAAAAGGGGATAGCTATTCTTTAATTTACATGCAAAATTTAAATGAACTTTCACACCTTAGCAACAATTTTTAGCATATAAACTTCGTGCCCTAAAATACAAAATAACATAAGATGTTACTTTTTTTTTACTAGGATGTGAAGATGCTGTAAAAAGTAAGTGCACGACATTTGAGTTGAGCACGCGAGGATAATAAACCTGAAGGCATGATACACATGTCTCGCACTATCACGAGCCTGTCCGATTCCCACGCGCAAACAAACCCGGGTACTTTATTGTTTGAGGGCTGTCAAATAGAGGAACCTGTTTTGACTCCTATGAGAAAAAGGGTTGCATTTTTGGAGAGATTTCATATGAGATCTTTTCATCCCATTGGTCGGTTTCATTCCCTTTTAGAACGCTATTTTTATCGCATCACAGCAGAATGTCAAAGGTGATATTATATAAATGTTGTTTACTTATTGATTATTATAAAGTTAATAGGTTATCAACTTATTAAAAATAGATATGGCTAGTTCTTCACAGGTTTATCCGATAGAATGTGGTTAGCTCACACAAAAAAAAAACTGAAAACTGGAAAGTAAACTCTTGATGTTTGATCGGAGATATTATAGTTAATGATATAACGATAAAATTAGTGTTTTTAAATTTAGTAAAGATGGTAGAAGATATCGGCAACCCTATCTCATCTGGTAAGTACCAAACTAGGACGCGTCGTCAACATGACATTTTTGTTTATATTAACAGCAGCAAACTGGGTAAAGTTACAAAACGTTTATTTGGTGTTAGTTATTAGAATTAAGTGTTGCCTATTGTTACTGTATTTAAAAGGTTTTGCACATTTTTAAAAATACTTACATGGAATCTCTCCACAATATTCCATCATTATAATGAAATGCACAAATGCAACAACTGCATGAAATTTATTTATCTTTGTCGTGAATGGTCTATCCAAACAAAAACTCAAAACTTTGAATGTTTAAAAGAAAGTTAAAAGACTTTAAAGAAGTATAATCCAAAAATAGAGAAATTTCATGGGTATAAATAAAAACTCACTTAAAATAGCCAGGAAATGAATAAATGTCTTTTAAATTACAACACGCAATTGTTTATTCACCAATTACCATTCGAAAGTAACCGCAGGTTGATAAATAATGTGAGGCATTAAATTTCTCAAGAGATTGATATAAAATTTAAACATTTCTTACCATTTTTACGCGTTACACAGAAACAGGACAACATTTTACTTCGAGCACTTACAGCATCACAATGTTAACATGTGTAACTTTCAGCACAATAACTTCAACACTGAACGTAGAACAATATGCGTGTACTGCACAGGTTTCTGATATCGGCTTGAGACTAGGGCTGTCACTTCCTCGGTTTTGATTAGAATTCTTTGGGTTTTATAGTAGATAGTACACCTACGAGTTTGATTATTTCGGGATATTGTGTGGTGTGAATTCAAATAAGTCAATGGACGTCAATCTCTATTTCTGGTATTTTTCCGCAAATAAATTTCGGTTGACAAATGTATGGTGTTTATTTTTTTATTCGACGCCAGAGTCATTTACTAAAAGTGGGCAGCCCTATCCGAGACACACACGTGCTTATCAGTTGGCCCGTACATATGTGTGTAAGCATAGTAAATATTCGTAAGTTAAAAGAGCACACTTTGCATACGAAATTTACGCTAACCACTTCAAGGGCATGCGACAAAATGACAGGAATGGACAATTACTTCGACACCTTGTTAACGAATCGTGACCTTGTTGGGGCAGATATTGATGTTCCAAAAAAACGAGAAGATCGTGTTTTTCCTTATTCTTCGACATTGATTTGCTCTTAAAGTAATGGAAACGAAACTAAGCTAATACTAATATACATACGTGATTGATGTGACTGGGATTTTCCACAAATTGACAAGAAAAATCTGCACATGTTTATTATATTATATAAGATACAGTTTGTTCTAAAGATATGACATTGAAAAAGCCATTAGTGATTATCTTAACTTCTCGACGGGGATAATTTATTATCAAAGTTGGAAAAAACTAGTTTCATGGATGTCATAGCGTTTAATTAAAAAATGATTACAATTCCAATGATTGTCTTTCCAGATCATTGTTGTAACAGGAATTTTTGGTTTACTTTAACTGAAAATTATTATTAGAACTATAGTAAATAATCCAATTAAATCGTCTTGCATATTTAATGGTAAGATAACGGAAGCGAAGTAAGCGGCGTGAAATATTATAGATAGGGAACGTCCTAGTGGGCTATAAATAAAATTGGGCCTTTTTAAAATCACTTCAAATGGTGCTTGTTATTAAAATAGGCAGCTGTGTGTCCCGACCGGGGAGTGTGCTACTGTTGAAATAAAAAAATCTACAACAGCTGCATATTGCGTGAAGATATGCAATTGAATAGCATTCCAATGAGAAATACGATGGCTTGCGCGCAAATCAACCGCGAATAATAGACACGGGTTTAATACTTTTTGTAATAATAAAGTTTTAAAATGATGACTTTAATCTTAGCTTATGGATTAGAAATTCTTTCTCTCCTATATCTTATATGGATGACATTTTTTAATTAAATTACTTAACATATTATTGTCTTGTTTTGTTTATATTTCAACTTACTCTACAGTGATTTTTACTTGCAATAATATTTATTAATGTTTTAGACGCGGAAAATTACGGTAACACTTTTTTCATGCTCATATTTTTGGTACAGATTCTCGACCTCTGAATGTTAAAGATAAAAACTGTCAATGATATTATTTTATTTAAGGTACACTTATTCACTTACATAATGTTTTATTTTGGGTTTAGAACCCAATCTTAGAGATTAGTGATAGTTCAGCAGTGTAAAAACTCAGAATTAAACTGACTTTTGACCAACAAATCATCTTGAGCTTCAAATTTTTGTATTATTATTATTTCATAAATTTATTCTTAAAAAAGAAGAAAAGAAATAGGATTAAAAGCGAAATAAAAAGCTTGCGATAACTATACTACTTATTACAAAGGCCATAAAATTACTTCGTGTAAGAAACGTGAAAGAATTCGTCAACTAACCATTGTTTATGGTGCTAAAAAGGGTCCAAATACATTTCTCTGTGATCTGGATGAAATTAATCTTGGTATTATTGTAAACTGCTTACCTTTCTTAGAACCAAACAATGATTTTAACTTCGATATCGTTCGTTTCTTCATTTTAGTAGAGTAAACACGGAATCACTAAGCGATTGTATACATCGGCCCACAACAGACAGAAATACACTCAACACAACGTCCTCAAGTTTTTCAAGCAGACATAGCTTTTTGCTCCTTTTGCCGCTCTTATTTCCGTGCTACGAAAATAGGCCCAGCGTTACACTTATACCGGCGCTGGCGCATCACTCATATACACATTATGTTTCAAATTAGATCACTAGGTTTATAATTAAGAAAACACTTTATGCAATCAACTAAGCTACGTTTACATTGGTATAGAATGCTAATATTACTAAACACCTTATCTCGTTCGACACTTCGCTTATCACCGGTATCACATGTCAGTGTGCGTTACGATAAAAAAAAGTTAAAGTTAAAAGCACACACGTAGAGCAAAACACTAGCCGCCGACACAAGCTCTGCTATAAAACTGAACCGGAGTTTAAATGAACAACAAAATTAGGAAATTAATAAAATTGACCATACCGGTCGTCACAAATTTAAATGACGTACGAGACGGGATTACACAATTCTATGACCGTTTATGTAGTAACAGTTCACGAAGTAAACGAGCCACGACGAGCGGGAAGCGCTTGCGGCTATTCTAGTGCGTGCTGTGGACGCAACTGAGTAGGGTACGCACTACACGCAGCGACACACGAGCGACGCACGAGTCTACACGCGGTCCATCCTTACACATTGGTCTGTTACAAAAATCGTTATAAAACCACGAACCCTCTTCCGTTAACAGAATCCCGTTTCCGTGCGAGCGCGATCGAGCGGCGAAATAGAATGGACTCGAACGCGATGCATAGGAGAGCCAGTTTAACTGACGACCCGACGGCCGTGGTGACAACACCGGAGGCGATGTATCCGTTGCACTTTAAAAATGAGCTCTCGACGAGTGCGAGTATTCTGATCAGGATACTTTAGGAAAGAATCTCGATCGGTATAATGGGTCGCGCATAAATCAAAGGGTGTGAAGGGTACACATAGATTTACTTGTAAGGGTGAGAGGGAGCGAGTGGGGCAAAAAATCGAAAGGAATGTTCAACGATTTTTGCGTCAATTATATCCGTTTCTCACGGTTCTTATTTGTAGTTCACAGCTAAGTGTTAAGTATACTACGGGACTAATTTATACTTGTTACGTAATAATTAAGCTTTGCGAATTTTACGTAGTTAAAATTAAAATGTTTTTCCAAGTTGCAAGTAGCTTGTAAAAATATTCGAACAACTTTAAAGTCTATTCACGGTACACTGCAGTAAAACTTTAGTATGTATTCTAGTGTTGTCCAATCGATAAGCTAATATATTAAACTATTGCAAATGTGTAATGGAAACATCGCCGTATCGTAACAAAGTAAACGAGCAAAATAAATAGCCAATCTCTTTATGTCAGGGTCGAGAGCAATGTATACAAATATCAGCAAATTGCATTATTGATAAATACGAGGAAGCCATATTTAGTGATTATTTCGAAAAACAGTTAATAATTGGTCCAACTGAGCTATAACCGTACCAAAGTCTTCAATTGAGCTAAATTAACAATAAACTGATTTAATAAAACAGCTCCAAAAGATTAATGTTTGTTATACATTGATTAATACATTTCTAAATATAAAAGGACATAATGAAAGTTGGTGTAGCCCAGCGTGTATAGCTTCATTACCCATTGTCTCGGTATAATTCATAGGTGTGAAAGAGAGAGCGTATCAATTCATCCAATTTCTATGGGCAGCATCAAAAGCAATGGCCTGGGACGAACCGCTGCGTTACACTTGAGTGAGTACAATGTACACACCGAGGTAGGGGTCTCGGGTTTCTATCTGGAGGAGTTTTTAAATCAAATATGCAGTATATATTTAAAGTTTTGGTATACACAGTTTTTTAATTTTACTTTTAGGCATAATATGACATTATTTGAAGGTTACCTTTTAGATTGAAAAAATTTCGCGCCAGTGAAACGTACCATTCTACTTAGTAGTGATAAAAATTATTAAATTTCTCCTACATTTATATTGTAATAAATCTGATATAAAATTGATATGCAACATATTTAAATATCACAAATGAAACCACTTTGATATTTGCGCTTGGAATCGCTTATTATCCTGCACTTGTATGTTTTTAGCTTTCTTCATTATCTACCGGTATTAATACCTATCTACCATCAGATTATTTTTTTTAAGTAGTCTATTACATTTACAATCATTTAGTTACTAAGAAAGAGTCCACATCGTGACTTTAAAATCAGATAATGTACCAAATCGTGCCTCTTGTTGCAAAATTGTGACATAGAAAATAGCAGTAAATAATATGTAGAAATTACGGTTACGCATCCCTAAGATAGTAATTAGAAATTAATCATTATTTTGACTAATCCATTGATCTGACCTAACAAAGGGATTAAAAGCTAGGTAAACAACTCTGTGTTGATCTGGTCACTATTTTATTCATTTACTATCTTCTACATCTATGCCAGATTTCATAAAAATCCATACAGTCGTTTAGGCTACAAACTCTAACAAACATCCATCCATCTAATCTTTCCCATTTCTAATACTAGTATGAAGTATGATTGGAACATAAACAGAATACATTTACATTATCAAACACGTTAATTCGTCAGTAAGTCACCATGATTATAAGGTGTTTAACTGTAAGTTGTAGATACCGTAAACATCTACTTCATCTAGTAAACAAAAATCATAACTAAGCATTTAAATATTACTCCATTGTTCTCTCGGACAATTCATACGAAACTAAATCTTAGCGCATATTACGTACATAACTTGTATTGCGTAAGTGTTGAGGCATCGCTACGCACAGGTTGGATTGTTTCCACGGTCCGAACGTAAGGCATTAACCCCGCAAGTATAGGAGAGCTTTTAAAAGTCCAACAAACATAAATACAATAAATTTAGACGCAAGCAGGGGGCCACACACTTGAACTTTACCAAAAATAACGCCACTTAAAACAAACAGGATAGTTAATAATTTATAAATTTTGTATTTCATTTCCGTTACTTTGAACTTACCGTAATATGACTGATGCATATTACATACATATTTAGATTTAAAAGAAGGTAATAGTATTAAATATAATTTGTAATGGTTTTTAATATGACGTCTTTGTTTAGTCCCTTATTTATTCAAAAACATGCAGCAAGCTAGATTCGATCTCTACAACAATTAGATACAATGTTTTATTATTGAGAAACAAATAAAAAGCAACGTAATAGCAATTCACGTAAAGTACGCGTTTTTATCATAACTAGCTATCTCCATATACAGTAAAAGCACCATATAAGTGTATTTGCGTGAGCAATTTTGCACGCATTTTTGCGCTAACGGAGAATAACTAGATGCTATGCAAACAATGTGACCTGGCAACATTACTAAATAAGTCAACGACACATCATAGCAACTTCAAAACAAAGAAACTTTACAACTAGAAAACTTACTGTATAAGGTTTGCTTCTAACAAAGATAAATCGACGTTTCATTACTGTAGGTTTTCATTATCAAACTTGTATAAAAACTTTATAAACCATCTCATCATCATTGTACCTAACACTCTGCAAATTATGTGCGGGTCTTTCATACATCTCTATCAGCCGTCATATACGAATTCACTTTCTTCTTAAGCATATCCTCTTTCACCCAATCCATACTTTCTGGTTTTCCTCTACATTTGTAGCCATCTACATATGATCTTCAATCTTCTTTTTTATAAATCCTACGAATGTAAAAATGACCTAAACATGCGAACATTTTGAAATGATCCGTAAGAAAAATAGGCCTTTTGGAGTACTATTTTGTTTCACAGTACTTGCATTACGTGTAGTATTGCATTACTTGGGCTAGTATAATATTGTATTATCTGTGCTTGTAGTAACTGCAGCGCTTCCAAATTGAGCAAAGCTATCGAATGCGCATTGTGCAATATGCGTAAAAATAAATATTGTGCGATCAGTCAGACCTTGTCTGCATAGTCAGACATTGTTTGTTGATTGGAATGCATTTATTTCATAACATTATAGAGTCTAGACTAAGCCTAATAAACTAGATGACTTGGTCAACCTTATTCAGAAGAGACAGGAACATTAGAATTTAATGAGAACTTTCAATTTTTTTCAAATTAGAATTAAAATCAAACAAATTGTGATATCTGTAAGTGTTAAGTTAATAGATAAAGCTATAAATTCCTATGAATGGACGTCAAGTAAACAGTAGAGTAGGCACGGAGGTAACAGGTGTGACGGGACCGTAAGACCGCGTGTGGGCGACATTACGAAGGTTCATTATCAACATGACGTGTCACGTATGATATTTTTATAATACCACCCACGACTCAAGTCCCTGGCTTTAAATTCGTATGAAGTCATTCCGGTGTCGCCTTGAAACAATTAATGATCGTTATTAATTTGGTCACAATTTTGTGTAAACGGGCAAATGTAACTTTATCTATGTACTAGCTTTAGCTCGCAACTCCGTCCGCGTGGATTTAAAAAAAAACACAAGTGATTGGCCTTTGTGTTCTTCCAGACTATGCTCCACATCTGTACCAAATTTTATCGAAATCCGTTCAGCCATTTATGCTACAAACTCTAACGAACATCCATCTAAACTTTCGCATTTATAATATTAGTATGAAATAATAAAATTGTTTGTTCCGGGTAATCTCCGAAACGACTGGGCTAATTTCGGACTTTCACTGAAGGGTAGCTGAGATAGACGGGCATATTATAAGCTACTTTTTATGTTAATATTGCGTGGACGAAATCGCGGGCTACACCTAGTAGCTACTAAAAGATGTCACATGAAGTTATCAGTAACAATCAATAACAAATTAATTTACTATTCAAATAATCGATTAAGAAATATTTTATTATAGAAAATGATAAACGTTATTAAATGAAAGAAATTATTAAAGAATCTACAGTTGTACTACTACTGGTGAAGTAGTCATTAGAGTAATCAAACACATAGTAAACTACTTGTTACCAACTTCATAAGGCTTTAACCGTTATCCTGTAGCAAAAAGACATGTTTGATTGATTAAAACCAGTCATTGCTTGCATTTTATGTATGCGTATTTAACAGAGCGATTCGTATCTTCTTAATTTGGTGGTCACCTTTACAACCAGTTTCTCTTCAATGAATGTCATCTTTATCGCGCGCCGCCCGTTGATATAACCAACGTAATAACATCTTATTATCAGACTACAAAAAAAAGAGATAAAACGACTTATTATCTTAACACACTTTTTAAGATACCGCCAGAAAAACCAAGTTTTATTAGTGAAGTTGAAAGAATTGCCAAATTAAAAAACAAACCACAGTGAACCGGAAAAACCGGAGACAAAAACAATGAAAAACACACTAGAGAAGGAAATGCCATATTTGCCATGAATGCAATGGCAAATGCCATATTAAAAAAATAGATAAATGCTAATGTACTTCGCGTTGGTTGTTTTTAATATTTCCCGACGTCATATCTATCACATTTATAAGACAAATTAAGACTTGACAACTTTCACTCATGAGAGCGTGCATGCATATAAGATAATTAGCCCGTTTACTTGATTACTTTGTATAGTATGACGATGAACGGTAACCGAAAACCGTAGTCGAGAAAAGATAAAATATTCCTTCTTATATATCCAATCACGTTACTCGGTAGGCAATCTTTGCGATCTCAGATATCTATCCTTTTTTGGACAGGACGATCTGTATCGGGGTAACAACATTTTGGATCTCAATCTAATCAGATTAAGAATAATTTTTATTTATCACGTAGCATTAAAATAAATCAAATAGAGTTGCAAATGCTGTTATAACGAGCATACTAAGCAGTCCACTGGGCATTGCTTGCATTATAATGTTTATGCCTAATGGCCAATACGTGACTTCAATGTAAGTCAGACTGTTGCAAGCAAGTTTGTTTTTCTTTTTAAAACATAAATAAAAGCTTTAATTCATAAGATACACTCTACTAGGTCGTCTAGTTTCTTCAAATCAATCTTAAATTCATAAAGTCATGCTCTACCCTAATTATAATAATAATATTCGTTACATTTTTAGATCAATATGTTGCTCACATTATGATTCAATATTGGCAACTCTTGGTTAGTCTTTCGTAACAAGCCGCATTTCGGTTAATTTATAGATACCATTAGAAGTATTAGATAAATATTTTTATTGTGTTAAGAATAGACATTTTCATTTTAATGTACACGATTTTTAACCTAATGTTGTTTATTAGATTTGAGATTGTAAGCTTGTATTTCAATGTATTTTTAAAGAATAAAGAAAGTTAATACTTTAAAATATTTTATTTTTAAATCCATAGAGTTTAAATTTTGACTAGACAGTAGCGTTCGTCGGAAGAAGCTTGACAATATAATTTATGAGAGACGAATTTAATGACAACGAGTCTTCACGAATAAGAAGAATCTTATGACCATCTAGATAGACTTGTCTCAATTAATAATAGAGTCGTCACAAAATAACGCTGTTTTAATTAATAGATTAATAAAAAGGTTACTTGCTTGATTTTACATTTATGATACAGACAAGTCAGTGTACTCTCTATTAGAAAACGAGGACAAAAACATCATAAACTTTTCGGCAAACAAAGTGGTTAATAAATTTATAACAATTTGCGAATTTCGTTTGGACACTTTTTTAATTCAACTGACCACGTGTCTTTTTAATTTGACTAGGAGGACAAGGAGCATTCGAGTCCGTAATGAAAAGCGGTCATTGACAATAATTAAGATTATTTATTTAATAGTTTTTGCACAAGTTTTGCTTGCAGTGGTTAAAATATACGTAGTTTAACCTGTTATCTAAAGTATGTAACGTTTTTGTAATGAAATATCATAAGCAAGATTCGTATTTGTACCGTTGCGTTATTTGTAACAAAATTCAGACAAAATTGTGATTAAATACTTATTCCAAAAGTGCTTTCAAAATTATTTAGTATTATGAAATGCTGTATCTAATTAATATTAATTAAGAAAGAGGCGAGTATAAAGGCCCTACGGAAACTGTTTCGGGCATTCCGTGTATGGCGGTTCTAAATGAAGAAGGAAAGGGCAGAAGTCTTTTTTACTACGTATCATATTTCGGGGTACATCACATCTCAAGTCGCAAGGAAGGAGTGTAGGAAGTTTAGGAAGGAAAAAAGAAATTTAAACACATTCAAAATGGTTTTTGAAAGTTTGATTGAAAGTTTAGTTAGTTGTAATAAATCACCTTTGCCTAGATAACATTGTTCCCATCATAAATTTAACCAAAACAATATTTAAGAAAGATTGATGTAGCAATTACTGTACCTGTTATTATATTATTATATCTGTAAAAATATTATTGTAAATATAGTAAGAAATCTTTAAATACAATCAAAGATAAAAGACGTTGTAATAAATATCGACTTAGAAAGGTTTTAGACAGCGCAAAATTATGCTAGCAAAATAGATGTATTGAAATTTGAAAAAAAACCAACGCGCTACAAAACATTATTGGATGGAGATTTAATTTACTCTATAAGAGTAAATGTTAGGACGATGATAACTCTACAATCAAAATACTTTTTTTTAACTATAACAAAAAAACTCAAGTTACGTCGAACGAAGCTTGTTATAAATAGAACCATTAATTGGTTTCTGTAATAAGTAAGGATGTCACGAGCAAAGTGCGCACAAATCAAATAAACATGAGCTGCGATATTCTAATTGTTACAATAAATATAGACGACATAATGGTCTTCACATATAATATCGAGATACAGAAGTGGGCGATATTGAATCCCACACATGATCACATGGTAGTTATACGGCTAATGCACTTTAATAATTTTTTTAAATATTAGAGCGCCCGCACACATTTCACTAAATTATCGCACAACTGTTTAGTCTCGCTTTAATTCCTTTGACTTTAAATAAGCGCACACTACTCGATTTTCAGTCGTATAACTAAACGGTTGAATGAGCTGCAAAACAATCGACAATCGCACAACATTTATGCGACTGTTTAGTCAAAAGTGGAGCCCGCTCTTTATATAATCGTATAACCTTATCAATCGAATACTGAACGACGACTGTGACAATTTAAATCGATTTTTTTAATCTACGACGATAGGTCGACTACCGATACAATCAACATCACTAGCTCAGTATACGTTCCCACTGAGGGGCTCGGAGCCTACCGTAATAAGAGTGACTAGTCCATAGTCAACCACGCTGGCCCAGTGCGGCTTAGTTGACATCACATACCTTTGAATTTCTTATATGTGCAGGCATCACGTTGTTTTCAACGTAAGATCATCGGGTAAATTATGCACATATGAAATTCGAAAAATCGAAATTCATAATAGTACATGGCGGGGTTCGAACTCAACACCCGTGGATAAGAAGTCAAGTGCTCAAAACCCTAAGCCACTGACGCTTTACACAATACAATACAAATTACAAATGATTTACATGACACTCCGTGTTTGTAATGAAGTAATAAAACATCTATCACGCTTTCACTGATGTAGTAAGGAAGAATAATTATTGTAGAGTCTGATTAACATAACATCGATAACAATTTACGTAATGCTTTTTTTCACGAAACAAGATCGATAAACAAAGGATTTTATTAACATCTTTGATCAGTAAGATCTGGGAATAATACAATTCGGACAAAAACGTAAGGTGTATAATTTATTTATGTAGAGCAAAGGAAATTCTGTCAGTTACTAAGCCTACAATTGTTCTTTAGACTGGACTTAAGTTTAATAAATGAATTTGAATTATTAACAAGTAATATCTGACTCGGATTTGTAATAATTCAATGTTACCCATCGTTTATGAAAACCTCTAAATATTAGTATCAAAATTACATAGATCTAAACTCGTAACGTAAATGTTTCTGCTTATGGCTACATGACAACATATATCCTTAATAGTGTCGATTATATTTAAATTTAGTAAGCGATCATTATCTCCAGACAGGTATTATGATGGAGCGATGACAAGACCATTCTTATTACTCGCTTGGTAATACGTTTTAAAAAAACAGGTACAAAAAGTAAGGTTAGAAATTGCATTAGATGATTTATTAAAGAGAAACTTTCCTATGAAACCGCGCTTATTGCCTAATAAAATGTCCGCATGATATCACTTTTACCACATACTAAAATGTTTTAAATACGTATTTTATATTGTGGTTAACTTTCTTGATAAGAAAAATATGGTTTATGCTTGTATCTTACTAATATTATAAATGTGAATGATGCATATTATAGTTACACTCAAAACAAATATACTGATCTCGATGAAATGTGGAATAGGGAATAACAGGACGTTAATTAAATTTCTTTTTAACTCCGCGCGAACAGATTTACGGGCTACAACTAGTAAATAATATTATTAACAATAGACAATTAAGTTTCAAGTTAATTAACTGTTATAACGCTGTTAATTTAATTAGTTTCACAAGAATTACAGCATAAAATATAAGATTAACGTAATATAACACACTATATTTTTTAGTAATTTAAAAATATTTTACTGTACATTTTTTACTCTACATAACAGTTTTTAGACAAAAACATGGTATTGCTGATAAACTTATTAAAAAAGTTTTTAACGTTTCCGATAAAAAATCATTTGATATTACTACCATTTCAATTCAAGTAAGAACTATATTGCAATAACACTGAATAAAGCTCTGTAGCTGAGTCAAGAGAATAACGTGAGCTTCGCAAGACATTTGTAATATTGTGCAACAAAAATGAACCTACAAGAAAACGACAACGTGGAATGTAAACAGTGTTCCACGTTTAACTTTATTACGTTTCACCATTATGAAAGATAATAGCTTTCGCCCGCGACTCCGTTCGCGTTAAATTAAAAAAACAAAGGCGAGTAACCTATGTGTTCTTCCAGGCTATTCTCTACATCTATATCGAATTTCATGGAAATCCGTTATGCCGTTTAACCTACAAACTCTAACAAACATCCATCTAAACTTTCGCATTTATAATATTAGTATGCAGTATGATTTACAACGTTAAATATGAACTTACATAGATGGTGTAATACGAAAGAAAAGCGATTATGAGAAACAAGTGAGGAGCGGAGACTCAGGACTGTGATAAGAAATCGGTTATCCCGGTATCCCTGGCTTTCAAACATATATCCTTATAGCATATCATACAGAATATGTTATCGATAAAATAACATTTTTTTAAATAAAGTTTTAAGGCTTAACTTCAAGAGTTTATGAACTTTGATACGTGACCCCGAAATAATTGAAAAATTCAATGCAAGAGAAGGCTATTGCGGCGTAAGTCGTAATACTCTAAGAACGTCCTTCAAATCCAAGGGCGTATACCATACAAAAGAAAAGTTACTGGTTATATTGACTTCTAAGTGTGTACTATGGGTAAAATTGTTTCATAGAAGCTCTTAACCTTGTTATAATTACGCTAGCATACAAATATTGTCGATACCATGTTTTATCTATGTGTCATATGAATGTACTTTCGCATGCCTTAAACATAAAGTAGGGACCGGCCTATGACGTAATTCGGTTTATAGCGCGTCAATGCATATTTATTGCGTGTAGAAACCATGTTGGCTGATAATAACTTGCTGACTTACTAATAAATATAGTCCATTAGTCTGTTAATTAAGATGAACTTATATTTAAGCTTTCAACAGCTCCTTGCCAAGGATGATCATGTATAATGTCTTTTAGTTTTGGTTTTTGTTTTTGATATGAATATAACGCTATTCAGTGTAGAGCGTAGTTGCTTTTTCGGATATGATAGGGCTTTTCTTGGCTTTTAATTTAACTGGCAAAAGTGGACCATAGGAATTTAAATTCTTATAGTAATAAAGTGCGAAGAATTACTACTATGAACTATTTTAGACAAGACGAAAAGTCCCGACGTCTAGCTAGAGATGTAGCCGTTCTTTAAGACATTGCAAAACGACAATTTCGGCCAGCAGAGGAATTAAGGAATCTGTTGCGATCTTTTCGTGTCCTGTAAGGAATAAATGTAAATTGCCGAAAAAACGGATACTGGCTAGTTGTATATCAGAATATGTTCATAAACTTGAGAGTGTAAACTATTGGTTAACACGCCTATATTATTGCTATTAGAACATTTTTTTTAATGTACAATAAATTTTGGAATTTTTTTACAATAAAATCCTACATAAAAATATTTTACAGTAATGTTAAGTTTTAAAGATAAAAAAAATGTGAATCCTTTATTTTGATTTTTTTAATGATATTTGTATTTTACTATAAAATAAAATATTCGGAGTACGAAGTTATGTTACTAAGACCTGAGGTTTCCATCTGCGATACCTTTACATTATATAAAAAAATGATTCTTAGCTCGTAAAATCTCTATCTCTTAATTGACTAAAAAAGTCATAAAAATATACGTCTAAACACGTCTAAATCATCATAACAGGGTTCCTAAAAAGGTCCTTCGCGCTGAACTTGTTTTTAATTTAATATGACTGTAAAGCCTAAATGCGACACTTATTTAAGCAATTACATTTTATATACTAAAAATTATGAACATATTTACATACCTTCGTAAATCTCCATGTCGAAACCAGCCACAAAATCAAAAGTTTTCGAAAACGTTTCTATGACGACGCATGACAGGTTCTCAGCAGTTCATTCCTAATAACAACTTGTTATAACTTAATCTGTGACTTGATACTGCCTTCTGCCTTCGGTAGACATACAAAGTAAGCAAAAAATAAAAATTAGTTTAATATTATTTGAGACTTTATTTTATAGATGTTATTTTCCTACTAATATGGGATAAATGTTGGTCTTTTTATTTTCTACCTTTAATTTCCGTAACATTAGACAAAGCTCACGGAAAACCGTAAATTATTTAATCTGAGATTTTCAATAGTGATGTGTATTTTTGGTTTTGAATGGTAATTATATTTATTGTTATCTGTACTTCAACCGTAAACCTAAAATATAGCAAACTCCTAAAATAGTCTAAAAGATAATTTAAAAAGAGAAATTGAACTCTTGAGTGTAATATTACAGAAAAGCAAGTTTATTACATATTACGTACTTTGTAACATGTATATTGTTGGATCTGGATCCGTTGACGGAACTCTTAAAAATATTCATATTCTTACAAGATTCACTTAATCTGAACTGGTGATAATGTTGATATCGCGGCAGGTAATTTTGTCATTAAACATTGTTTATGACCACATACAATTAAGGAATGACACACAGTTAATAAACATAATGTAATGGTTCTTTTAGTTCCACTTTTGCCTACCACATTTTTATTTTGAAAAGTACCAGATAGAATATTGTAAAATTATTATTACCACTAAAATACCAATAGGAAAATGTCAATGTATTGCAATTAATACTTCACAGATTATAAAAACCGGTATTACCAGCTCTTCCAATGACAACCCTAGAGCCGCGTTGAGCTGGTTGACGTAACATTGAATACATTCTGATATACAGATCATCACATCTTTTTGTTAAATATAAGGTCCTATAAAAGGAATTCTATTTTCATTTCAAAATAAGGAGTCTTAGAAATTGTAGAAGAAGCCATTGTGTTTATTATTTATTTCTATAGGTCACTAGTGTTAATATAGTAAAATGGGACTGACAATATCGAGTGTTTTCACAAGACTTTTCGGCAAGAAACAAATGCGTATTTTAATGGGTGAGTCCAGTGACAGCTCATCGCATTAGAACTACGTTGCTGTTTTTATAAATTCCATGTTTTGCTTTGATATTAAACTAAAATCAAATACATGTTTTAATTTGCAGTTGGCTTAGATGCCGCCGGTAAAACTACAATTCTTTACAAGTTAAAACTTGGTGAGATTGTCACTACTATTCCAACTATTGGATTTAACGTTGAAACAGTGGAATACAAAAACATCAGTTTCACGGTTTGGGATGTCGGTGGTCAAGATAAAATTAGGCCTCTCTGGCGTCATTACTACCAAAACACACAAGGACTTATATTTGTTGTTGATTCAAGTGATACAAAGAGAATTGTGGAGGCTGAAAATGAACTGGCTAACATGGTTTGTCTAGTTTCATACAGTTGTTCTTAGTATTTCATGTACTTTTTTTTAATTCACAACACATTTACATTTTAGCTTAAAGAAGATGAATTGAAAGATGCCGTTATCTTGGTCTTTGCTAATAAACAAGATATGCCTAATGCGATGACAGCAGCTGAATTAACAAATGCTCTTAATTTAAACAACCTTAGAAACCGCCGTGTAAGTATACCAGTGAAATATTGCATAATTTAGTGTTGAGATGACAATGACTAATAACACTTGTACCATTCCAGTGGTATATCCAAGCAACTTGTGCAACACAAGGTCAAGGTCTCTACGAGGGATTAGACTGGCTCTCCAATGAGCTAGCAAAGAAGTGAAACATCTTCTTAAGCAGTCGTGGGATCAAGTGACATTCCCAAAATGACTGAATCCTTTCCATAATGAAAATGCAGTTCCAGTAATACTGGATACTAAAGACTACTATATCTAATTATATAACATTTATATATTTAATGGTCTTTTTCCACAGAATTGTTAACTATATACTTGCATTTGATACATATATTCTCATCCTGATAATGCAAATGTCTTAAATGTAATCAAGAAACTATAATCTTTTGAAATTTAAAATATAATGTTATGTATGTCAATGGATTTCCTGAAAACCAATATATAAACTTAAATATAGTATCTAATTGTTTTTATTTATCTGTTCAACATTAAAAGGCTTTCCTTGTTTACCTTATCATTTGATAATTCTAAAATGTACATGTCTTTAATAATTGTTGGCATGTGGAAAAAGGCCCACATTTTATTTATGTGTAATTTTCAAGTAATGTTTCTTATTTTAGTGGTTTCAAGTTTTGATTAATTTTTAGTAATTTAATTCTAAGTGTGATGAATGTTTACAACAGAAAATTTGCAGGCCATTGACAAACATTCATGGGACTTTTTAGTTCATAGTGTATTTAAATAGTTCTTTTATTTCGTTTTTAATTTGATTTAATAGTTTTATGCACTTTTCAAATAATAGTGTTACACCAATAATTGCTTTATCATTGTAAGTTTCTGGTTGTTTGATATATTGCATATATTGTTTATTAGTTTTGTGTCATATTCTCTTATCTTGTCTCTTATCCAATGCTTATATCTGCCGTGTTGTAGTTTTCGTAATTTATAACTACATTTTTGGGGTATATTTTATAGCACTATCTTATATTTAATAACAGATTTTAGTAGACAATAGACGACTTTGAATACATATTTTATATTCTTTACTTTAATTTTGATTGCTTTTTTTTATGATTAACTGAAATATCAATATGCACAATAAAACACTACATGTTAAGGTTTCCACATATATTTATTAAAAATGGATGTATATATTGTCAAATGTCCTTTCGGCCAAAAATTTAATAATTTATTGGTATTGTAATTGTGATTATGCGAATTCTGCTTGTAAAACTCCTGTTCCATATATTGGAGATGCATTAAAGTGGTAAATAAAACGCTAGGTGTAAATAAAAATTGTTTTATTTCAATGCTATAAGAGTATGATTTTTTTTATATGTTTATGACAGTGATCATTGTTATGTTGTATACCTCAAACAGAGGAAATATGAGGGTAGTCTCAAAAACTACAGCGATGTTAACATTTTCAGTGCTGCTGGCACAAGTTTACATTAATATAAAAATGTATATGATTCATTATTTATGTGTCCATTGAGCCTTACGTTTTTCTACAAAACTCCTAATACCCTCTTGTCCATCATCCATTTCAGTATTATTTACCATTATTTCTTGGCCTAATTTATATGCATCAAAGATGTTCAAGTTTATTTGTCTATAGAAGAAATATCTTCCCAAAGTAACTACTGAGCGACTTTTCTGTTTTATCTGATCAATTATTTTTGTCACTTCTTTATCCAGGTCTTCGGGAGCCACTACTTTGGTAACAAGACCACTCTCATAAGCTTCTTTAGCATTAATGGGTTGACCTGTAATAAAGCATATTAATAATATTGAGATAGGTAAAATAATAATAAAACTTCAGACAAAATCGCTGATTCTTTTTTGTTCCAGTTGATGTCAGAAGGTTGTTATGAATAATAAAATTAGAAAAAAAAAGACTAATAAATCTGGAAGGTTACTTATTGCAATAAATACCTGTTAGCAACATATACATTGATCTAGATTTTGGCACTGATCTCGCTAATGGTATCCCTGGAGTCGAGCAGAATATTCCAAAATTAGCCCTGTAATGTAATAAACATAAAAAAAAGTATTCAACTGCTTACTCCAAGAATAAGGAAACTGCATTACCCGGGTGTAGAAAATTTGCTTGTGTTTGAACACACAATCATATCACATGATGCAACCAATTGACATCCTGCAGCAGTTGCAAAACCATTTACCTATAAAATGTATGAGAATTAAAAAAAAAGCACTGATGTATTTCTACTATAAAGGTTAGATTAAAAAAAATAGATAAAAACCTTAGCTATTATTGGAACAGGACTATCTATTATTGAATTCATCAGTTCTACAGCTTTCTTGAAAACAAGTTTATGCTGTTCTTTCCCATCAGTAATTTGCTGTAAAAAATAAATTAATTGTACTATTTTACAGTTTTATTATGTGAACAAATCTGAAGAACACACTTTCTTTTCTTATTGGAGTTTTAGAAAATTGAAATTTTTTATATTGATCAAATATAAACAAACGTTCAGCTAATCTTTATCAATATTATTAAGAGGAAAGATTTCTATTATTGTCTGTAATTGATAAGCTCAAAAATTACTAGATCAATTTTAATTTTTTTTTAATAATAGAAAGCTGCACAATCACTGAGTGGTATAAGATATGTTTATTCCATTTTATTAAATATCAAAGTGTTAGTTTTTAATAAATTTACTTACTAATTCTTTTAAATTATGTCCTGCCGAAAACACATTACCCTTTGCTGAGAGTACAATAGCTCGTAAAGATGTGTCTTCATTATTGGCATTTATAGCTTGTATTAAGTAGCTCATCATGTTTATTGATAATGAGTTTCTGTATAAATAAAGATAATTTAAAAACATATATTAATATTAACTATTAATATGAAACATACTAACTTTGTTTTCTCATGGTTTAAGATTATCTCTCGAGTGCCATTGTTTTCATTTGTTATTATGTATTCATTATGTGTATTACGAATTCTTAAAGCTAATGGAGTAAATGTTTGTTTCTGTAAAGTAAATAATACAGTAGATTCATAAAAGTTTAAAAACATGTTTTATTAAAAAATGCAAAGAGTTTACATACCCGTAATGCAAACATTTTGCCGTTTTTACTTCTTACAAGCTAATAATAAAATGTCATTAATCTAAAGTTCGCTTATCTGAATAATAACATTCAGTGTAAAACTTGTTTTCAATATTTACATTTCAAAATCTCGATAAAACGCTTGACAAGTGACAACTAAAAGTGTTGCTGTATTAAAAAATAACAGAAACCAAAGGGAATTAAATATAAATGTAGAACTATATTTAAAAAATCTATATAAAAGCAAGCTTTAGCTTTTTTTAATCTAAATAAACTGGTAAACTAAATTCTGGCAACTGTAAAAAATAACAAAAAAAAAGAAAATACAAATAAAAAAAAATGTATTTAGTATCTTCTACTTCTAAACGAGTCTTCGGAGTCAGACTCCGAATTATCGGCATCCATATACTCGACACCTTCATCTTCTGCTGTTATAAGATCGATGACAGCACTAAAATAAAAAAAATACATTCTACTGAAAAAATTACTTAACTGAGAAAGTAAGGCCTTAGGGCTTTTAAGGGTTAATATGAGCCTACAATAAACATTATTAAAACATAAATACTCACTTAATTACTTCCTCTTCGAATCTACTGTGATATGAAGACTGGTCTGTTGTAACTTTGCGAGCTAACACTAAGTCTAGTAACGACCTCAATTTGTGCAGAATATCGGCGGATTCGTTTTTCACCTTTACTATGACTGACTTTATTGAAAAACAACATTCGTCTGGTTTTTTTTCTTCAACTAAAATAGTAATACTGCATTAATCGAAGTAGTATGAATACAGATAAAAAAAAAAATGTAAAAGGTATAGTGTGGATACACTCACTATATGAAAATCGGTGCAATCGGGAGTCTATGAAATATGGCAACATATGTTTTTGGTTACAAAAAAGTTAAAAGAGCAAGAGCTATAAAAATTAATAAATCTTACCATCGCTGACTACAAACTCGCCGAAGAATAGAAGAGGTAGAGTATATATTAATGTAACTTCTAGAAGAAAGCGTGAGGTGGAGCGCTGTTTAAGCCAGTAGACAAGCCAGTTAGCTCCTGGCTTGTTGCACAGCGGTCTATTGCTGGACCTTGGGTTTTTCGACGACGCCATAACACTACTGGGATGCAGAGCTATGTTACCTTCTTCAGGAGTATATACTTTAATTCGTGCGGGTCGAATACGTGAATTAATATTGGTCCATCTAAAAATTATTATAACATTTTAATGGGTACTTAAAGTGATAAAATATAACTGTTTTATAAATAGCTGTTGCTCGCGACTTCGTGTGAAATAAAAGAAATAATAAAAACTATGTTGCCCACAGATAAATTACCTTTCCAACGTTGAGATTTTTAAAATCGAACCAGTAATTTTTGAGTTATTATAATACATACAAAAATACAAATCTTTTCTCTTTACAATATTAGATAGATAGATAAGATAGTATGTAGAGCAGAAAATAGGTATAGGAATGGAGTAATTACATTTTCTCCATTGGTTACAGATGATAAATGCAAATTATTTATATTTCGGTGATTTTAAGATTATCATACTTTTTTGATCAAGCGATACAAAAGTCGTGTATTGCTGTTAACATTTTTATTTTACGTAAAAATATATTTAAACACTTACCTAACTGTAGCTATATTAGGATAAAGCGCTGCAGCAACGATAGTTTTAAACAAGCTCATATTATTAGCGTTTCTGTTCTCATATCGAGATTTTACATCACCAGAAGCAAGGAATCCCATCTGCTTCAGATTATTGCCCAACTGCTTCTTCATATCAGCTAACAATTCCAGTGTATTGTTCGATAAGAAATTGGAGTATGCGAAAGAATGTTTATGTTGCCGCGACCGGCAGCGTTCCCATTGTAATACAGCCTCTGATATCGCAACATGGTCGCTCGGCTCACCCAACGTGAAGCTACGTTTTACCTCATCCACTTCCGCTTCTTTGCCTAAATAAAATAAAACAAGATTCCCTTGACAACACTACAAGACTATTAGGAATTACAAAAAAAAAAACATGAAATAAAGTAATTAAACATAAGACAATAAAATCGCAATTTAATAGACATATTTACGCCATAATGACGCCAATAGCGTAATTGTTATGGGTACGGATATATTATCACGTGGTCGAGGGTTCGATTCCGCATTCCATTATCGTAAACGATATTTTAGAAGACTTAAGCTAAGTTACAATGATACAAGAAATAGTAAACAAATAATAAAGAAGACAATGTATAAAAAATCATCCCCTCCCGTAGGGTTTTCATCTTCCAGATAATATACATCATTTAAAAAAATATGCTAGAGGAGGTGGTGAAATGTGTAGGAAGAGGAGGTCAACATCATCATCTCCCCTATTTTATCCTATCCCGTCATGTCGGCGCACCGCGTTTTTATCCTCCGAATAACTATATCATCCGTCATTTTAGTCAACACTACCTTCTTCATCTGTCATTTACACGCAATCCATCCATCTCTTTCTAAGCCTACCTTTACCGGTATCCATCCACATTTATAGGAGGTAAATAGGTTGTTACCAATGACTAGCTGGAATGGATCCTTGAAGCTCCAGACCGCGGCGAGGCTGGCAGCGCGGTCGAGGCAGCCGAAGAGCGCGGCGAGCAGCAGCAGCTTGCCGGCGGCGGGGTGCAGCGGCAGCCGCGCCACGTGCCAGCCCAGCGGCGTCAGGCGCTCCTGCGCGTCCAGCGCGCCGCATCTGCAACACTCGTAGCCTCACCACAAATACAAGACTGAACAAAGGATGGATGTGGAAGAGATGCTTAAAGGGAACGAATTCAGATATGACGGAGAGATGCAGGATAGCAGTGTAAGCTAGGTTTTTTAATTTCACGCAGCAGAGTCGCAGACAGTTAGTAGAATACATATAGATTAATTACAAGCTGTTGCTCTCGACTTTGTTCACGCAAAATTATAGGCTATGTTACTAAACGATAAATTAGTTTTTTAATGATGAACAAATTTTAAATTGGTCCATTAATTTTTTAGTTATTTCAATACATACGAAAATTCAAAAACACAAATCTTTTCTCTGTACAATATTGGTAAAGATAAATTCAACAGTGCGTACTGCTGAAGAAAAACGTCCATCAAATACAGATAACTGATACAAAACATACTGTTGCAAATGGTTGACAGCCCACTGTACAGTGGCGTGTGCGGGCGGCGAGGGCATGAGGGCGAAGGCGTCGGCCGCGCGGCCCAGCCGCAGCCGCTTGGCCGACAGCACCGCCTCCAGCAGGTCGGTGCGCTGCAGCTCCGGCAGCAGCCGCTCCGGCAGCGAGCCCGCGCGGTACGACGTCATCATGTGGTAGCACACGCCCGGCTGGCAGCGGCCCGCGCGACCTCGTCTGATTCAAGTAATCTTACTAATAACTAGTGGCGTTGGATTGTTGTAAAACAAGCTTTTCCCCACGACTACGTCCGCGTAGAATTAAAGAAAATAAAAGTGAGTAGCCTATGTGTTCTTTCTTACTACCCTCTATGTCTATACCAAATTTAATCGACATCCGTTCAGCCGTTTAGGCTACAAACTCTAACATCCATCCATCCATCCATCTAAACTTTCGCATTTATAATATTAGTATGATCATATCAACACCCATATTAATCATTTTATCTACCAATCCCTCTCGAAACTTGTCCCTGCAACTTCTCTGTTTTCCCTCTCAAGCATATGCCATTAAATTGTAAACTGCGGGCATTTAAATTCATACTTGGTGCCTTATTATTATGTTTGAATCAAGCAATTTATGTTGTGGGGCTACAACCTCCCTAGGTATCACTCTAAAATTGTTCAATGTTACTAATACCACTAAATGCAAAAGTTTGGATGGATGTTAGTTAAAGTTTGTAGCCTACACTGTTGAAAGGATCCCAAAGCAATGTGGCATAGATGTAGAAGATAGTCATGTAGTAGAGGATTCAGATATGACGTCTGATAGAGATGTAAGGAAGAGCAGCACATACTGTTCCAACCCTCCGTAAGGGATAAGGGCAATTGGATCATGATGATGAAGAAGTTAGGCTACTTACTAAGTTTTTTTAATTTCGCGCGGACGGAGTGTCGGGCGTAATCTAGTATAGTAATAATAATGTTATTTGCTACTTTTACTATATAACATTATAGTAAACGTAGCTAATGCCTGGTTCACACTTGGTCAGTACAGTTTGACAGTAGAATCAGCATTCAACTGGTATAATTTAAACAATAATCACTATTCCATCTTCATCCATTTAAATCACAAATTAAAAAGAATTTTTAAGGTTATCTCTCTACTTAAAGTAATAAGCGTTAAAATAATTATTAAAAAATACCTTTGTCGCAAATTAGCTTGCGAAACCCATTCAAACTGGAGCGTCGATATTTTATCTTCAACATCAAAACCATTCAGTTTAATTCTTCCACCATCAATCACATATACAATATCATCTATAGTTATTGATGTTTCAGCTATGTTTGTTGCCACAATTATTTTCCGAACACTATCTGGTGGTCGCTCAAATATCTTATGTTGATCCAGTGAAGGTAGTTTTGAATGTAGAGGGTATATTTCATAACGTTCCTTTGGGAATTGATTACTTTCATTCATCAATCTTAGGAATTTAGATATATCTCCAATTCCAGTTAGGAATATTAGCACAGCTCCGGGACCCTTCCTGCAGATATACTTGAGAAGTTCCAACACTAGATTCAAATCTAATTCTTCTATCCTCGAGTCCTGTAGTGTTTTGTAAACATCGTAATCGAGCACACTCTTCTTTGATTCTAACCAATTCACTGGAACAAAACAAATTAACATTTATCAAGCTGTTTTATTTCATTTTTAGTGGCAGTTATTTTTAAATTTAGTGCATGTACTTCGTATTTTATTTCTAGTAGTAATTAATTTAAGGCCTAAAACTCCTCTTCATCTTTCTAAAAACTCTTTCCCTTTTCATAAAAGAAATAATGGGTAGGAGGTTC
Source organism: Papilio polytes (assembly GCF_000836215.1). Classification (NCBI taxonomy): domain Eukaryota; kingdom Metazoa; phylum Arthropoda; class Insecta; order Lepidoptera; family Papilionidae; genus Papilio; species Papilio polytes. The sequence goes on along the minus strand of NW_013525013.1, from coordinate 3,243,296 downwards.
ATACCCAATATCCTTTTTCTGTGCATCCCCACTCTGTCTTTTAAAGGTACGCAACATGTGTGCAAACATGTAAGAGAATCTCTAGCAGCGGTTGCTTTTCTATTTTAGCGCATTATAGTGGTCGTTTGCTCATTTTTTACCTTATAAAATAAAAAACTTATAATACTGGCTTACGCGAGCGACTCCGTCCGCGTGAAATTAAAAAAAAAAACTAAAGAGATTAGATGTGTTCTTCCAGACTATTCCCTACATCTATAGCAAACATTCATCCATACATCTAAACTTTCTCATTTATAATATTAGTATGAAATATGATATTTAGAGAACACTAATACATACTAATTTCCGCTTTATATTTTATATCCTTTTCCATTTCATCTGATTGTTTATGTGATTTTAAATATCGCTTATACTTTGGTTGGTTCCTGTGTTTATTCGGTTTTTCTGGAAGTTTATACTTTGTCATGTCTAAAATATCTTCCAAATACACATCTTCAACAGGGTAAGCTATCCCCTCTATTTTCATCATTGGACAGTTGTCAAAATATTGAGATAAAGTGTCAGCATCTAAAGTAGCACTCATTAGAATCAGTTTCAAATCTTGGCGTCTTTTTAAAACCTGAAATAAACATAAGGTCAAGTTTAGATGTTTTAAGTTGAGATTATTTTGAGATATTTTGCATTTGGTGTTTTTTTACTGGTTTTATTTAAAAAGCACTCACATTTCTTACCTTTTGCCTACAGCAACATAAATTAATAATTATTGGGTATCAATCATTAATACTTAAAGAGAATTACAGCCAAATACTGAACAGACATTTAAAAGTAAACATCTGTCAGATTGTAATATTGGATTCCGTGTATCTAGTTTTAATTATATTCAACCTTGACGATGGCGAAATGATCGAAATAACGTTAGGGCCCACTTTTCATTAAGAGAAATAGAGAGAGAGAGGGGGGGGGAGAGAGAGGGGGGGAGAGAGAGAGAGAGATTATACAAGGTGCTTATGATGCAAAGTTTAAATTTCCATTTAGTATTTAAATAATAATGCCAGGTTACCTGTTTCAACATGCACATAGATATATCCACATGACAGTCCCTTTCATGGACTTCATCTAGAACAATATGGCTCCAATTGGTCAGACCCTGATGTACTTCTAGTTCCACCAGCAGCACACCTGTGGTACAGTACTGGATACTGCCACGAGGTCTCTCTTCTACTCTGAAATATTTTATATCCTTCTCACACTATGTAGTTCCAACACCTAAATGTTACATAAATTATAAACATAAAATTAAAAAAAACATATACATATTAAATAATTAAAAAAATAGATCAATAATTTAAAACTATACAGAAAACTTAAGATGTAACAATGCCCCAGTATTACCACCTTTTTTAAAGCTAATAAGCATAATAGCCTATAAACACAAAAATGTAGGTTTATAAAGATATTACTAACCTCTCCAATCTTACCGAGTACCCTACAGAATTTCCTAGTACATCACACCTTTCCTGAGCAACTCTATTTGCGAGAGATGAAGCAGCGATTCTCCTCGGCTGTGTTACCATTATCTTAACATTAGCACCTTTGCCATTTGTTATAGCTTCATCTAAAATAAGTTGCGGTATCTAAAAGAATATTAGTTAAAATCAATACATCATTTAACAGAACTTTACGTTTTTAACAGTAGCTTTTATCCGTGACTCTGTTCGTGATAAAAAGCCTACGAGTTTTACCATTCATCCACCTATTCATGTAAACTTTTGCATTAACAAAAAGTAAGATTTACATAAAATGCATATATAAATTAAAAAAAATTAAATGTTGTACCTGTGTTGATTTTCCGCTGCCAGTTTCACCACTTATGACAATAACTTGGTTATTGTTAATAAGATCTAGTATTTCCTTAGATTTCTTATATGTTGGTAATGTTTCACGAAATTTCATGAAAGTTTTGTATTTTTCTTTGGTGATCATTTCTTTATATTCTTCTTGAAAGGACACATTAAGATTACTGGTATGTTCATTATTGAAATTTATTGTTATACCCTTTGATAAACTCTCTGTAAGCTTATCATCAAATGTTCCTGTTATAATATCTTCATATGCATATTTATAAGATTTTGAAGTTCTTAGTGATAGTTGTTTGTCATTACACTCAAATTCCATATCATCTTCACTGTAGATCGGTATAAAATCAGGTAGAGATGATGTACTCGGCTTGTTGCTAAATGCATCTAAATCTTGTTCAGTTTTAATTTTAACTGGATCTGGTAGCTTAAATTCATCATTTTTCTCTTCTCCTGTATCATCTGGTACTTCTGTTTTTATCTCCTTTGTAGCAATATGAGAGAATGGAGTTGTAACAATATTTGGTAGCTTAATATCTTGCTCTTTCGCTATAAATAATATCTGCCTTAAGTTGCTCTTAACTGATGTAACCACAGGCTGAGGTATTGTCAGGGACAGCTAAAAAATAAAATTATTTAGTTAAAACTAATTAAATTTTTTTCCAATATCAGAAAATGTTTTAAATGGGCATAAGTTAATAAAATGAATTTACTTGGACATAAAGCAAGCAAAACCACTTTACTGAATATTAAAAATAAACAGCACATCTAATTTTCTATACTATAACTGACATTTTAGCTTTTTAGAGTCAAGTGAAGCTTCTAAAATATAGAGTTTAACATTTTTAAACAGACAAAGGGAAAACAACACCCTGTTTTTGATTGTTATTTGTGATATGTTTTAAAACACAAGGACCGTTTGAAACCTAGAGTACCTAATATTTTTTTTTTAAATAAAACTGTACTAACAATATTTTTACTTTTCTTCTTAGCTTCCTTTTTCCCTTTCTTAAGGTTTTTATAATAAAGTCCGATTTCTCTTCCCTTTAGACCAGGAGGTCTTTGGCTTTTGTCAATCTTCCAGCTTTGATCATGTTTATTCCAATTGTTTCGAGACATTTTTCATACAAGTCACTCTAAATTAAAGAATTAAAGTGATTTGCATCGTTGAATCAGGATAATCTTATGATAAGTTTATAGGCTGGTAATATTCACAAATCAAATATAGATGTAGTCAATCCTAAAGCTGGTCTCCGCAAACCATATTTAATTTTCAATATATTGCGATATCGATTTCATATTTGATTTTGATTATTGATTTTATTTCAATCAGTGTCATCCAAGCCCGGTGTTCAGCTGTCAGCGATAGTGTCAGTCAGTTTGGGTTTCAGATATAAAAAAGTTCAGATAGTACAAAAAAGTAGATTTAAATGTTGTGTTAGCTTTATAACCATTTTTGATGTATTCTGTATTCTTAAAAGTTATTTGTTAATTTGTGCTATTTATCAATACATTTATCTTTATTTAAAACAACAACATTATTAGGAAAATATTAGGAAACGGAAGGAATAGTGGGGGGGGGGGTAGCTTTATAAAAGATATGGCAAGGAGTGTCTCGGGCTTCCTTCCATGTTTTTTTTCATATCTTTAGCTTGACTAGCCTCTCTTAAAAGTTCTCTTTCATAGCTCGCTTTAGCCTTTTTAAGAATAGTTTTACAGAAACGTTTATGTCTTCATAAGAGTTTCATCATTTTGTTGTGTTATTTTTTAATTATGTTTAAAACTATTACATGTGAAAAAATAAACCACAATCAGGATAAAACTCGCTTCCGCAAGCCTCCACGCCATAAGTTCTCACCATTTTAACGAGGAATTTTTTAAAATACTACGGATTTAAAAACATCGCCATTGATACGATTCGGGGATGTCAAGCGGTGTTGTCAGTTCAGATGTTCCAATTTAAAAATAAAGAAATGTAAAAGTAAACCTGTACGCCAATCGTAAATTATTTAGGTTATAAAGTTTTACATGTAGCAACAAATAACTTTGCTTTAACATGTCGGTAATAAATTATTATTAATATCTAGAAACATTTTGAAAGTAAATATTTTTTCTGCCTTACATTACACCAATTGCCTATTTTTCTACAAACAACGAAATGATGATATCTGGCAACTCTAAGTCAATGTTAGAAAGGGAAATAGTAGCCACATGTAGCCCTCTCACTCGTTTCAATTTCATTTTGCGTGCAACAAGACTCTTACGCCCTAAGCATAAAATTTTATATTCTTTATTTTAACTGCAAGAGGTAAAGATAGAACACACTCCTGTTATATTACTACCTCCATGATTTAGACACACTATAGTTTTTATAATTAAATGACAACTCAAATGAGTTTTGACATTGACACTGTGGTTGACAGTTGACACAATATGTCATCGTTGTTGAACTGAAACAGTAAAGTTAATTTATAATTTAAAACATACAATTTTATGCGAATATGAATATGTGTAATTTTAATACATGATATTTACGAACTTTGATATTTAGGACATAAGTTTACAAATACATGTTTTGTCTGGTTCTGTCTATAACATTTTGTTTGGTGCATGTCCAATTGTCAAAACTTTCATTTATTATTACTTAACTTAGCCATGGTAAATAAAATACAAATTGTAAGCTTACAGACTTTGTCGCATACGTTATATTTTATTTTAATTTAACATTTCAGGAATTAAGGTCTTTAATATGTAGAGGCCGAAGAAAGAAGATTGCTATTCTTGTATTTATTTTAATATTTCTCATAAACGCTATGATATTCGTTAGCTTTGAACTATACAATACTATTAAAAGACGGCAAAAAAGTCCATGGTATAAAAGGTATGTATGCTGATAAATGAAACCACTTTGTTTCGCTGATATTGATTAAGAAAAATGTAAAACTACTTTTTCAGGTTACACTATGACCAGAATTCATACGTGGACAATAGTGGTATGAGGGTGATAGTGGGACACTATGTTGGCGGTAATTCTGGAGGTAACTTATCACAAGGTAAACTCTACTTTTATGTAGTTACACTTTTGTCTTGTAATATTAAACTCTGTGTGTTTGCAAAAACAATAAAGCTCGTAACCAGCTAAAAAGACCACAAATAATTTATGTTGAGCTGTGGCTGAACAACTAAATTGCCAACTCATGGCTCATTACAATATACTATGTAAGCAGTACCTGCAACCTCTTTGGTGACTCTCAGTTTGTAGCTATGCAAATCATAACTCTATCTAGGTAAAAAGTTTAAATTGAGGCACCAAATGTTTCATAGATCAGTTTCACACATGTGAATTGTAAGTGGATCTGTAGGTCATCAATTTTAATTGAGTACATGACTACAAACACTTGTCCAAAAACATAATCTCATCATTTTCATTTTTGGAGATAACTGAGAATACAATATCCATAATATCTATACTAATATTATAAATAGCAAAGATTTGCATTTTGTATGTATTGATATAACTCAAAAACTACTGGGCCGATTATTAAAATCTTTCACCATTAAAAAGCTATCAGGCAATATTCGTTTATTATTTTTTAAATTTCATGCGGGCAAAGTAGAGAGCAACAACTAGTTTTTCATAGTTTTAACTGCATACTTTATGTCTAGTGGTAAATTGACAGGCTGGTGATATTTTATATCAGTAATTGAAAGTCAGACTTAATTATCTTTTCTATCTTCCAGAAATAGTAAATGCTAACAACTATGCTCCCATCCAAGGAGCTGGTGAAGGTGGGAGACCAGTTCAGCTTTCACCAAGAGAAATTATAACAGCAAGAGAACTTTATACATTACATTCTTATAATATATTAGTTGGTGATAGAATTTTTATTAATAGAAGTCTTCCTGATGTACGCAGTGAAAGGTATTAATTTCATTTATCAATTTTAAAATATACCATTTAACCAAGGAACTCGGAGCCTACTCTAACTTGTGTACAATGATAGTTTCATTCTTACTGTATCTATTTATTCTATACCAGCTGTTGCTCGCAACTCCGTCCCCGTGAAATAAAAAAAAAATAAAAGACATTGCTTATGTCATCACAGATAAGTTACCTTTCTAATGGTGATAGAATTTTTGAAATTGGTTCAGTATACTTTTTGAGCTATTTCAATAAATAAAATAATATAAATCTTTGCTCCTTATAATATTAGTATGGATATAGACTAAATTTTGTAACTTAGTCCTCATGAAATTAAAAAATCAAAAGTATCAAAAGTTTTACAGTGGTAGTGCCCGCTTTAACATCTTAGCACCTATAGGCCGGCACGCCCGGTGTAATACCACGACCACACAGAAGACAGGCGTGAAATGGAAGCAATTCCGTGTTTCGTCTGATGAGTGTGATGCCGGAGGCCTAATATAAGTCCCTTTCTCTTTACCATTCTTTTCTCATAAGAAGATGATGGGAAGAGGAAGTGGATTTGACAGAGGAGGAGATGCATAGGAAGGGGAGATATCCTCTTTATGTGCATCTCCTCCTCTGTCAGATAAGGGTAGGCAACGCATCTGCAATTACGGATGTCTATGGGCACCGGTCGCTTCGCCATTTTGGCGGATTCTGGTAGCCGCTTGCTCGTTTGCCACCTCTTGTTACAAAAAAAAAAGTAGCTTATGTGTTCTTCCAGACTACCTCTATATTCCCTTTACATCTCAATCAAATTTCATCAAGGTCCTTCTAAACTTTTTCATTTATAATGTAGCTTTTGCCCGCGACTCCGTTCGCGTGGAATTAAAAAAAAACAAAAGAGAGCCTATATGTTGTTCCAGACTATGCTCTACGTCTATGCCAAATTTCATTGAGATCCGTTCAGCTGTTTAGGCTACAAAGTCTAACAAACATCCATCCATCTAAACTTTCGCATTTATGATATCAGTTAGATTAACATTTCATATTATATTTGATTTCAGCTGTAAAGATGTGCAGTATAATATCGAAGATTTGCCGACAGCGAGTGTGATAATAGTTTTTCATAATGAGGCGTGGTCCACTCTGATGAGAACTGTGATGTCAGTAATATTAAGGTCCCCTCCAGTGTTGTTGAAACAGGTAATATTTTTGATCTCTATCACAGTAATACAGAAAAACCTTGATAACTCAAACCTCAGTATCTTAAAAACCTCTATAACTTCAAAAAATTTAATGGGCTACAATTCTTCCATACATCATTTTTATGTAGGTCTTATAGTTTAGGCTACGTATGCAAAGAAAGCAAAAATGACCAGAAATTTCGTTGCGCGGTTTTGAGCTAAACTATTTAACTACGTCGTAGTCTTTGACTCCAAAAATCAAACAAAAAAATGGGACCCACCTGCAAGCATTACCTTTCGGA
>NW_013525013.1:3053040-3236015 GCF_000836215.1 Papilio polytes | reverse complement strand
AAAAAAAAAAAAAAAAAAACATACAGACGAATTGAGTACCTCCTTCTTTTGGGAAGTCGGTCAAAAAATAATATGTTCTCTTCCTATCGAAGCCCAAAACCTCCATAACATAGAACCTTGATGACTTAAATCCTCTATAACTTAAAATATTTTGTGTTTCCCTTGGACTTTAACTTATCGAGGTTCTACTGTATTATAAATGAAAATGTTTAGATGGATGGATGTTTGTTAGAGTTTGTAGCCTAAACTGCTAAACAGATCTCAATTTTATTTGGTATAGATGTAGAGGGTAGTTTGGAAGAACACATGGGCCACTTGGTTTTGTTTTTTTAATGCCATGTGGACAGAGTCGCGGGCGAAAGCTAGTATGTTATAAATATATTGTTCATATTTTTAACCCTTTAACCCCAATTTGATAGTGCCCAGCCTGTTGAACAAGTAATAAAAAAATCTACTAAACAATGTTATTTCATATCTAAAAAAATGACTATTGAACACCAGTTTTTTTTTTGTTACTGAAATATCACCATAATTAAGGGTTAAATTCCAAAGATGGTTCCGGTAAGATTTTGCAGTAAATTATTGATTGCTGTTTTACAAGAGAAGTAAGATGAGTTTTATATAAAAAAATTCTAAATGATACAGCTGTTTCCAAGTTGTAAAATAATTAAAAACTGAAAACTTAGACATGACTTAATATATTTTAACTAATATGTCATATTTTCTTTTCTTTTCTTAACATTTCGTGAACTATAATTTCAGATTATTCTAGTAGATGATGCAAGTGATAGAAAATATTTAGGTAAAGAATTGGAAGATGCTGTAGAGAAACTGAAAAATGTACAAATTTTGAGAAGTACACAGAGGAAGGGTCTTGTTGGAGCTCGGTTGATGGGTGCTAGATCTGCTATAGGAGATGTTTTAGTATTCCTAGATGCACATTGTGAGGTAATATATATTTAAATCTATACTAATATAATAAAACGTAAACACGTATCTATTACGTAGGATGTTAATTAAAAGGATTTTTGAAAAACTACTTTTGAATGAAAGGCCCTTACTTATTTAATTTAAATGTAAGAATTGTCATGTAAAAAAAGACAAAAACTACAAGCCAATAGCAAAGAAACAAGATTACCATGATAACGGCCAATGGAAAAAACCTCCGTTGTCATTTAAGCATTTGAATTTTATTTCTCAATGAATGTTTCACGAAATGTAAACAATAAATTAAAGTATTCATAATATCATGCAGATTAAGTTACACGCGAACAGCTAATCTATAGTAATATTATAAAGAGGAAAGATTTGTATTTTTGTATGTATTGAAATAACTCAAAAACTACTGGTGAGATTTTTAAAATTTGTGCACCATTGAAAAGCTATGTTATCAGTGATTATTATTATTTATTAATTCCAGCCAGAGAAAGTCGCGAGCAACAGCTAGTATATGATATTTTTTCAACCTGATAAAGAAATGTATATTTGAAACCTTTCCTATTTCCAGGTAACACCGGGATGGTTAGAGCCATTGTTAGAAAGAGCTGGCAGTGATGATGTTTTCATTTGTCCTCATATAGATCTTCTGTCTGAGGACACTTTTGCGTATACTAAAAGTATCGACGCCCACTGGGGCGCGTTCAGTTGGCGCCTACATTTCCGTTGGCTGATGCCCAGCACTGAGGTGATGAAGAACAAAGCGGAACATCCTTCGAAACCCTACCCTTCACCTGCAATGGCTGGAGGTCTTTTTGCGGTCACGAAAAGTTTGTTTTGGAGACTGGGCGGGTATGATGAAGGTATGATGATTTGGGGTGCCGAGAATTTGGAACTCTCCTGGAGAGCATGGCAATGTGGGGCAAGAGTTGAAATAACACCATGTTCGCGTGTCGGTCATATATTTAGAAGACATAGCCCTTATAAATATCCCGGTGGAGTGTCTAAAGTGTTGAATTCCAATTTAGCTCGAGCGGCAACTGTATGGATGGATGAATGGGCAGATTTCTTTTTTAAATTCAATCCAGCGGTCGCGGTGATACGTGATGAACAAAATGTAGGAGATAGGGTGCAGTTGCGTGAGGATTTGAAATGTAAGAGTTTCGAATGGTACTTGAATAATGTTTGGCCTCAACATTTCTTTCCTACTAAAGATAGATGGTTTGGTAGGATACGTAATGATAAAGGTTGTATAGGAGTTATATCGAGCACTCCAGGTTTAGGAGGACCCGCGTCAAAAGTGCACTGTGGTAGTGATTTAGATCTAGACAGTCTCATAGTATACACTCCTGAGGGAAGGATAATGGCTGATGAAGGTTTATGCTTGGAACAAGGAAATGGTAGAGCGGTATGGAAAGGTTGCAGCGATAATAGGAAACAAATTTGGAAACAGAAAGGTCCGAGATTGAAATCTTTCGATGGTCTTTGTTTAACGTCTGTGAAAAATCGCAGTTCTGATGTAACTGACAATCCTTTGACTTCTAAGAAATGTGTTAAAAGTGATGAACAAATATGGCATTTCGAAAGAGTTCCCTGGAGATGAAATTATTTTCAATACACAGAACATATCTATCAAAAGGTTGTAGTGCATTATTAATTATTTGCAACTTGTATTACTTACTTTTAAGTTATTATTAATACTTAAAAGAAACTTGATATTATTTGTTATTTATAAGACTGTTGAAGCAACTATGTTAATGCAATATTCATTAAAATAGACTGATTTTCTTATACACAATTTTATGTAGTTTTGAATGCTGACTAACTGTTGTGTGTAAAATATACTAAAGGTGGGCATTAACCATTAATTAACGTAGTTAACAATCTGTTAAATTAAATTGAATTAAAAAAAAATTATATTCCAAAAACGGTAATAATAGGTTACAAGGAATAGAGTATTCGGTATAGATGCAATATTTTGCTATATTCTGTGGCGAACTATGTTCAATTTCGCGCTTCTGTACATAGATAATAGTGACTGGCTGGTTTCATTATTATTTTATGACACAAAAGGGGTAGTTAAATATTCCTCTCTGGTTCAGTACGGCGCGGGCGTGTCGCGAGGTGAGGCGGTTGTCAATTTACGCCCTTGGTTATCGGAAGTGGTTGGGTTTCGGGAATTGTGAAAAACAATTCGGGTGTGGAATTTGGTTGTGAGGAAGGTGCTCTTAAATTCGGTTTCGCGTTCGGTTCGATAACGACGCAATCTATACGCGCATAGGTGAAGTGGTGTAGACTTATGACAAGTCTTGACTTGTTTTGATTGACACTAACATTGACCAAGCATTGAACAGAGCATCAAGTTGGTAAGTGCCACTTATGCATCATCCTTGTTTATAATCTTATCCCCCCGTTGCATGCGTCTGCCAATCACTTATTTCACTCGACTCAAATTGAATGTTTGTTTTTAAATATTAACTTTAAAATGTTAATTTTAATTTGCGCTATTTTAATCATAACGCTTTAACGATTATCGAATTTAAGTTTTTAATTGACTGCCTTATTGATGATATGATTATCTTAAAACAAGAATCTCAGTGTCTCAAATAAATTGTTCTACTATACGTAGTTTATACTTTTTTTAATGAGATTTATTTGCATTTTTATTTAAATAAACACGGAATAATTAAGTACATACAACTGTGATGTTCTTAGGTTATGTAATAATATAAGCAATACAATAAAATATTGTTAGGTAAAGAATTCCATTAGTTTAAGACAGTAAGTGTACAATTTATTAAGGTATGCAATATTATTTAATGTCTTTGGCAAGTATAAAAAGACAAACAATGTTTTCTCCTTTTTTCTTTTTTGAGACTTTAAAAGCGTATTCTGCCAGCATTTTTTTATGTCTCATTTACTTGAGTATTCTTATCCATGAAGTTTCCAGTCCTCCTTCTGTTGTGTCCTCTTGACCTCCAGATACGATACGACGCCCACTTTCTTTTTTATCTACCACTATAGTTTAAAATAGGAGTTGCTTTTAATAATTTTATGGCTTGATAATGAAAGTAAATTGTTAATATTTCTGTTAGCTAGTTAGAAAAAAATTATATGAATTGAATATTTCTACTGCCAATTTCGAGTGCCTTGCGTTTATAAATTACACTGAGATTTTATTAGTGATAATTAAATTAGTATCTAAAGGAAATTTAGACATAATGACATTAATCTGTGAATGATATTTATTATTATATTAAATTTAAATACTTGTGATTTAAAGATACAGAGATATTGCACAATTTTTATTGCTATAAAATGTAGAGTTTTTATTAAAGTTTAAAAAATATATGCAAAATGAAATTTTGTTCTGAACTTAGTTACAAAGTTTCAATGGTGTGATTGATTACAATATCTACTAAAATGCAATTTAAATGTTTAACTTTAAGTTTAAATGACTTGTTTTTAAACATAATTTAAGTTAACTGTGTTTTTAAAGGGGACTTGTACCAAGATGTCGTTCCAATTTAATTTTAATTTTTTTTTTATTCTTTATACACTGATATCACTTAAATATTATTATCACATTTTACGTAATTTACTTTGCCGATTTTGAGTTTATTTTTACGTACTCTGAACTATTTTCTAGTCTAAATGTAATCTCTAACTGATTTTATAAGACTTTATGTAATTCTCTTTAATCTATGAATAATATTTTGTAACACAACAGGGATTTATGGCACAAAATACTAATTAATATACATTTAATTAAAAATAAAAAATTGCAACCATGTTAAATTGTATTTCTTTCATATAAAAAGTCTTAGTAATAGTAAGTTATTAAATATTTTCATCATTCACCTTAGAATGTAATATAGAATTAAAATGGTGGTCGGTGTTGCTATCGCGAGATTTGTCCGTGTGGCTGAATTGCAATTATTCCGGTTGCAAATAAAGCAGCTCGCGTCACTATGGCCGCGGGCGCGCTCTACGGCTTCTAGAGCGAGACAGACTGAATCGACCTGTGCACGTGGCACGCAGCCACGAATAATATCCACAGTGTTGCCAACTAAAAGGAAAAAAAATTAAATCACAACAGTAGGCAATCTGATTATTGTCTATTTTTTCTTAATTAATGTCGACTTACATGATTTATCATCTGGTGTTGCTACCATTTTTAAGCATCGATATTCTATTGGTACTTTTGAGTCTGTCGATGGTGGTGGATGTCCTATATTGTGCACCCATTGTGCGGACACCCAGTTCGAAGGATGACACTCTAAGGGTGTGCCCGGCCATACAACCTCTTGAGGATGGCAGCTAAGACATCGCTGGTAGAAGCAGCTTTCTGGAGAAGCTATAATGTAAGTATTTTTTTTAAATTACATAAATATTTTTTATATGTAAAAAGTATAAAATATACTCTTACTAATATTGCGAAGGTTTGTATGTTTTATTATTTGTGTCTTAAGCGTCTGAACGGATGTAAAGCATAGTCTGGTAGAGCACATAGGCTATTTAATCATTTCTTTGAATACGCGCGGACGATGCCACGAGCGTCATTATGTCTATAGTAAATCAGATAATAAAAACTTTTTTGGGATACTATTGATCTGTTAAAATATATAACTTTTTAAGTGATTTATTGTACATCTTTATTTAGTTAATTGTATGTTTAGTAGGTGGTTATTTAAGTGTTGATTGATTTACTTCGCAGCAATAAACTTTGCGAATGACGCAACATATTTTCTTTACACTGTTTTTTCTGCGTAACTGACCACCGGGTCTGTTGGAAGGATCGTGATCGCAGCGAATAATGCGTTCGTTTGTTTTAACAGTCGCAATCATATGTAATTTTGTCGCGTTTTGCACGATTTTATCGGCCATCAGCCTGACAACGTTCTGATACACTCGCGCTTTCAGCGCAATTAATAACAAGAAATGTACCGGCTGTCCGTCGGTATGTCGCTATAAGAATCTTCATTAAAATTTATTATGTATTTTAAATGGCTGTAATTAACACTGGTTATAATTATGACAATTGTTAAGAACATGTGGACATGTCGCTTTATGAAAAAACTGAACATTGTAAAGGCTCTACAGATAAGTTTTTATAGCAGTTGAAGGCAAATCTTTCACTTGTGGTACATTAATTGAAAGTATAGTATTTTTCTTTTTTTTTTTATTTATTTCTTTTTTTTTATTTTTTTAGATTTGTATATTTGTATGTATTGAAATACCTCAAAAACTACTGGGCCGATTTCTAACATTCTTTTACCATTAGAATGTAGCTAACATTGTCTCTGAGTAACATAGGATATATATAGAAAATTTCAAGTGGACGAAGTCGTGAGCCACAGCTAGTATTTTATGAAAATGTTACTTCGAGAAAAGGATGATTCGTCCGTGTTCGATGAGTGATTATTTATGACAGTAAAGCCGGAGCTAGTCTTAGTTGCTGGTGTAGGTGATGTGTGGTAGAAGCGAGACGTTAAGGTGGTCCGTGGTCAATCCATGCGTAAGAGGTCGGTCAAGCGCGGCGCGAGAAAGTCAATGATGGGCGGCCGACATAATTGTGCATGCTTTGAGCGTCTCTACTGTAACATTATATTAAAGAGTATGCTGCTCTGCCATTATTGATATACTAGAAACATATAATAATACGGAGTTGATCTTTGTACACTTTTTAAAAAAAAATTACCTTATCCATCTTTCAACACCAAACCTTTTTATAACCTCTATAAATGCTTTAAAACTTAGAATATTTTTTGGCTTTTTAAATCGATTAATTGAAATTTCGTAATTTGTGTTTTTATGGAGGACTTTAAAAGTCATCACAACAATGATGAGTAACAGCTGTTGATATTTCTATTTATTCTGTCTATAGATATCATCAGTTATCGCAATCGCGGCACTGACCTGGATTCAAAACAAGTGATGTTCAGTGTACAAAAAGTCCGGCCCACACGGTGTCGTGCCGACACAACAGTCCCTACCATTATAACAATGTAAATACGATTGTCAACAGCGGATTAAATAAATATTTATTAACCGGTAGTTGCGAGACGAGTTGGGAAGCATTGTGTGCGATGTGAGGCGCGGGCGGCGACCGGACCGCAGGCCCGCAATGATGTAACAATGTTTTGTTTTAAACGCGGATGACTTATACAAAAACTTGTGTACATTGAAATATGTAAATGAATCACAACATAAACAGAATAACTAATCTCTATATATGATAAGCTTACCGTACGATATCAGTCCGGATACGAAAATAACAAATAGGAGCATTTTTTTACAAGAAAACAGTCGTAAGAACGCGGACAGTGTTAAAAGCACGTGCGCTCCGTTAGGACGTCTTTTATCGAACTAATCTGCAGCGGTCTTTATCTTCCACCTGCGTTTGTCGTTATCATGGCCCAGTAAATTATTTTGACGTTTGCTATGGAAAATAAAGACTATCTTTGGATAATTAGATTGTAAAATCAGAATTTTCCAATATCTAATACATGCGGTATCGTAAACTTAGGACAAAAATAAATCGTGACCTGGTCTCATTTTAGTTAGTCTAAATTTTGACAGTTTGCCGAATAACTTTCGTTTATTAAAATATTATTTTCTTATTACAATAAAATGCTAAACCCAAATACATTTTTGATCTAATAAAAGATCTTACCTACATTATAATTACTTTCACTTGATATTCACAACAGGAGATATATTTAGAATTAAGGAACACATTCAGACGTATGTAGCAATCTCCTAAAATAGGTCAACGATCTGGTCAAGGTGGGAGAAGCTAACTGGCTACGAAAATCATCCAGTATGTAATTGATTTCTAGTAATTTGTCCGTCGTTCGATTATTAGTAGTGACAAAAATAATAGGATTTTTCCATAAAGTCTGATAGTGGGACAATGATTTAAATATATATTTTTTTTATAAATAGGCGATTATTAATTAAAAATGACCTTTAAAAAGACAAAGATAAAGAGATGTAGGTACTTTAATTGCGCTAATGATACGTCCAACATTCAGATCCTTTTTTGTTTGACAATTAAAGTGTAGTCGTGATGAAAACTCATTATACTCAGAATTACTTCAGTAAACTCATGTATAAGTAAATATTGTTAACTAAAATGGTTCTCTAATGAAGTTCTGTTCTGCAATCGAGTGCATTATCAGTATTCTGATTACATTTATATTGTATCAGCCACTTAGTGTAACGATGCGTGGGATTTTGAGATGTTCGCTACCATCAGAGATACGCGTGGGCGATTATAAAAAAATAAGAACTACTCTTTTTAATTAAATTCCGTACAAACATGGTCGTTTACTTTTCGAAGAAGACTTTTTAGGTGATCTCGTTCAACAAGCATACAAACGCGCCGCTTGTTATCAAATCGGAGTGAATGTTTTATTTTATTATTATTGAACAAAAATAGCTATAGTGAACAAACGTTATAATTTACTAATATCATAAATGCGAAATTTTGAATGGATGTTTAATAGAGTTTGTAGCCAAATCTGCTTAACGATTCTCTATAAAATTTGTCAAAAATATAATGGATAGTCTGGAAGAAAGGAGATAGTTATGACCTTTTTTTCTTTCCTACATCGATAGACGTAACTTTGTTTACGATACTTTTTACTTCTTTCACCTTTTTAAATGCCATTAGGGATGTACTAACTTTTATAATATTTATTACTAGCATGCCCGCAACGCTGTTCGTGTGTAATAAAAAAAAAAACAAAAGTAAGTAGACTTTCAGACTATGCTTTACATCTGTGCAATATTTTATCGAGATCCTCTCAGCAGTTGGGGCTAAAAACTCTAACAAACATCCATCTATCCCAACTTTCGCATTTATAATATTAGTAAGATTTATATTAGGAACATCATGAACCAGTAAAGTCCACAGTATAACGGTTCAACAGAAGTGTTCACGAGTCGTGTTGGTATGCAAGAGGTGAGGATGCCTGCGATTGATAACAGACGTCCAGATCTGCAGATGAACTGACTTGTACTGCAGTTGACCGCAAAAGCTTCCTTTTACAGTATTACATTTGGAGCCGTTATCTTTCAATGATAAAGGACTTTTTAAAACTGTAAACATTTATGGAATTAGCTTAAAAAATGCATGTGATAACGTCTTTGTATATAGTAATTATTATTTGACCATTGCAAATGAATTAATGTAAATTTTTTTTAAGGTTTAATTTTTACATAATTTAGTACATTATGTTTGTTAAAATTTTCAAGGTTAGTTTATTGATCTTACTTTTTAATGACCTATGTATTGTATATTTACATATTATGACTACAAGATAATTATTTGAATTAAATTAATAATTGTTTAATTTGTTTCTCTAGTCACTTGTTTTCCCTTCTATTAATTGTGTAAACCCTTAAAAATGTTGGAAACCATGTCATATATTCCGATGTATGTTCGTTTAACTCGTTCTGTTATAAAAAATATCAATTAACTTTATTTGTCCATACATATGTATGTGTTACTCTCTGTGGTATTTTTAATTACATTAAAATTCCTTCAGTTTATATTGATTATAATTTATATCAAATCGACCATCTCGGCTCCGTAAAGGTAAACATAATTTATGTGAACAACTTTTTAAATAACTGAAAGTTTACATAAAATGGCTACTTCCACAGATACAAAAATGTATTATAAATATTAATGTCACGTGTTTTTTTGCTATCTCGGACAAAAATGACGGGAATATTTTTAGTTTATACGTGTAAGAAATTTTATATGTTTTATAGTTTTTAATATTCGTCGCAATATGCGTTCTGTTTTTGGACTTCGTGAATATTTTTCTAAGTGATACGTCGACTTTTGAATTAGTATTACAGAACGAAAAAGGTTTTGTAAGTACGCACTAAAAATAGAAACGGAAATAAATAATAAAAACTGAATCAAGATACATAAGAAACTTTTGTTTAATCATCTGTGCCGACTATGTTTGTTAGTTCTGCATACAAGTTAGCAATTTCTTAGTATTGCGTTCAGTATTACGCTCATCAAATCCTATCAAATGTCCATCATTAACTAAGGTTCGTTGGGCACATCCTCACGCGGAGTTTATCAGCGGCGTGATCTTCGAGCTTAAGTGTTTTCGAGTGTTATAATTTAAAAGCGGCGAGGCTTTCACCGCGAAGGACTAATTAATTTTTGAGCGCAACATTAAGCGATCGATAAATTTCTTGAAAAAAATACCCGACCAGTACCCGATAAGAGAAACGAGTTCGGAACTTCTTCTGTGCACTAAAGAGCTTTTATTTATCTTGAACAATTTGTTATTGCCACTTTTCATGCCTTCCGGTAGCCGTGTAATTGAATCTTCTGGTTTTTGAAGATTTATTACCGTCGCCTGATTGAGCTACCGCCCTTGATTAGTATAGCGGCATCTTTAATTTACGTATCTCTTGTCGTAAAAGCGCTTTAATTAAAATCCTTTTAGACTGTTTAATTTACTATTCTTACCAATTTCAGATACTAGTTTATCTAAAAAATTATAATTCAAGTTTCTTTAAGTAAGATATATTTTTTAAAATTAATCAAAGTATTTTTTAAATGTTTGTCATTAGTGTAGTCTCTTTGGTGTAGAAAGTTGCTCGACATAACCTTTTAAAAAGGAAAATAAAACAAATTTGAACAGTAACATCTACTTGAGCGAACAAAGGCGTGATAAAAGACCGTATAATTTTCTTATAAGGCGTAGCCGAGAGTGATCTAAACGGCGCATTTTCTACGTGACCGTTTTTGCTTTCGGTTTTATTAGACGATATAGTATAGAGATTAGAAGGATGCCAAAATGTCCGACACAGTGACCCGCCGATAGGATCGCCCTCGCCGCCGCCGGGAGGACTCGGCGATCGCGTGAGATTGCTTCGCGCACGTCGCCTCGCCGCCGCCTCGCTGCTGCCCTCACGAGCCTTAGCCGTTATTCTAATTTATTTCTTCTTACCGCATCTAAACTTTCAAATTCACTGATATGCATATGGGTATTATTGCATACTGACGTGTAGCCCGCACGTGTCTGCGCCATATTTTTTATAACGACTTATTCAGTCTTCGTGTCGATTTTTTTTTAGTAGGCAAGTTACGTCACGACCATTGTGTAGTCCAGCAGCTCACTTTCAAAATTGACATCCCGGATCTAATATTGACACCACATAATATGCTTCTGAAAAATTAAATAAGATAAAAAATGTGTGCTTGTCCATTACTTAGAACTATGCGTTAATGCAAATATGTATTTAGTGATAGTTTGAAATTAAGTTAGTTAGGCATATCCTATCAACTTTGTTTATACTCTATACTTCCATTTAGGTTCCTACATAACTTAAATTTAAGGAGCTGCATCATGTCATGCCACTGCACTAATCTTTAAATTCAGTCATTTGATTACATGTACTTTGACCGGAAATATCTTAACGGGATTATTAGGGTAATGTTTACGCAGAATGAGGAAACAAGATTTACGGTAAGAGTGTAAAGCACGCAATTTTTATCATCGCAAGAGATTTCTTAGTGTAACGCTCTCGTGTCTGAATCTAATTGAAGTCAATTGTCGTGCAATAAAAACATTACCGAACTATCTTGCTTATTGAATCGACACTAACACCCCGCGGTCGCGTGACTCGCGCCATTGGGAAGCCTTTTGATATTTCAATCAACACATTTTTAAGCTTACGTATTGTGAGTTTAAGAAATAGCAAATCAATTATTACGCCACCTTATAAGCCGAACTTTTTAGTTTTAATCAGAAAGGGGTGCTTAAGAGTGAAGAAAATACGCTATTAGTTGATTATAGATGATTTTAAGTAGCAGGGTACTAGGGTACCAGTGGTATTTTGCTTTTCAAATATCTTAGCGGCCAAAGTTATCGGCACACCTAAAATTGTGCTCTGTGTAGAGACTCGTGTAAAATAAAAGCCGCTAAGATATACGAAAACTATAATATCTCTAAAGTAATATACACGCATATTTCTATAGATTTTTACTGTATTTATTTATGTACATTTCATCATGAGCAATTCAATCCCTTAGTTATACTACTCCCGTAGGGTCGGCGTGTTTCATGAGCTATTTTATTGTGTAATTCTATAAAAATGTATTGAGGCTTACGCGGGATTTCAGAATAACCATCGACTATTGTTCAAGAATAAGTGTGAATATTTGTCATATCAAACATAACATCGGACTCCTCCCCGATTTTATCGATTCTTTTACATAAACCGGGGCAAGGGCAAGTATTGTGAAAATATCAAACAGAATCATCTGTATTTCATTAAAATAAATTCAAGGATACATTGAATAAAGAATGTAAAATGAAATCTGTAAAATTGCTTTCAAAGTTTTAACAACAAATCAATTATTTTCCGATCAGTAAATCGATAAATGAATTGATGGTTTATTTGTTCGCCTTATATTGATACCTTGATCACATCTTGTGGAGCCTGAAATATTTATACATGCAATTATGTTCTCGTAGTCAACATCGATCCTTTCTCGTGTCGTGAAATATTTGAAAAGTTATGACCGAGCCGCCTATGGTGCGTTGGTTATTTACATAATTAACGTTACAAAAGTACGCACATAAAATTCGATGCGTGTTAAATTGAATTCGGGGAGCGGCGCAAAAGAAATGGAGGCGCGAAAATTGGTCGACGAACAGTTTAAAATATCATTAAAGATTGTCGGAGGGAAAATATTGTAATTACTAAGGCGCATGCATCCCGGCGCAGTTTACGAGCTGAGGAAAGCAGAAACAATTACTTCGTTCATTCGTTACTGTGTACTGAGAATACGTAAAGAAAATAAGGCTGCGATCACACGATAGAGTTGTAGATGAATAAACTTATTATTTTTTTTAGTCAAAGAATTATATTTGCTTCCCACTTATGGTCGATTATTGTCCAAAAACCCGTCACCCTCAGCGATATAACTAAATACGTATTATTTGTGATGACGAAATAGTTTCTCGATGTTTGTGAACGTCAATTATTTTATCAAAAAGGGTAGGGAATAAACTTCCTTGTCCACGTTAACCTCGAGTATCCTAGCCACAGACGCTTCTTTACGTCAGTTTGTTATACAACTTTATGAAGTTTTTATTACAGCTTGTATTAGTTTTATGAAATTAATAACGAAGTTATGATTAATAATTAAGGAAGTTGTATTGTGTATAATTTAGTGTTGTAATTAAGTATTATTAGACAGTTAATTTTATCACCGATTGATATAGCTGTAATATGAATCTCGGTTTCTTTACAAAGGTTTAATTGTTTGTATTTTTGTATGTATTGAAATATCTCAAAAATTACTGGACCGATTTTAAGAATTCTTTCATCGAACTGAAATACGAAGAAAAGAGTTAAATTTCTTAAGACACCTCATAGAAGAACTATTTTCGTTGGAGCGCTCGACGTGTTTTTAGCTCAATCGATTGAATACTGTATATTGTAGAAGCATACACAGTTTAGGGATGTTTATAACAATATCTTTCAAATTGATGCAATCTTATTTTAGTACGTGTCTAGACGTCCTTGTGACGTCACAATAACTAGGTTAGTCGGCAGTCGTACGTGCCTATTGTGGTGTAGTAAAGAATCACTATTTACAACTTTAATCATAGAATCGGACGTGATCGATAGAGAGTAGTCTCATGTCAAGGTTATCTGGAATTGATTTATAATTAACCGTAAATACTGTATTTAGATTTGTGTATAGATTTTTGAATGTAATCTATACGTATGTTAATATAATATAGCGTAAACACACACTACTTTGTGGCGTACTCTGCAATCACAGCATATTTTTGAATCATTATTTCTTTATAAAAAAGCCCTACACTTACGACATGCTTTAGGCTATATGTTTTCACGCTATTTAACTTAGGGGGTGAATAAAATGAAAAAAACTTAATGTAGAAAAGGGACCATAAACTACAAGCTGCCAACATTAAGAAAGCAAGGTTTTATGGTAACGGTAATTTTGACATTTGTAAAATTGTAAAATTAAATATAGTTTTTATAATTTCATGCGGATGAAGCCGCACGGGAACAGCTAGTTAATTATAAAATTATGATAAGAAGGTTTACAGTATTAAAGAAGTGTGTAAAAATTGTAAATTAAATCAGCCAATGAGAACTGACAATTACGATGCTATTGCGATAAAGTTATGATTTTCTTCTATTCATAGACGGATATGTTACAAATGTCAAGTTAATAAACACGTGTAAATGTACGATTATTTTCTATATTTACATTTAACTCATACATGTTCCTGTTACTGACTTTTATTGTGTTATAATTATGACTATATGCCAATAAAACACGCTTAAACATCGGAAATGGATACCTTAATGATCTGTTTGTTTTATGACACCTTGTGTCAATTATTTGTCCCTTCAGTTCTATAAATCCCACGCAATAAGCGATAGAAAAAGAAATAAAAATATTTTAATATTATTTATTATCTGGATACGTTTAATAACTCAAGTATACATGTACTTAAGTTTCCTTTTATGTAATTAATAGGTCCAATGACCATTTGTAATTACAGTGTTTATGTCAAATATTATGCTTTTCTGTAATTTATAACAGTATGAGTGTAACATTTGTAAAGTAACAATAAACTGTGTTTTAATGTCGTAAAAGTTGCCGGTTGTCCGATTTACACGATATTATTGTTT
This sequence comes from Papilio polytes, assembly GCF_000836215.1. Lineage (NCBI taxonomy): Eukaryota > Metazoa > Arthropoda > Insecta > Lepidoptera > Papilionidae > Papilio > Papilio polytes. The sequence goes on along the minus strand of NW_013525013.1, from coordinate 3,221,357 downwards.
TTTATTTGAATTTAATTGAGTGACATGACTTGAACGTTTACTTCGTGTTGAACAATAATTGTGACCTTTATATGACCTCTCTCTTTAGAAATTCACACCCTTTGAACCGTTATTGTGTACATTTTATCTATCAATCTTGCAATTACTTTGCAATATGCGATTCCAAACTTAGGAAATTAAAAAAAAGTAAAGCTGGTGAAAATTAATAAAAAAAAACGCTTAGATTCGTAGGTGGCTAACTTGTTAAAATTATTTTGCAAACTAAGGCTAGGTCGTAAAAACTTATTTCTTTTGATTATCCCTAAATTATTATGGGCTTATAAAACTAGCTACAGATCTTCAGCTCTATGTCTCGAGCTTAACACTTTGTGTTTTCTATTTATCAATTTTACTAGCAATTTTAAAAAAAACAAATGAGATACAATAACATAATGAGATTGAGTTTTACGTAATATCACAAAGATAGGGATCGGATCGACGTATAGATGTACGATTTAAATTGCAATACGATGACTATGCAGCTTTAAATAAATTTCTTTTCGCATAAAGACATCGATTAATTTAATGTTAATTAACAATTTATATTACCAGTGGGTAGAGAAGCAATTAATATATGATGTAACACGTGGATACAATATATTGTGCCCTAGTTTAAATCTGTGTTAGAACTTAGGTGCATATGATTTTGGTTATCACTTACTTGATGCCACCAATCAGTTTTTGTTTATAAGCTTCATTTAAAAGTGGTAGAGCCCGCTTTAACAACTTCGCATAAATGGGGAGGCTTGCCCGCTGTAATACCATGACCACACAGAAGACAGGCGTGAAATGGAAGCAATACCGCGATTCGTCTGATGAGTGTGGTGCCGGAGGCCTAATTTTAGTCCCTTTCCCTTTCCTCCCTTTTCTTAAGAGGAAAGAATAGGAAGGAAAAGTGGATTTGGCCCTGGAGACGCGTATGAAGGGGAAATGTCCTCTTTATGTGCATCTCCTCCTCTGTCAATTAAGGGTAGGCAACGCATCCGCAATTGCGGATGTTTATGGGCAATGGTCGCTTTCCATTTCGGTGGATTCAGGTGGCCGCTTGCTCGTTTGCCACCTTATATTATAAAAAAAAAAACTATAAAGTAACTATTCTAAACTACTAAACTACGTCAATTATTATTGTGGATTTAATTTATACGGATATCGTATGTCAGTTTACGTGAAGTGGTATAAATTATGAATTCATTGTTCTAATGTTTGATATTTAGACACATAGCTGATTGTTCTATATCTGGCATCAAAACAACCGCTTCGCCTGCCCTAATTGTTGGGTGTCAAAATGTAACCCGAGTCCAGTCAGAGTAGCGACTTGAGTGTCTTAGACTATAGAGAAACGGATTAGGCAAAACCCTCCCAATCTACTAAACACATTCTAAGACATTTTAGGCGTTAGAAGTAACATTGACAGTCACGTATTCTGTATTCGTATCGTCGTATTCGTATCTGCATATGCAGAAATTTTACTGAATGAAAAATTTAGACGCACACAAAACGAGTACATGAGAAACTAAGTTTAGAATTTGCTATTTTTTCTTTGAAATTTGCAATCTTGGCAGGTCCTGTCTATTAACAGTCAAAGGTAGTGTAATGGACTCAATACTTGTTACCATTCACAGTGGCCATTGTGTCGGCTCGCCTTAAGTGAATTTCGTGTTATCTTCGGTCGGCACCAAATCCGGTTATTCAAATTTAATTCTAGCTGTTTCTATTAAGAATCGATGCGCTTTTGTTAATTAGCACGTATTCAAATGACTTCAATTGTTTTTGATGCTTATATTGTCAAATAACATGAACGAATGTGTATGATTTAAGTTTTGGGGTTCTGATATGAGATTTAGAATGCTAGAAGACTGCACAAAACAATATTTCTTGTAATACTTTAAGTAATTGCTCTCTGCAGACCTAATAGAGATAAAAAGCGTGATAATTTAATTAGTCATAGATGTAAACAGTGAGGGTCATTATAGAGCTACCAAGTTAACAGGTTAGAGTACATGTAATAGCCGCAGCGGTAAAAGGGCATCGTGAATAATAAAGCAATGCTCGATATAGCAGAGAGAATAAAGGAGTTGCCGGTTATCTATGGAATTCGACCGGCGGTGAGTCATTCTGTGGCCACACCTGACGACCGCAGTTTGCCCACCGTTGTCGAATACCGTGCGTATTTTGTCAACTTCAGAGTCAATTGTGAATGCACTTGGACGTTGCATGTTTTGTTAAATGTTTCTAAGTGCTGCGGCGCATTCGCTAAGTATTTGCATCTGTTAACGCAAAATTGCTTCAGTTCTAAGCAATGTCACATTTAAGAAACAGAAATTAAAAATGTTGTCATATAAGATTTATTTTTATGTCTTTACTCTGGAGAAAATATAATTTCCTTGATATTGTTTACGAGTCGGCAATCATCTTCATTACTTTCTCTAGTTTTACGTCCCCGCAAGAAATCGGAACTGAGCTTTGAATTATCTATTCGATGTAAATGGGTCATTGACTACCGCTTTTGTATTGCGTACTCGAATCTTATTTAGTTTCATCACAATCAAAATTTCACATTGTAACGTTTACGCTGCGTAATGAGTTTTGTGGTCAAACAATCGATTCTATCCGGCCTCGTACGTCTCAGATGACTCTTAATTTCACACTAGATTTGTATATCTTGATGGTTTTAGATTTATCTTTATAAAATAATATGCGACTTCGTTTGCGTGGAATAAAAAAACAAAAGCGAGCGAGCCTATGTGTTCTTCCACTCTATCCTCTGTATTTATACCAAATTTTATCGAAATCCGTTCAGCCGTCTAGGCTACAAACAAACATCCATCCATCTAAACTTTCGCATTCATAATATTAGTATGATACTATGATTAATATGATTATATACGTCTAAAAGCGTCTAAAAGCCTAGTTTCTTCAGTGCTTTTATTGATACATAGGTCTTACTGACATTTTTGACTTCCTCTATATTAAGTTTTAAATGTAATATTTTCATTTAATATTTAACTAGGGAAGTTCCTACCAACATTGGTTGCCTGCAATTAATCAAGCTTTAACTTGTTGCTTCTTAAGTAGGTAAGCAGATAAACTGTCGTTAACCTGTTTTAATATTAAAATTAATAAAGAATGAATACTTAAATAAATGGAAACTTAGATGTTAAATTTTTAAAAATTATTATCAATACAATCAGTCTGGAATTTGAGTCGTTATTTTTTTATGCATTTCAGAAGGGACCACCCAGCTCTCGCCGAATAATTTAATACTCATTGCAGATTATTAAAATATTTTTAAATGTAACAATGAAAGTATAAGAAAGATGTTAAAAGATGTTCTTCATAAGAATAGTGTCTTATAGCCTTGTTTATTATATTTCAAATATTATGTTTGATATATTATTGATGTTTGTTTCAAATATTATATTTCAAAGAGAGCTTAATGTTCTCCTTAGTTAAGTGTTACTCAAAACCTTATTTCGCATAAATTCTTTATGATTTCAATTATTAAATAATTCTTTCAATTATTATTTTAATCACATATATGTACTAGTGTAAGCGATTTATACTTATTTATATTCCGTTTTGTTTATTACTGTAATAAATTCGAATTATCATTTAATCTCGATTTAACTATATCTTAAAATCTGAAATCTTAGTAACAATATACTTGAAATCTGATAGCCAGAGATATCGATCAATTCTCTGAGCAGTTTTAAAGCGGTTACTTTTTGGAAATGATTTCTTGCCGGCGAAAATCGAGGTCTTCGTGAAATTGTACCGCATCATAATACTAAGTAAATTACAGTCGGTGCTCGCCTCCGAGCGATATTTTTGGTCGACAACTTAAATATGATTTAACATTTGGGATACGATACTGAAGTGAAAATAAATCAAGTAATATTTTGGAAGGCGATTTTGTTATATTTTATGAAATTGAAAGAGAATACCTGATTCATCTTTATTAGATATTAATTTACTTTATTTATACTAAACCACATTTTAAAAATCTTTTAATTATCCTGACGACATTTTAAAAGACACAAACTTACTACACAAGATAGTAGGTACTTGTCCTTAATACTAAAAACAAAAAACTCTCGTTCTAGCTGTCATCACTTATTTCTTCAAGTTAAGAATTTCTGAACGTCGGTATCGTTCAGAAACTGATACAAAAATATTTTAACACAATATTCCTGTTTGTAAACTACAGTTTTAACCTTTAAATGACATCTAAAAATGGTCAATTACAATCGCAGTCTTTGCTTTCTAATGAGACACAATGAGTTAATTAAGATATGTGGTCAGTTCTGCACCTACGCATTGCATTCCATTTCATCTTATCTTAGAGGAAGAGCGCTCGTTATGCCGTAATCTTCATTTCCTGAATAACTGGAAATATTGTTCAAGATTTACTATACGCAAGGTGAAACCAGTTGGAACTATGATACGATTGTCAAACTTTATTAGCAGAGCATTAGTTTCTATTTATCGGTAAATAGGTTTGTGATTAGCAAGAATATATAAATCAGCCTTTTTAATTAATTTTTTGACTCTACAATGGTAGAGATATGTAGTTGAATTGTATAAAGATTTATTTACATTATTAAAATGTACATAACTTTACAACAGTATAAATGTGTAGACATTTAGATCACCGCTATTCGTACGCGAAGCTAGTCCCGCTTTTCGCGTAGCTCTGAGCGTTAGAACAAAACTGTCGTGATATCGGATAAAAGTAAACGTTTCCTTTGACCGTTGAATGGTGAACTTGCGTGTATTTCAGTTGCTCGGCTCGCCGTGCGCCGCGCCAGGCCGGGGGCGCGCGTGGCCGCCGATGATTTATCAATAGCCGGCCGCGACGCTGCACGACGGGCCATGCCGGCCACTCTTCCTATCACACCGATCAATTTACAAACGTTAGCGATTTTTTATAACTAACATTGACATTCTTTTTAATTCTGGCAACATGTGGTTGTTTATTAACAGTGTGGTACACTCTGTTGAATAATATTTAATTGTAGAAATATTGTGTAGAAAAGGGTTTCCAGTTGAAAATCTAATAAGATTATGTTATGATATTGATACAATAAAGTTTTATTATTTAAAAGACGTTACATATTGAGATTGCTAAGTTAACATTAAAAGCTACGAATGTCGTAAACACCAGCATAAACCTAAATTCGACATATTTATATACATTCGACTTCGATTTTTCTGTAATTTGATAAAAACTTTTCTGTCTTTAAAATTTCAACCTTGATGGTGATATAAAATACTTACAAATTTATTGTAAGTACATCATTAGAAATATCGCCTATCACTTGCGACTTTAACCATAGTTGTGTTATTCTGTCCCTTCTGTAACCTCCTCCCCCCTCTCACCTCTCACTCCCTACTTGAGCCTAGTTGCGCACGCGTCGCTATTGCTATGCCCTGCCCTACCGCGCGTTAAATACTCTATAAATATCACTATAGGTCATCTATCTAGTCATAAGTCAAACGCCTAGCTCAAGCCATTTTGCTACTCAATGTTTAAGAAGGTCGCTATTCTCTGTATCTACCAATAAAAGCGTACAAAAGTACTTTTAAAAACCTTTCTTATAACTGGACTATTGAAGTCTTGCGTAGTAACAAATAGTTTTAAGACTGACATAGCGGATGTAAGATTAGAGAGGCATTATGAATTTATCTAATGCACTGTGGTAGATTTGTCCCAACTCTTTCTGTATCTTTGGATTGGTCATAAAAAGGGCATATCGACAACCGATAGGATCGCTTAGTGAATTACCGTCGAGCATGCCACATTATTCCTTGAGTGAACATAGACGTGGTTTCACTAGAAGTGGTCTCTAACTTCAAAAATATTTCCTATATTAAAATGAACTGGTTTTCTTTCTTTATAAGCATAGTCTTTTTTTATTATGTTTGTGTATAAATGGTATAGAACTTTAGCGTGTCTTCTGCCTTTTAATACTGCAGAGAGGATTTGAGAGATGGTATCTGGCTCGAGACGCCTCACCTCGGCGGCCGAGATGCGAATCAAAAATACGTAACAATTACCCCGGGGCTAACAGCCAGCCATCGGTGTCATTTCCAGCGGTTAGATAAAATCATGGAGTCCTAACCATTATTCTGCAGCTTCAGAGAGAGAGTAATGGACTGTAAGCGCGATAATTCAGAGTCGGCTCATTGTCCGCGATTCGCCTTCTCGCACTATCTATAATGCGGTGACAAATTTATTAATGCTCAACAATATAACGGTATTTATTAATCCGCTAAGGTATAATTATAATTGGCCACGGATGTCGATGTCTTCGCGCGTTTAGCTCTGCTGCGCCGCCATTTTGATATATCGTCTCTTATAATTTCACCAGGGTTGATGTATGTCTGAAGGGATTCAAATTTATCTATCTTATCAATGTAGTGGGTAGTAAGCACGTTGGTAGTATGCAATCTATGACCAAGCGTACTAAAAGTTTATAAAATTATGGCATACTGAAAATCAAGAGTTTATATACGGTGCTTTAGGAAGCAATATTCAATTGACTATCAAGTCATACATATTCTTCCGATAAAAGCTCGCTAACAGAAGTGATAGAAAATGAGATTACTCAAAAAGGATGTACAATATGAGCAGTTTTTAACTAGTTAGTGTTATAATCTTAGACAATTTTTAATGACATATGTGTAATTCAATTAATATTTACTCTTAGATAACGTCGAGAAAAACTCGTTGCGAGTACAACAAGGCCGTCGAGTAATTAGTTGGGACGCGACCACCTTGGAGACATTTTTAAGGTTTCACCGCCAAGGACTAAGACCAAAGAAATATGTACATTGTTAGGGTAAATTGCGGTCTTAATGTGGCTTCCTGCAAGATGATGTTACCAAGTTAAAAATAAAGATCTTACATAGTTTAAGCCTTTTTAACGTTGTCAGTCAAGTAGAGTAAGGAGTTGCCTGATTTTAGTCCCTTTTCCTTACCACTCTTTTTAGGAGGAAAATATGGGAAGGAAAAGTGGATTTTACAGCGGCGGAGACGCAAGGGTAAATATCCTGTTTACCATATGTGCGACTCCTCTTCTGTCAATTTTGGGTAGGCAACGCATATTCAATTGCGGATGTGTGTAGGCAGTGGTCGCTTCGCCATTTCGACGGATTCAGATGACCGCTTCCTCGTTTGCCACCTTATGTAATAAAAAAAAAATTAGTTTTATGATATCGATTCCGAAGATTCAAACGGATTCAATGATTATTTTATAAAAAAAAATAATCCGAAAAGGTATAAAGAAAAAAGTTATGTTCACGATATTTTTAGCAATAATTCTAAATACCGTGACAGTACAGAGAACAGACGTTATTGATGAATGACTCAGTTCTTTTGAACTAAGTCGATCGACAGTAACAGTGCTGGCGGAGTGTGAGCAAAATCGAAAGTGCAAGGTGACTGGGCCGATGTGCCCGATCGCAAAAAATATCGATGAACTAAGCCAGCCACAATGGACCGCGACAATTAGCTAGAGTAGGAAATTGTCGTTTGTCATCATAACACAAAAACTGTTCGCGGAGTTTATGTTGCGTGAAATTGGAACGGAGATTTTTTATGACATGCTCATATTAGATCTGTCGAGATTGTAGCCGTCGGTAGCTACACGTATTCGACTACGGTTTCAATTTAAATTGGATGTTATGATGTAATGAAATTTTCCTGTTATATTTCATAATCATTTGTAGCTTGATAGTATGATACATTTAGATTCAAGTTTGTACATGTTCGGAAGCACAGACTGAGAAATACCTCTTAGTGGTGTGGAAATTTATATTTATAGAATCAAATTATTTTTAGTGACTTGTGTTTCAGTAAATAGTTGCTTCCATGTCTTTGTTATAATTTTCTTCATTTTGTTATTCAAGCTATAAAACTAACGGATAAAAATTGCTTTTTAAGCAGCTCGTATTACTCATATTCATCAAAACACAAATATGAGCTTGAAATGTTGTAAGCTTTAATAATTACCGTATACAACATTAACTCAGCCTTATTCTTGTACGTCTATGTATTGTACAAATAATCTATGAAGTCTTCTTCTCTATAGGTAACGTGAATTGTTTACTTTTTTATTTTCCAAAGATCTCCAATTTCGGGATCTGGTATTTTCCTATTTGACTGTCTTCCGCCTTCTCAAGGTCAGTCCTTCTTTATGTCGTCAGCTTAAAAGCAAAAAAATCATCAACGAGGAAATTGCTGCGAAACTAATTTTGGTTATACTAGTTTTTGATTGCATTTTGAAACTTCTTTTTTTCATTTTGTGATTCATAGCAATTGAAGATGTAATGATAACAATTGACATATAGATAAATTTTGAAATATCGAAGGTATAAGATAAAGGATAATTAAATAGGAGACCCCGTTCATATAATTGAGATGTTATGTCGACTAGACCTTCAAAATGTAACTAAAACCTAAATTAATGTTTTAGTTTAATTAGATTTTTTCTTAAACAAAGTACAATTTGCTTGAATTCGCGTAAAGATCTTCGTTTTGGATGAGATGTCTAGTTAAACAGACTTATTAGGGTAATTTCAGTGAAGTGTAATTGATTAAATTTTTAACATCAATAGAATCGATGCACGTACAGTTCTGCACGAATTCACAAGACCTTGACGACGGATCCTGGGGCACGATGTGACTTGCACAACCTGGCTCCGCTATTTTTGACACCGGTCACAAAGCAATTTACAAGCTTTTTGCATTCAACAAAAAAACAGGAGCAAATAACTTTTAGTTTCAACGAAACGCCTCAATAAGAAATAACGATCTGTAATACAAAATAAGTAATGAGCCTCACGACATCTGGTGCCACCGCGCAAAAACCCACTGTTCTATTCAGTAAAGCAAATGAGTACTTCTCTTGTCTTTGTTTCGGATAAATCATACATTTTATTACGACAATAGTCGATAAACCTTTTTGTCCGCTTTTACAGATTCACATTCTCCGTACCTCAGGAATATGCGGTCTTAAATCAATTGAAAAATTTCATTGTCTTGCTTTGTTAAAACCAACCTACTGTATGTTTGTTTTTAAGATACAAATGGTTCACAACAATATCAAATTGATCGTGTTTGTAGATAGTTGTAAAAGTACTTTAGTAAGCAATTATTCTTTGTTTATTAAAATGATTTCGCATGAACAATAACCAAGAGCAACAAGCAACTATCTATTGATTTCTTGTAATATTACAGGCGAATTATATTTTGGAAGCGAAGACAAGGGGGTATTCGTTTAAGGGTACGAAAGATGTGTTGAAACTGCACATTGTAATTTAGATCTAACAATTGAGACTCTGTAGTGGTTGATATGTACAGCGTGTGTGAGTTGGTATCGGGCATCGTGACTGAGCGACGCTGGCGCCGTGACCCGCCAGACAAATCGAGATGAATTGCTGCACAATTCTTTCCTACCTCACTCCCGGTTTCATCGTTATGTCGCGATGTGACAGCGAAGGCATGACAATATTTCATAGCTGCACGCTCTCGGCAAATGCTTGCACTCCGATTATTAGCTCTGGCATACGATTATACGGTAAGTTTCGAATTGCTTTTTTTCTGTCGTACTTAAGCATTTAAAGCTCTGTCGAACGTTAGCCCAAACAACGTAAATTGTGTTACTAAACTGACTGACAAGTTAGACGGATATTTTTTCAATGGCGAAGAAAAGAATTGTTAATCCTGCTGTTCATTTAATACCAATATTAAGGTTTATTATAAAGCTGGTTTTCACATGTGCAAAAAATTAATATCACGTCTGTCCAGTTATCGCAAACATGATCGCGCGTATTCCCGCCGTTCATGCTTGTCGGCCTTAATCCTCCCGCGCTCCGAATTTGAGATATTGACAGAGATGGCTTCCTACGTCGAGATTAAAGCGAGTGGAAAGCGAACGAAACAAGTGTAACGTTTCACCAGTATCAATCAAAATCGCATTCGATCTTATATATGAATGCCGATGGACGTTTTGCCTTAATTAAGGACATCAGCGTTCGAGAGTTGTTTAACATTGCTTGTAAGCAGATTTAATGCAGCATTAACGGTTGCGCAAACACTGACCCGTGCTGTGCTCTTTTTTAATTTCATTATTGTCACAAGCTCATATCCATTGGTCGTGTTAGGGGATGAACTCAGGTGATCGAGTCATCACAACTCATGTGTGATGATAAATCTTCATCTCCATAAATTACATCCTAGTTACGCCATTTATTATGGTTTGATTTTTCTCGTAAGTACTAGGACTTATTGCAATTGCACTCCTGGATTTTAAGGTATCGAGATTGTACTGAGGTTTAGTATTTAGTGATTGTCATTTGTTACAAAATGGTGATTATGTAAAAGCTGTAAGAGTAAGGTTTTTTAGTTTTACCTTATTGACGTAAAAAACGGATTCCTTATCCTTTTTTTTTCATTATTTTATTTCTTTCGGGTCGAGTAATAAACCTGATTTTTGTTAGCTCCATAAATTAAGCCAAGTTGGCAGATCTTGGCTGTTGTACGTCCATCCGGGTAGTGATCAATAAAAATTGTTTCATTATTTTAAATAATTCAGCCCGAGATTGATTTTGTACTAGAGCTGTATGACTCACACTTTTATTGGTAGTCGAATTGTCGATGTTTATTTTTCGTAAAATTCCGTCCATTTTATGTAACATTTTGTGAATTTGTAATATTGCATTTTATATAGTTGTATTTCACGTCTAAAGCCGTGAAATGTATTCATGCCTCAGAGAACTTTATTATACACGTTGACGTGGTTATTAATGAGCGATGTTTAGCGGCGATAAGATGACATATTTTGTGTGAGTAAAAATGATGTTGTAAGGTGTCACTTAATATTAAGTTTCAAGGGCGTTGTGTGGTCAAACTGGTTAATCAATAGGCCTCATGAACAATCACGTATATGCTATAAGTACACTACAGATAAGAATATATGATCAGGTAGAGACAACAATTTAAACAAAGTCTCTAAGCTTTGCATAGTTATCTATAACTCTAGGTTTTATTTCAATAGTGTTATATAGTGTAGCTGTGTAAATTGCAAGATGAATCTACCAGATTTTGTTTTGTGCTGTCTTTGTATTTTTAAAGAGAATGACCGATAGCAATATTTTTTGAAAATGCCTTTTGGTAGTGAAAACTCACGCTAATAATTTAATTTTCATCGTCATCCAGTCTCGGAAGCTGTTACTCTTATCTTTATGTTTTCATTCGGTCTTACTATTAAATACTGTTCATGTGTTATTCAGGGTTTTCTTAGTATGGCATTGTATGTTTTATTTTGGTGGTATTATAAGTGCAGTGACAGTGGCGAGGTTACAAAGAGCAGCTAATTAGGTGAAACATGAATCCGAGGAAGGCCCGTAACGTGGGAGCCTGGGAAGGATGCACGTTATCATAAAATGGATGTTATTACTTTAACTTATTGCTATTAAAAAATTAATAACATCTTTAAATTTTAATACTAAAAAGTTTTTATGACATTATAAAATGCACTTTTCATATTTAATTAAAAACAGTTTTTTAACGTGTTTATAATTTTAATAAAATTTGACTCATGAGTCATCTATACTAATATTATGAAGAGGAAAGATTTGTATTTTTGATTTTTTGTGTATATTGAAATTACTCCAAAACTGCTAGGTCGATTTAAAAAAGCTACGTTATCATTGAGTAAATAAAGGCTATATTATTAATTCTTATTTTCATGTGTACGAAATCGCGAGCAACAACTAATTGTTTATATTTTAAGAAGTATTTTAAACATAGGATTATTTTTAACTATGAAAGTACAAGTAGGTAATATATATTATAAAAGCTTTTTTCTCAAAATGTAATTTTTTATGGAAAGATTCACCTTTATGCGTCAGTAAAATAACTTCAAGTGCAATATGTCCTTGTCTTGACGCTTGTAATCCAGATTGTTTTCCTTAAGCATGAATGTCATATTGTGAACTGTATATCAGATATTTTATGACGTTCACCTTATAAAATAGGTGATATCAGAAAGTCAAACAGATGAGTTAACATAAAATATGGCTTCAAAAATCTTTTGCTTACAACTGGAGTTATTTTAATGTGTCTGACTTAAAACTTACTTAGTTTTTATAAAACAGAAAGTTAGTTACTAGTATTAAAAAAATCAGTATTTAGTATTTATTTAATACATTTTGAAAACTGTAATGTCATCATTATCCGGAGAAAATAAAAAAAAACTGAAGTAATTAAACAAGTACATCTTTGTTTAATAAACGATACATAACCTATAAATTTCTGATCTTAATTAAGAGTTGAATAAAAAAGTTTTTTTGTATTCCACATTATTCTTTCGTGATGCAACAATGATTTATACCAATGTATACTGTCGAGTTCTGAATACAAATAAAAGAGTTGGGTTGTACTTTTGTGCGGGACACCACACGCCCTATTTGTTGTACGAATACGTGTTATTCAACTTCGTGTCAATTATACATTTAAAGGTACATTTCCGCCGTTCCTTTGAACGTTTTATCGATCCTTATATCAATCGTTTATTATCGATTATCGTTACTTGATCTCGATATGTCGTAAATAATTTTTAATTGATGAAATTTGTATGCAATTAAAATTTTGTGTTAATAAAAAAACGAGCTTTCGAGATCTTATCAATGTATTATTTATGGTTTGAAATCAGTTATTACAGATTGGTAACCCCTGCGGAGAAGCCGTTTAGATTGGTCTTATTGAGGTGCAACGGTCTATTCCACACTCTGTTCTAATTAGTTACACTTCGTACTACTGTAGTAAGTAAACTGAGAGATTTATGAGACCATCTTCACACCCTCGAAGTGTCATGACAAAGCGTAGTGACGTGCCTACTTTGAAGTTTGTCTCTAGATAACTGTCTCGTTCTATAAGGGGCCAACAAAATAAAGTCAAAGTGGTTAAGACACCCTCGATAAAGTTAATCATGTAAAATTTCCATCATGTAAAAAGAAAGAAATTCTTTTGTCTGTGCGCTCACAAATAAATAACGCGGTCGTTTTTTAACACCACTTCAAAAGAAGGGCGTCGTCGCAAAACCTTGGAGAAAGGTGGACTCTTTTAATAAAGCCGATCGATCGGACTTATTTAAAGTCGCAATAAAAGGAATTTCTTAATGATGCTGACGCCGATATTAATATTGGCCGGTGCGGTCCGGCTCTTCGCTTAAATGTAGTTATAAATTACATTTTTGGTGGTGGTTTGAACTTTGTAAGCGCGTGCTCGCCGCCTGACCATTCCGGTCGTTTGAGTCCTTGCCTCACCCGCTGGTAATGTACATTTCAATCAAAGAATGCACTACATGTTAATAATTTTTGATTAATACCCTTCAAGATATTGTGCAAAGATTCATTAAAATTTCATTGTAATTAACACAATATTGATAAAAATATGCATTAATATTTATGCAGTGTTTTGACAAAAAATTCAGCCGAATATCACAAATGGTATTTAGGTTAAAAATTTAATATATTTCTACAGATCAATGAATCTTGGACAACAAAAATCTGTGTACAAACTATGTTATAGAGTTTTTGGAAATCATTGGTCATACTACATTCTTACTTTAGTTAGAAAAATGTTATAAGTAATTAATCAGAAAGGGAAATGTTTTTCGCATCTTAAGTGACTTTAATTCTGACGTAGATTTTGTTCTTATTAGTCCTAAAAATTATCTACTTCTTGTTTATTTTCTTTAACAATATGGCCGTCTATATGGCCATGATGTAACTTCTATTCTAACGGTTGTCTAACCTCACATTGTGTTTGATGTCTAAGGTTAATCGCTAAATGTACAGGAGTATAATCTATTTGATTGGAAATAGCCGAGACGAAAGGAAGTACCCGGCCGACCTTACACACTTGTTACCAATACCATATCAATTTAATGTAAGGAACAGGTCCGTTTCCTGTCATTATTGCATTGCTAATGAACCGCGCACCTCGCATTGCAATACTCCATATTAAAACAAAGATAATAACGAAATTAAGTTTATTGCTATTCATAAAAGTTCAAAATTAATCAAAACATTAACATATCATTTCTCTTTGTTTTTTCATTGTAATTTTCATTGTATTGCATACATGTTTTATCTTAAAAAGAAGTTGAAGAGGTTCTCGACAGCATTGTCATTTTTCATTACCTACATATAACAGGTCTAATATGCTGGTTTGGTGCCTTTATGGTTTCAAATTTCTAAGAACAATTATAATGACATCGTTATTTTACAACACAAGATTGCACTTGACTTAATTGTATTTTAACTTGCCTAATATTTTTAAATTGTGATTGCATTGTAACAATAATTAGAAATTGTATCGAGACGATCAAGATAAGGTTTGATATTGTTTAGTGCGTTGCGCATTGGACACTATCAGTAGCCTCAGAATGGCACACCCAGGTCATTAAAGCACCATTCAATGTTTAAAATGTACTTCGTGTAACAATAGATCGGGCTTAATAGCCGAAGGGTACGACTCGAGAATAGGCTTCGTTCATTTTGCAATATTGAGTGGCGGCGGTAATTAGAACTGTGTCCGGGCTCTTACAGCATCCTGATTCTAACGCCAACTCACTGCGGGTACTCAAAACGTAACATGTTACATCTTATGCTAAACTAATGTGGACCTTAAAGCCCTTCTGTTGTAATACAATTTTGAATAACTTTAATTTGCCATTTATCTCGTTTGGATTTTGCAAACTTTCTTAGAAGTACAAGAGACAGAATCGTGTATATTTAACTGGAGTATAAGGTATCTTATCCTTTAATGTGCTGCTTTTAAGGGTTAATATTGTTTGCAAATCATTTTGAATAGGTTGTTATGAACCGTGTTAGGGATTGATATGGTCCCTAAGAAGCTGGACGAGTTTCGTAAGGGACCGCCGCACTATCGCATCGAATTGATATCTTCTAATTATAAGGTACGATAGTAAGGCAAACCTCTTGTACCGGAATCAATTGCCTCCGTTTATTCATTTTTTAATTTCAACTATATCATTTACGAGAATAATTAAAACAATAACTAGTTATTCATTACAGAACGTTAATTATAAACCAGCATGCTAAACAAAATTGGATTTCAAAATTTCATTGTAATGCTCTAAAATGATTCAATCAACATCGTGTCTATATACGGGGCAAATTAATTTTGTCTGCAGAACAGACTGGAGGTCATCACGAGGCCGGCCCTCTCGTTCGATCCTCAGCAATCGAGAATAATAAAAAAAAATATTTTTATGAATACGTGAGGACACTGTGAATTATGAATACGACTTCTTTATTGAACTTTTATTGTAACGTCATAATTTTTATAATGCCAAAAGAAACTTTGAGTGGAATACGTCGAGTCGTTTACGTATTATTTTCTGTATTCTGTAGAAACGAGCGACATTACTTCGGGTTAGTGTCGAATGTCGAAGCATTTGTATAAAATTTTACGTTCATCCCTTTCATTCTCATGCTAAAAACAGAGACAAAGTTATATCAAACACAAGTTTCACAGCAGTGGAAATTAAACTTACATCGCGTTGCATTTTTATATTTTAACGAGAGACGTTTTATTCAGATGTCGAGGTGATGGTAATGCGTTGGGTGTAGGCAGTGAGACGTCAGATTGTGAGACGACAGTAACGAACCGAGAGCTCCGTGTAAGGATGTTGAGCAGACGTTGAGCCGAGTAGGGCGATCCTTGACGTTACGGAAGCAACTGGCCGGTTGTTTGGACCAATGACGAGAAAAAAATATAACCGAAATGAGTTCCTGGAACAGAAGACGGAGAGAATTGTTGTCATATTACTTAAAATTTCTACAGTACTTGTTTATTTCTATATACTCTTTATTTTAATAGTTAATTGCGAGAAATCTAAGAGCATTTACTTGTAGCTTTTAAATTTAAGATTGATGAGATGAAATTGCCGCTTGACAGGTGTATGGTAATCGTGTCCACAATATTATACTATGATGATATATAAGATTTACATAGTAATCAAGTGTTATTTGCCAACAAAAAAAGATATATTTACTTAGAAGATGGTGCGCTATTTGTTTAATAGTAACGATAGAAAATGCTTTCTAATAACAAGTATGCCATCATGTATTTCAAATATTCTTACGATTGATGGATGTTCAGATGCATATTAAAAACTAGTTTTTGCTGACGACTTCGTTCGCGCGAAATTAAAAAAAAAAACAATAAATATAGCCTATGTTGTTCAGTGATTATGTATCTCTGGAATGGTGAAAGAATTTTTTAAAATAACGTAGTAGTTTTAAAGTTTATTTTTCACGTACTAAAAACTAATGTTTCTTTCTACTACTTTCTACTTCTACAGAAAAGCTAGAGCTATACTTTTTGGGATATCATTTCTTCAAATACGCTGGGGCAATATAGATTAGTTGGCTGAATTTTTTCGCCTTTACTAGGCAGTAATGAATTGTAATCACATTAGTCAATAAATGGCGAAAGTAAAGAGAAATTATATTAAAACAGATTATAGCTAGTTTACTTTTACCTGGGTCTCGATTAAATGCATCACGAGTTAATTAAAACAACTGCCGGATAAATTGTTTATTGAATAATTGTTGAGCGAAACTAACAAACTTTATAGCGATCATCGCGAATAGATAGTGTGGGCGTGTGCAAATTATCTGTCTAGGAATTTGGGTTAATTAAAGATTTAAGAGACGTATACTTATTAGAATGTACAAACTGTAATCAGCACATCTATACCTACTTATCTACTATTATAATAAAGCGTAAACACACACTTCTTTGTTGCCTAAGATGTCAACAATTACAGCATATTTTTTAAATAATTCTTTTTTTTAATAAAAAGCCCTGCACTTACGTCATGCTTTAAGCTATATATTTTCACGCCATTAAACTTAGGGTGCAAATATTTCGGATAAAAACCATAATGTGGGAAAGAGACGATAAGTTGCTGCCAACATCAAGGAAGCAAGATTGTCAAGGTTTGTCACGTCATGTCATTTTGACATTTGCTATTGATAATTTGACAAATGTAAACAATAAAATAAAATTAATGAATGAATGAAATGATGAAGCCGCACGGGCACAGCTAGTATTAATTATTAAGAGGAAACACTTATATTTTTGTATGTATTGAAATAACTCAAAAACTACTGAATCGATTTCAACAATTCTTTCATCTTTAAAAAGTATATTATCAGTATGTAACAGAGGCATGTTTTTATTACTTTTAATTTTACGCAGACGAAGTCTCGAATAGCTAGTATAATAAAAGGCTAACTGCTACAGCTTTAAAGTTCTAAAACTGAAGCTGGTTTTTATTTATAACTAGCTGTTCCCATCCGACTTCATCCGCATAGAATTATGAAAAATTTATTTTATTTTTTACATGTGTCAAATTATCAATAGCAAATTTCAAAATGATATGACATGACAAACCTTAGCAATCTTGCTTTCTTGATGTTGGCAGCAACTTATGATCTCTTTCCCATATTAGGATTTTTTATCCAAAATATTTACATCCTAAGGTTTATGGCGTTAAAATATATAGCCTAAAGCGTGACGTAAGTGTATGGCTTTTTATTAAAAAAAGAATTATTCAAAAATATGCTGTAATTACTGACATCTTAGGCAACTAAGAAATGTGTGATTACCCTTTATAATAGTATAGATTTTTCACACATAGACACTGTTATACCCTAACCAAAAACATAAAAACCCTGGTCTTATTACGGAAAAATATGGAATTCATTTATTTATGTACATTAGAAAGTGATAACTAAATAATCGATTGAAACGTCCTCAAACCAGGATTTTTATAGTCTTAGGGTAATATTTCTATACTTTACCTTTAATAATATAATATCTTTTTACTCTTAAATTTACATTCATACGATGAATTTATTTGAGAAAATTCGTAATAATATTTCATAGTGACCAGTAACATATCGAAAATAATAAGAATGGAATATGAATAAGGTTAATAACGTGCAGTATAATGCAACTAATTGAATAAGTTAACAATAACAGACTTTTTTATTTTGCTAATAGATATTTAAATATTACTTCATTAAGTCAACAAGCAACAAAGAACTAAATTGAATTTAAATTGATTTAGTAGCTGAAAATATATTTTTTGTATGTCATTTGCTAGGTAACTTACCATTTTCTAAGAAACGACCCAGGAACTGAATTTGCACTATTTTTTACTCGAGACGTTGCTATGTATATCACCTGGATGTTCTTGGATTTTAGTTTAAAAATGTAATGTTAAGAATTTTAAACGTGAATAACAACATTTTGCCTTAACGGAAAGCTTTTCATTTTATTATTATAAGGGCCCTTTGGTATAATAATAAATATACAACAATAATAAGACGGGGGGTTACATTTTTAGCTTAGTTTCTGAAATAAGTATGACTAAAATTATCTCCATGTTACGTCGCAAGTTTTATTTATTTATTTAAGTACAATCACAACATATCCTACTTCTTACTAATCTTACTTCTTACTAACATTATAAATGCGAAAGTTTAGATGGATGGATAGATGGATGTTTGTTAGAGTTTGTAGCCTAAACGGCTAAAGGGATCTCGATGAAATTCGTATTAGAGGCGAATGTTAGCCGTGAAGAAGTCATTTCTGAGGTATATTTACTTGAGTTTTGCATAATAAATAAAATAGCAGTTCAATTTAAACGATCTGATGTTTTATTTAATTATTTCCATAAGTTACATGACAGGGATTTAATTAATTAATAAAAATGGTAAATACAAATTATCTAATAACTGACCCTCGATGTGATTAATCTTGTTTATGCAATTATTCGCTTGTAAGAGCCTTAAAAATCAATTTATCATGCAATTGAATATCAATTAATAACTAGATGACTATGTTACCAGCAATATCATTATACTGCGTCTATACAGATTTTAAATTGTAGTTTTAGCTTCAATTGTGGTTGGTAGCAAAGGTAGAGTAAAACAGAAGAAAGTATTGATGGATTGTGTGAAAGAGGATATGCTTAAGAAAGGTGTGGATTCAGATATAACGGCTGATAGAGATGTATAGAAGAGCAGTACATACTGTGCCCACCCTCCGTAAGGAATAAGGGCAAGTGGATAATGAGTTTTAGTTTATTTCAAAATGAATCTATTAAAATAATTTTCCTTGTCTTTCACTGTTGTTTTCAAGGACACAATGATTTATTTGACTGTACCTTTAACGCTAATAATATCGCAAAATTAGTCCCGCTTTGATTCCTGTGAGGTGCGTCCCCTACTCGATTTTCAGTTGTGCAACTAAACAGTTGAATTGTCTGTGAAATAATCGACAATCGCATAACAGTTGTGCGATAGTTTACTCAAAGGTGCGCGCGCTCTTAGATATAGATGTTTCCTCTAAGAATGGACACCTATTTTAGATAACTCCTTGAATTGTTTATAAATCACTTTTTAGGCTGAAAACCATCGCGGCTTTCAGTGACAAACTGGAGACCGCATCAGCTGAACCTTCTGTATTTGTCCAAGAATGTTTTTTTATTTTATTACTATTAATATGTTTTGTAAATTATGTTTTTTCTTTGTGATTTTTTGGTCAGTAAATAGTGCTTTATTTTTTATTTATTTTCGTTCTCTCCAAGAATGAGAACATAGTTTAGGCGAGTTCTTAGGTCGCTTCCAATTCAAATTAATTATATTTTAAATATGTGTTACTATAAACAAGTCCATATCAAGCCATGCTCACATATAATATAAAAAAACAGGGCAGTTTAATATATCAAATATGAGTTAATACAACGCATAATTATTATCGTTTTAGTTAATACTAATGCTGCAAACACGCAAAGCTAATTGCTGTAGAAAAATGAGAATCTCGCGTTGTCCGTACCGCGGCTTGTCTCCGCCCGAGGGCGCTGTTGACGCGATGATTGCGTTTAATTGAATCTTGACGTTACCTACAAAGGTAGACCTGCATTTCATTTGTTATACAATAATTATACTGCTAACTTGCTAATACAAACATTCTTAAACAAATTGTTTACTAACGTTCCTGTCGTTGGATAAATATTACTTAAAACATGATAATGAAAATAGATGTCGATTTTTGTTTTTACACTTTGTTAGCTCTTTGTTTAAAATTTTTCAAAGTTTGATCGGTGTTTCGTAAATGTATCAACCTGAGAGTGGTTTTTATCTTCATTTCTTCTTCTATCTTATTAATTTCCATTTATGCTTTCAATCATATCAAAGAAAATAGTAAATTAAATATATGTTTATAGAATTATTTTTCACACAGACAACCTAATTTACATTCTATTTACAATAAATAAATTCTAAAATTAACATAAATAGAAAAGTAAAATGTATTAAAGCGAAGCTGTAGACGAGTTTGCATAATTCCAAATTGTTCAGCTAACCTCCGTATTAGTGATATATTCAATATATGCAGAAAGGTATTTAATTACCGTATAAGATAAGGCTTGTTTTCTATAGCGAGTGTGCAAAGTTATGCCGTTGTGGAATGTGGACCAAACGCGTGCCTCGCTCGTGCCAATTTGTGAATAGCGCCGGACGTTCTGCTTTCTTTCCTCTATTGCTAAACAAGTCAGGTGAATATCACTGTTGTGTTTTTTTCAGAAACCATTGAATTTATCGATATCGATATCGATATTGAAAGTTAAAATAAAACTTTTTCGGTGTATTTGTTAGCATATTGCGAAAGTGTCGCGCACTTCAAAACATAGACCTATAACGATCAATTTTAAGAGAAAAAACTCCTTTCTTTCATGAATTTTAACATAAATTCGATCGATTTTCGGTAAAAATTTAAATTAAAGTTTACTAAATCATCTATGTTACTTTACTACAAAATGATGATTAGGTCTCCTCTAACTAAACTCTAGTTAAAAATCTTTATGTATCACGTAAGTATCGATAAAACGAACTACATTTCGTGCACATCACTATACCATATGAGTAGCTCACGCGCCGGCACGGGCGGCCGGTACTCCCGTACCAGCCTACCGGCGTAGCTCATTAGAATGATTGATGCCGTGTTTGAATGCATAAATATGTGCCTACCGAGCACATTACTCCAGTCACGAGCCAGCGTCTCCGTGTAATGCAATATCATATATGACTACCACTATGGGTCATGACCTATGATTAGTAAAACGTCGTATATATTAGGATTCTGAACAGTTTTTAACATTTTAATATTAAATTAGATGGTTTGGGTGGATGGTTTAAAATGTATTACGGAAAATTGTGGTACGAGAAGTTTGAGAGTTAGCTCAGTGGTAGAGAAGGTAAAGAGCAAAAGGTTAGCATGGTATGGGCATGTTATGACGAGGGATGAATCGCATTTAACAAGGAGAACGTTAGTTATGAGGAGTGGAGGTACACCGGTAGAAGTAGACCTAAAAAAAAATTACAATAAAGATGGATTGCGTGAAAGGTGACATGATCAAGAAGGGAGTGATGAGTAAGATGAGGTATGATAGAGTTATGTAAAGGACAAAAATCTGTTGCGCGACCCTACGGGAATAGGATGAGGAGGAAGATGCTGATGATGATGACGGAAAATTATGGTATAAAATGGATGCTCAGCAGTACTACATTTGTGACACTTTTACTACGAAGTGAGCAGGGAACCGGGCTCGGCTTGCGACATCAAACCCGTAACTGGTCAAATGAATAAAACATTCTTATGATTTAATATCGGCTTTCTGTTGCACAAAGCACAACTAGAGTAGAGCTACTAGTTATAGGATAAAGAAATCTGAGTTATTCTTCGACATTGTATTGCGATGTAATTCATTTATCCATCATACAGTACATTTAAAACTACATGTTGATATCGAAATTTTACACGCGTCAGATTAAATTACAAAGTTCTATTGTGTGCGTTTTCTAAATATCTCAGAGGGTGTTTGTATCTGAAGTTGGGTGTTATTAGAGTAGAGTATCTGATAAGATTAATGATAATGCTTTATGCTCTGATTATTGAAAGTGTACGGGTTGTAGGAATCACTTTCCCATTTCACGACACAAAGAGGTAGGCGATGGTATTGCGCGTCCAATCGGCGCGGTTGCACGGATCGCTTCCCTTGTAACCGCAATTCGGTCACAAATCACGCTATGCTTCTTGTGTGTTTAGAAGTTTCACCCAAGTCTCCATGCGGTTAGAAACTGAACGAATATGAACGCTCATTGACAGAGATGTATACTTCCCGTCAGATTTTGCCTTTAATAAGAAGTGCTGGGTGGCTTTAAATGTTGAAATAATTACTAGTGCACAGAAGCTTCGCTGATAGCCTTATAACGTCACGCGTTAACTATCAGCAATGACTAGAAAAAACGCTAGACTTGGGCAACGACTTTAACCGTTTATCTTCTGGGTAAAAGAACAACAAGGCGAAAGCTGCTTTGTCGCATAAAATTACATAAGCGTATGATTGTATTTCTTAACAATTTATTAGCATAAATGGAATTAAGTACAAGTTATGCGGTTTATTAAGAAAACAGATGACTTTAATGTTGTTTTAGTTTCATCATCTAAATTAACATAAGAAATGTTAGTGTCCGCTGCGTGTTAGACGGCTGAACATTCTGTTTATTTATTCTAACAGGTTGAGCAGCTTAAGAATGCTTTTCACGTTTGTAATACAGATTGCGGAGCGCATGCGCGAAGCGTTCGTTGAGATGTAACAAATTTCTAACCGAGCTCTTGTTCGATCAGGAAGCGAAATTACTTATTGAAATTTATCCTGGATTCAATGAGATACGTAAATATATCTTTGTACATATTTTAGTTACAATGTAAATAACTGTAATCGGTGATATTATATTTATAGCGCATACTTTATTAATCTGTAAACACTTATTTTTAGATGTAATGGAACGTAAATTAAAACTGTATCCTATCTCCTTAATCAAAGTTACATCTAAACTAAAGTTATAAAGAGGAAAGATTTTTATTTTTGTATGTATTGAAGTAATAAGTCAAAAACTACTGCGTCGATTTCAAACATTCTTACACAACTATAAAGCTACGTTATCAATGAGTAACATAGGCTATATTTTTTTAATTCCATGCGAACAAAGTCGCGAGCACTAGCTAGTTAAATTGTAGTAATTTGATCAGACTAATATACATCCTGTGCTACAGAATTACATTATTGATATTTCAAAGTGAGTTTCTAAACTCCGATGCAATTACAGGCGTGTAATGTAAACAGTCCCCGCGGGACTTGTATGTCTTCCACGTTGAACGGACAATTACATAGCATGGAGGTTTAATGTAAAATTGATAGAAATATATGTTATAAATATTGTAAATGCGAAAGTTCGGATGGATCGATGAATGGATATATGTTTGTTAGAGTTTGTAGCCTGAACTCCTGAACGGATCTGGACGAAATTTAGCATAGATGTAGAAGATAATTTGGGAGAATACATAAGCTATTTGTATTTGTTTTTTTTTATTATACGGACGGAGTGGCGGACGAAAGCTAGTATGTTATAAATGAAGATAAAAATACAATATTAAGGATTGAGGAAACAGGTTTGAAAAAAAAAATTGAAACTAGATCTCGGTGATACTTTAAACGCTTTTAATTTAATTACTTATAAGTCCGTATTCCTATAAACATTTCACTTATATTTTATATAAACTACTAACGATACTAGTTAGATCTTACACCAAGACTTTTCAACATTAGTGCGGTCATTTAAATAGCAAAAGTAACTACAGTATCAAAAATTATAAAACCAAATCTTGAATGAACTAAACGAAGTATTAATCATGACCACAATAAGTGAAATCAGACGCCTTGCGATGCTTCGATCAAATGAAAAACTATATCAGTATAGAAAATCAACGCTAGATAGCATAGAGAGTGAAAACTTAATGCCATTGGCGTTACAAGATCCAATTTACTTTGACACGCTGTCGCAGTGAACGTGAAACAACATTAGGAGTTTATTACGGTTCTTGTTAGCTGGTTTGTTCTCGCCTATGATTACACGGAATAAAACAACATACTTTAATCTATTATTGAGATATGCACAACAGCGAGAGTGTGCCCCGGGCTATAGAAGACTGCCGTTTGGGTCTCGGGGCCGTGGTTTTATTTCTCAAATTGGGACGCTTGATACACAATCGCTTTAGTTTCGTTATACTATAATAATAGACAGGTTTCATTACGAATACCAAATTACATCTTGTTATGTTGTCTTTGAGAGGTTGCAACTAATGTATGTCCATACATAAACCGCAACTTGTTATATACGTAAGTGGGTACATACTTGATTGATTTGTTACATATATATTTCTATATGTCGGCTTGAGCTAGCACGATATCAGAATTACTACTACACGAGATCACATGTGGGCGGCCATGGGTAAAGTCGGATTCCAGGAATACATTCACAATGCTCCTCAGTCAGGATATCATCGATCTACCAAGCTCATAACATTCAAACAATGTTCTCGCAATGATCCCTATTTTCATAATAATCTAAGTTCTCACAAAAGTCGCTTGGCGGCGCTCGTGTTCTAATTATGACTTAAATTCAAATTAATTTCTTCTTCTGATTGCGACATATATATCTATACTAATTTAAAAAGTGTAATCACACTCTGCTTCGTGGCGTAGGATGTCAACAATTGCAACATATTTTTAGCAGCAGCAACACGCTATCGGCTATATATTATCACGCTATTAAACTTAGGGGTAAATAATTTGGGAAAAAACCTTCATGTGAAGGTATCATAAACT
Source organism: Papilio polytes (assembly GCF_000836215.1). Taxonomy (NCBI): domain Eukaryota; kingdom Metazoa; phylum Arthropoda; class Insecta; order Lepidoptera; family Papilionidae; genus Papilio; species Papilio polytes. Next base: position 3,196,476 of record NW_013525013.1, on the reverse strand, counting down.
ACAAGCTGCCAACATTACGGAAGCTAGGTTATTATGGTAACGGTAATTTTGACATTTGCAGTTGACAATATGACAAATGTAAACAATAAAATAACGTTTTTATAATTTCATGCGGATGACGCCGCACGGGGACAGCTAGTTTAATATGTCATGTTGATAAATATTTTAAACGTATGGATTTGTTTTGCATCAATGTTTATTTAAATGTATGCCAATTAAAAGGATATAAAATATTCCTTCATGCTCATTATTTTTCATCTTATTTTGAGCATTAATAGCTCGGCTAGGGTTTTATTAACAAAATATTGAATTCTCATTCTGTCTTTCTAAAATTTATGAATTTTTTTGAAAAAAAAAAGATATTATTTAAAAGAATTTATTGACATTTAATAGCTAATTAGATTATTTTCTGCGAGCGCAAAATTAAACCGTGCTTGGACTTATTAAAACATTTAACAGAGAATAGATAAAATTAAGTTAAAAAGAAATTAAGAAACTACAACTTAATTATCGTTAATTAAACAATTATTTTATACATTAAGATATATTTGGTCATCATTTGTCAGGTGCATCGTTATTTGTTACTTCCATTTACGGGAAATGTTTCTGTTTTTTTAATGAGCAAGGCCAAAGTCCGCAAGTGCGCATTACGGGCATAAGTTCCGTGGCTAATTAGCGCAATCTCGCCGGCCGCCCTCGCTGCAACATACCAAATATTCGTGTCTTCCGCGCGGCTTGTTATTTGGGAATTCGCTCTTATTTCACTTAATATATTTTAGGGTTCCACTTATAATGAGAACCAATTAACTTTTATTTTATATTATTAGGTGACACACAAGCAAGCGGCCGCTGCACATAGACATCCGCAATTGCAGATTTGTTGCCTACCGAAGGGAAAGGGACTAAATTTAGGCCACCGGCACCACACTTATCAGACGCAAGGCGGAATTGCTGCCACTTCACGCCTGTGTTCTGTGTGGTCGTGGTAGTGGTATTGCCACCATGCGAGTTGATCCATTCGTGCATAGATGTTCAAGCGGGCTCTACCACTGTTAACTGTATTTAAATTTGGATATGGTAAAACTATAAACAAAAGAGCAACGATTAGTTAGTTATGTGATAAATAGCTTAATGAATTCTAACAAAATTACCTTTCGAATTGACATTAATGTTAGGTTAAGATTAAAAAATGATAGATTTGACTATTTTCTACATGTAAATAATTTTATAAATGAAGCATTATCAAATAAACATGCCTAGAAATAAAATTACAGTTTTATTAATCTCATTTTAATAAAATAAATACTACGGAACACTGGCCGTTAAGAAAATGTCGATGCGAGATTCTTTAATTTCTTCTTTTTTGTAACGTGTCACGGAGGAGACGCAGTGGCAGACTTTTTCGTATGGACCACTTATTTTGGCGTACACAAGCGTATCAATTATTTAGCTAACTGTATCGTGAAACGGAAATAATATTCACTCAACGAAATTATTACTTACATAAAAAGGGAAAAATAATTTGACGCGGAGTAAAGCGACCACAGATGTGTTATTAAGAAAAACTCCATTAATATTAGTCATTTACGTTAAGTGGATTCCAGTAGAGAACATTTAACATTCATAATTTACTCTTATTTTAAAAGTTATTGGAAAACTTAACATTTATCTCATTGTCAGATATCATAGATGAGTTATCTCGTAGAATATCGTGAAATATCTATTTGTATCATATACATTTTAAAACAATTAAATGTATTAAGTTTTAATAAACGTTATAAAATAGAATAGACGAAACACGATACTAGGAATCACACCTTTTAATACTTTACGATGCGTTCCTATAAACTTAAAGCGATATACTATACGGTCTAAAACGGAATAACTAAGTAGGGCCAAAGCTCGTGGAACGAAACGGAAGAAACCTGTCGCCCGCGCTGAATTTATAATATGACTGGTGACGAGTCGACCTGTCAGAGAATCTAGATTGTAACACAAGGGTTCTGTATGATTAAGAGCGCGTACACCTAAAACTAAACTGTCACACAACTGTTTAGTCTTGCTTTGATTTCTATGAGCTTATATGGAGGTGCGCACTACTCGATTTTTAGTTGTGCAACTAAATAGTTGAATTAGCTGCGAAACAATGGACAATCGCACAACTGTTATGCGATAGTATAGTCAGTGGTGTGCGCACATATTCAATCTGAATATATTAAATTCATTACATGTTAGTTCTTGATTTATGACAGGCATAATTTAAACTATGACCAAATACAGTATTTTTGATTGAGAATTATTCTCTGTAGTATCAAAAGAGGTAAACAGTGATAATCTTTATAGGTTAAGTAGAAACAGATTGGAAACAAATGCTTCGATATGGATACGACGACCGGAAAATTACGAAAAGTACAAACTCTTTAATTGGTTTTCAACATATTATTTCAAAAGACAAGATATTTTTGTTATTCTTTTGTTTTAAGTAATCAGAAGTGTGGTAGTTACTCCTTTGTCTTAAGAAACAGTATAAATATCGTAAACTACACGTGTTCTATAGAGTCTGGTCAACTCAATCCATTCGACTAACATTTTGCTATTGATTTGTGGCTTTCATTGTTAATTAGTACGCCGTTCTAGTCAGTATAAGCCTTATATATCATTGAACGTTAAAGTTGATTCGATATTGCAATGTGACGTTTATATTTAAATTGGTTTTAACCTAATTGAGAGGAACTCCGGGCGGTACCGGTCGCTCCACTGGCCGGCGTTCTGCAGTTGCATCGAGCGGTATATAATTTAGTAATACTGGACGACATTATGCACAATAGTGTCGACGCTTATCGTCACAGCTACCGTGTAATTATTGATGGCCGGTACACTTATTATCGATGCACGGCCAATTTATCGAGCGCTATCGCAAGTTTCTCGATTTGTAGTAACTGCATTAAAATGAGGCATAACCACATCCATCGCTATACAAAGTGAGGTGATAATCGAATTTGTTCAATTTTATGTCTATAATTATAGTGGCTGTAGCCCCTTGGGTTATAATTTGTTATTTACTTGACGCATTCTCTTGTAATTTTTAATAAGCGACGTGAATTTGTAAACTGTTTCAATATGTAATATTGCTTCGAGAACATAAAAGAAAATAATCTTTACACTACTACTAACACGTATGTAATAATCTTGAAGTCGTTTAAATTGTTTTTTTTTCTGTAACTAAGTTAATCGTGATTCCAAAAAGCTGTAATTAAAGCTGCAGAAGCGAAGAGACACGTGACTTAAAGCGTCATTACCGAAGCTCTATCTCGAGGTCGATATCGATAAGCGAGTTTGCCAGTTTATTAGCGTTCACTTGGACCACTATGTAATTAATTTATCTGCTCCTCATCAAAATATCTCGGCAAGGCATGACCAAAGCAAGGCCCGACCTTATCTGGATTCGACACTTGACTTCGCCCGCTATGATATGGAGTTGCGGATATGGGTAAATCCGGTGTACATTTTTCTTTAATTGTATCTCGGACACGTTATTTCACGCCGATTTTCAAATATGTTCAAGTTATGTTATAAGTGTATAATTTTATTTTAATTTATTGCTTATTAAGAATATTATACATTGGAATCTTGAATCAAAAATATCTTTAACGCGAGTTTTCAGACGATTTATTTGTACTTATCAATTCAAATTTGTTAACTAATATTGTAAATGCAAAAGTTTAGATGGATGGATATTTGTTAGAGTTTATATTATAAACGACAGAACGGATTTCAATGAAATTTGGCATAGATGTAGAGGATAGTCAGGAAGAACACATAGGCTACTCACTTTTTTTAAATTCTGAACAGACGGAGTTGTGTGCGAAAGCTAGTAACATATAAAAGTAATGTTAATAAGAGAGAGTTTTTTTGTGTTAGAAAAGTTTGCGTAAGACACTGGGTTTGTGAACCGCCAGAATGGCTGTAGGCCTATTTCGTCAGCCGACCTTGCTTTCCATTAATTAAGCACGTCACTGAGCACAAGTGATGGATCGGTCACCTGTTCGAAGACAATGAACAAACTGTCACTGGAATAGATATAAGATTTTTAATGGAATGGATGGTTTTCATTTGGAATAGTCTCAAAAGTGTAAATCTTTGCGTTTTGATATATTTTGGCAAGAAACTATTAAAGCCTAAAGCCATAGTAAACAAGTTGGCAACTTTTTCAACTAACATCGGGCTATCTAACTTAATATAAAAATCAATTGAAAACATAGTGAAAGTGACGCTTCTAGTGTTACTTTACATCTGCGTCTCTTGTCACCGCAAGTGCGCTCCCAAAATCATGCAACTGACCACAGACTTGTCCGTCTCGTTGGATACATTTCACATTCAGTACTTGCTTAATATCGTATTAATAACAAGCTCTTATTCAGCATGTATCGTTTTTAAAATTGGCAACTCGGTTTCTTTTTAAATTCTAACGGCCAAAAACTGAAACGACATTTAACTATAACAGTGTCTCTAACGATAAATCCACGATTAAACTCCAAAATCTATTAGAGTTATGACTTTTGTCTTTCGTTCTAGTATCCGGCCGTAATACTAATACCTACCATCATTCGTTAAAATGCTATTGAATCATAGCGTGTATATACATTGTGCAAGCAAAGTTTTAACACTTTGAATGCGAAACCAGCTCTAAAACGCCTGGTACGTATCTCGCTTAAAGTTAAAATAAGAAATGTATACATAAAATACATGGTGTGCTACCTGTAATTCCAAAACTGAAAGAATATAAAAATCTCTATGGCTTTTAACGTGTTAAAATTAAAAAAAATGCTCTTTTGCTCTCTGACGTAAGGTGAATATTCAGATTAAAAATGCAAGCAGACTTATTGTGTACTTGAAGTTGATAGTAACAACGGTTTATGTTATCCCTGCGGTCGGTTACCTTTCGTTTCCGTGAAGCTGTGAAAGCCCTGAGGCCAGCAGTGGCTATCAGCAATAAAAATACCAATAGATGTACTGCAGTGGTACTTGGTAATATGAACAGAAGAATATAGTTTTCTATTCTTATTTTTATGGGTTATATTTGATTGCTTTTGTCAAAGGACGAGACCTATCTAGATGTTATGTAGATTTCTAATTTCAAAGTATAAATCAATATTGGAATTGGGTAATAAAAGGACGATATCAATTCAATGTGGAATCTCTTTTTTAGAATTTGACATTTTAAAAAATTAAAACTTTAATATATCTTAATGTTTTGAATTGAGTGTTGTAAGTTGTAACTATGATTATTTCAACAACCGCTTTAATTTTTTGTTTCCAACTCTTTTTCCTTATTAGAATATAGAAATATTGCATTGCTATTTTGTGTAACAATAATTTGCCATTAGATTGGCACACAACTTTTACGACGGCGCAAAAATTGATACTTAAAAAAAAGTAGCAACAACGCAGACCACAAAAGTTCTAATTTTGCGCGGGCGACCGTCAGTTTTTCAATAAGCAATAAATAATGTAACGCAACGCGGCGGCTGCGCACGCGCCGCTAACAAGGTGCCCGCGCCCCTCGCGGCCCTCCCGCGCCCTGCCAGCGCCCGCGCCCGTGTCATCGTTGTGCAACCAGCCCCACCCTGCTGCTACTTCTAACGTCGCAAGTTATAAGCTTTTCGTGCCTAACTTTATCTTTCGCTTTGAGTTTTGCGGTGATAAAAGCGTGCATGAGGAATGGATGTTACGTTACATAACAATTTGCAAAGTTTGGATATTTTTAAACGAAATATATCGGGTAAAAGGTTTTTATATGCGTTTTTGTTTAAAGTGATCTTCAATCAAAAATGTCAGGATTCCCCTGGCACTGTATAAATGTAATATACCTGACGCAGCGAGAAACACATAAGTCAATAAAGAATCTTGTAACGTAGGTTTATATGAAATATATGATATGATTAAATAGCCGTAGCCGAACGTTTTATTCTTAACTAAAATTATTTATTAAAGTACTATAATGACATTGCAAAATCGACTTTCGCGACTATTATGAAGGAAATGATATATTAAAAGTTAAATAAACAATACTTTTTTATTTCGTAAAGCAACTCATTTCTTAGTGTGATAATGTGAATATATTTTATAATCCGTGATCGCGCGACACTTCTAACTTGGACCACAGAGCAAACAGTGATTCCGTTAAAGTCGCATTCGGAATGATAGCCATAGTTACATTGCGCTGGACCTAGATCTATACTAGATTATTTGCGTAGGAATTTATAGACACGAAGTTTTTATTGCTACCGTTATCGAGAAATAATTCATATAAAGATTATTATTCTTCTGTGTAATGGTCGCTGGAGCTTACTTTTTCTAGTCGTTAAGTCGTATTGTAAACCAAATGGGGATAGGTAGAGATAGATATCGTTATTCAATTGAAATTTACAGTCTTTTTTATTGCGGAATTATAAACTAAAAAAACTGCTCTTCTTTTTTTAAACTGCTTGCTAAAGGCGATTAATCTATATATATAATAAAATTGGAGTTTCTATAATATCAGAAGAAAAAACAAATTTCGGGAAGATGATGTATTTGCGTTCCTGAAAACGTAAATCGCGTTCAAATTTTTTTTTGTCTGTCTGACGCAAGCCGCATTTGTTCCGGGTAATCTCCGAAACTGCAGGGCCAAATTCGACGGGACTTTCACTGGAGGGTAGCTGACATGGATAGGCATATTAAAGTCTACTTTTTTAATTCCGCGCTGTCAAAATTGTGTAACGGGTGGTCCATATTTACGATAACGAAGTTTGCGACAGCTCGTAATAAATCACTGTAAAAGATTTGGTGGTCAATTACAAAGAAGTTTCTAATATGTACATCGATCAATTAGTTTATTAGTGTTTCTCCAATATGGCCGTCTCGATGTTTCTGGGCGGTTTCGTTTGTCGCAAATTAATGGCAATAAAGTATAATCGTATCGTAAACGTTCACGAGGCTGCGCAACGCACGCCCCCGGCCCCGGCGCCCTTCGATTCCAAAATGGCGTACCATTTGAATACCATTTGAATTAGATCTCATTCGTGTTTGTCAAGTGCTGCGTTTATGGTATTACGAGCTGTTACATATTGTACTTTATCTATTATCTATCTTATTATCGTTACGCCTTTGAATTTATGTGCAATAGTTACCATTTAATGTATATCTAACACCTGTGTTATAAATGACAATATGGCGGATAGTTTATTGCTGTTGTTGTACACCTAGTATGAACAAAAAATGTTTGATTTATTTATCGTTGGTATACCTAGATCCAATTAACTTTGTTTTATTCTTGTTTGTCTTATTTGTCTATAAAAATTACTGACTCTATCGATTAAAATAAACAAAGAGTAGATTAGGGTTAAAAGAAATACATTAATAATTTCATAATATTTAATTTATTTTGACAAGGTAATCGGTGACCTTTGAACAACTAATAGGTATCAAAAGTACAAAACGACAAGGTAATAATAATCTCTATCTTCATTTAAATCTAGTGATAAGTTAAATAGCATCTCTTAAACATTTCATAGTATTATTTGTTACGAGTATAAGGTAAAGTCATGGAAAATTCGTTGCTGGTTAAACAAAATTTTATTAACTCACACATAAAGTCTCGGCCGAATACTGGAACGATATTTAAATCTATAACAGAGTTCTAAATGACAGCATCACGCTTTTTTAACTTCAAATTCCATTAAAATTTTGACAACTGGTGTTTTGTTTTGTTTCAATATTTGGCCGTATGTTCATTGGTTTGATAAGTTTTTATCTAAAGTATTGTAATATGACACAGTATTACTGAAGATAGTAGGATAATGAAATCTAAAAATTTTGGCAACTTATCTTTATTAAAAAGTTAAATAAGATGTGTTATAGTAGCTAAATTAGATTTTGTAATACAATCTTTTTCTCAATAGTACAAAGTATGATCAGTGGTTGAATCCATGACTTAATAGTATACTCGTAGCAACACTACCAGAGATCTATCTATTCCTAAAGGAACGTTTAGTGTAGTTCTTTGTAAGATTTTTAGGCTTAACAGATTGTTATGGATTTTAATTGCAGCCAAGTAATAAATAAAATCACAGATATATGTAACTTAATTTAGAGCTTCAATTTTTAATATCTTTTTAGAACTTGGTGTTCATAAATTTTATATAATCTTATTTAAAATCTCAAAACTTTTATATACATATATGTTTTTCGTAATATTTGGAAACTTAACAATTGCGAGTTGGATTTCCTCGCGTTCTCGTATGCGTTATGAAGCAATAAAACTAAATAATTTACGAAACACACTCTATAATAATCTTTAAAGATATCCAATCATTTTTAAACAAATTGTCTAACATTTCATTAAAATATATTCATAATATCATCAATAAGCAACAAATTAAACATATTTATTGGTAACCGGCGATTCCTTTCAGACTAAGTTACTAAATATTTTACATCGAAAAAGCAAATTTTATACAAAAATAGTACAAGACAACTTACATTCATACAATAATAATAAATTGTAAATCTAAAGTAGCGAACACTCTCAGAACACTTAGCGTATTTTGACACATATGTCAAAGTTTCACAAGGAATATTATCCGTTATTCTAATAACTTCTATCGGTAGTGAAAAATTCGGTACGGAACTAAACTAATTTGCACAATCTTATATTTACATTACGTACACGACACGTTATCACTTCGTTAATACAAGCTACCGTTCGACACGGCGGCACGTACACCCTAACACTAGATTACGCCAAGAATCAGAGGTAAATCTAGTGGACTCGGTAACAATTAAGAAATATATACAGAATTTTTTAATATAATACAAAAAAGGAATAGGTATAACTAGATAGCATGATAGTTTCATTGGCGTGTCATACCGATCGAGAATGTCATACATAGTAAAAGGTACCGTTATATTTATACACGAGAGTCATTTGGATGCTTCGACCAGATAATTGTAACGGCGAATTAGTTTGACGTCGGCCACTATCAGGTGTGGTCGAGGCCGGTGGCAGCCGCCGCTGCTGCGCGGCGCGCCGGAGCCACACGTCCCATGAACGATCTTATCTCCTCGAAATACGTCTCCTCCGGCGATCTTCGACGGCCGTCATCTCCGTTTTCCGCCTCGTGCTTCTTCAGATGCCTATCTAGGTTAGTCTGCTGCCCGAAGCAACGGTCGCAGTGACGACATCGGAATGGTCGCTCTTTATTATGAATGTTTCTTACGTGTCGCTGAAGGTTTGACGAAATGGAGAAGGAACGTTCACAGTATTTACAGCGATAGGGCTGTTCGCCCGTGTGCGTCCTTAAATGTCTGGTTAGATTTGCACTCCGCGGGAACGCCTTGCCACAGTACGAGCATGTGTACCGATCGCGGGCTCTGTTGACTCCGGGGTTCGGCGGCACGGGCGGCGGCCGCGGAGCCCCCGGGGCTAGGAGAGTCGCCGCAGCAGCCGGGAGGAAAGGGTATCGGCCGAAGGAGGCTGGTAAAGCTAGCGGCAGTCGCCGACAGAATTGTAGCAGCGCCGGGTGCGCGGGGTGGGCCGGATGCGTCGGGTGAGGTGGTGGCGAGGGCACGATCAGGTTGCAGTTCTCGTCCTCTAGCCGCTGCGGCCGCTTGTGGGTGACTCTCAGGTCGAGCGGCTCGTCTGCGCGCGGGGACCCGAGGGGGCTGGGGTGCGTGTCGTGCGGCGAGGAGGGCGGGGAGGCGAGGCGGCGCGGCGCCGCGTGTTTTTCGCGCATGGCGGCCGCCGCGCACGCGCTCATCGGGCTCGTGCGCCACCGACCTGCAACAAAAAATGAAGTTACAGTTTGTCTATCGGCTTACATTATTTTTCACATAAAATTGATTGCATATGTTGGTAATTAATGAAATTGCATACTAAATGCTGTGTAAATAAAATAATAAATACAGCTAATTAGTTTCATTAAGAAATTCGAGCTGCCACCTTTGTCGGGTTATTCGACATCGGAGAAACGTCGGTACGCTAAAACGTATTCAGTAATTGCGAAATAAGGCGAGCAGTGGCAGGGTGACCATCGTGATCGATGCCGGCTCCTACGCGCCGCGCACGCCCACCGGCTTGCGACATCGCAATCTGGACCACTCGGTACCGAATCCATCGACGTTTTTTCAATTAATTATTGACATAACTTTATTGGCTACTTTATTATGCTGTAAATACATATTACGCGGGAACAAGTTTCCTTACAGACGCTGTGCATTATCTGTAGTGACAGCTTTAATCTCTACTGAAGCGGTCCCGCACTCGATTCGATATCGATTTTGTCATATTTCGAAACTATCTACTTGAAATTCTTACATACGACTAAAGAGTGGTCTCATATTAAATATTCTCTTATTTCCTTGACACTTGATAAGAATCTATTTTGACGGATAGAAACCTAAAATATAAAAATGACTAAAATACTATTTTTGAAACATAATTAAAATATCGTTGAAGAAAGAAATACAAATTATCTCATCAGGTTACGACACTAAGGTAATACAAAAAAGTATTAAGAATTGGTACGGTAGTATGGTACGGTCGATTGGACAACTCCATTCCGTATGATTGATCGCTGCGTGCATCACCCACGTCTCTCCACGCACATTTCGGCCGGCAATGCTGTCCATTCAAGATTTCGTCGACGATAACGCCGTATGAATTTGCATTGTCTTACAATATCATTATAGCACAATAATTTTGACAGATCGATATGACTACGTCGTGATTAATACTGGTAGCAAATAATGTTTGTTCAAAAAAGAAAGAAATCATTTTTTTGTCTGTTAATGGTAGTTGGTTTTTTATTTATGGGCCAGCATTAAATTAAGTCCAGCACGAAGTTGGATGTTGCAACACCTCTAATATGGGAATCAATAGTGAATTGTTTATATTTTGACACCTTAAAGAATTATTTTGTAGGAACTTTCGTTTTATGTCAGGAATTTTTCCAATATGTTTATAAATATCGATTGTTTAGTGGTTTTCTTTGATAAAATACCTGAATTTTATACAACTTACATATTTTAATGTTAAGAGACAAGTAGATTTAAACAAAAAACATTATTACTGGAGTGCTGCTACAAATTAGTTAGCTCACGCCTACAGTTTGACACTCGGTTAATTTGCACCAAAACGAGCCGGCATAAATCCTTTGTACAACCGAACATCGACATCCTAAGTACCTTATTTGGTGAGCTCGTGAGCCTCGAGCAGTTTGTTTATGATTTGTTACAAAAGCCAGACGCCAGTATCCGGCACTGTTAGAAGTTCGTGCTTAGTAATGATACATTACTAAGAACTAATTTGTAATTGCTGAGAATAAACGGATTGAAGGGCGAGTTATTAGAAAACAGTCGCTAACCCGTTCTATCTATCCTTAATCAGCTTGTCGCAGCAAGATGATATTTTAAAGCAATTTATTTAATAAAAGTAATGTGAAAAAAACATTCTACGATTAAGGTAAGGAATTTTTATTTTCAAAATTGGGCTTATTTTATGAAAAATTTTAATAAACCAAAAGCGGTTAACACAAATGTTACAAGGAGTCCTTACTTAGTCCTTGAATATAACTATTACATCAATATAACTAAATACTTTTATGTATTAATTAATGTATTTAGTTTTATATCTGTTTAGAATGTATATGTGCGTTAAGATATAATTTATATCGTTTCTTAAGTGGTTATCGATTTGAATTCTTGTGTTATCGATTCAGTTAATTGTATCCATAGAGCGTACACATAAGGTACGTTCGAGTGATTATTGCATATTTGTGAGTCCATCGCGAGTCGAGTCACGATCCGCTAATTATCGGTAATTAACGTTCGGAAGCGGCGTGACGTGCAGCGGTGGGCGGGGCGACCACTGTTATGTATGTTAATGGAAATAGCGGAGCCAATGAGCGGCATCACGCCACGCCGCCTTGTGATATATTAGCATTTGAATCGCTTATTCGTTCGCAGCCCCTACCACGGACGCCACTCGAATCGTATATCTTGTAAACTTTTGTCGACTTTTATGCATTTCGAATAGGCGGATCGACATGTTCTACGAGTTTGTTATGTAAACTCGATAGTAATAAATTACCGTAATTCACCGTAGCGGACATAGCTTATCGATATAAGTCAATGCATGATAAAGTGTTGGAGAGTCGATGTATTAGACAGCTAATAATGTGTATATGAAAATCGATGCGAGGTGTGAAAAGGGAAGCGATATTGTAACTTAATTTATAGACGTACAGATATAGACATTTCAATTACTTTACAACTCAAGCATAGAATGCATTTAGTTAAATAGTAGATAGGTAAACTATTCTGCTGCAGTTTTCATTACCTAATGATTCGTTAGTGTTAGGTTGATCTAAATTTCAAAAGATTAAAACTCAAGTTACGTTGTAACCAAAAACACTAACGAATGTTTAAATGTAGTTGGGAAACCGGCTATAAGCAGAGTAAGTTTAGATATATAAAGATAGCATTGTTTACGGTCGAGGGTCTTACTAATTTTATATTCAGCAGAAGACCAATGCAGCGTGTGCCGCTTGGCTACCAGTGCGGAACATATGGGTGGCGCTTCACGCTGCAATTTGCAACGCTATATGTACAGAAACCATTAGAAGAAGTTGCGATATCTATCGTAAACGTTCTACAATTGTAATTCATATAATTGTCGTAATTTGACACTTTCATTACGGACTTCCGAAGTAAAGCTTCAGAAGAAAAGTTCTGAATATTAATGACATTTGAATGGAGAGTGCAAGATAATAACCGATCAAAATTTAATGTAAGTGTGGGAAAATCTTTAGCGTGTAGCTAGAGTCTCTGATCAATTACATTTAATTACAATAAATAAATGTAGTTAGTTGTATATAGAACTCACGCATATGTGGAAAAAATGAGCAAATAGTAGTGAAAATTTTAATAAGTTAAAGTAAATGCCATCTGGTATACGGATTATGATTATTAAAATGTAAGCGCTACAGAATAAAACCAACTTAATGTTTAATATTAATGCGAAATATTTCTATCTTTTAAAAATTATGTTACTGTAAGTGAGTGGAAGTCTTAGCAACAGTTATGAAGGCATTGCAGGAGCATAACTAAATATCGACCGGCCTCATATGTCATATGTGTAAATAACCGACATACCGTATATTCTCTCATAAGATCACAACCGGAGCAGATTCACACGCGCCATTTTTTTAAATCGCAACATATCGACATCGACAATCTCTGATTTATTTCACAACACTATTTTAGGTAGCATGTCGCGCCGATCGCCTTATGACGAGATATGAAATTACTCTACGATGTATGAACGCTATATAGAGTTGGGCTTTAGATATATCGATGACGTTATTGGATGTTTTATGCCGACTCAACGATCGATTGCTGTAAAAAAGAACCTCGGTAAAAGGCTCTAAGCGATCTCACGACCAATGCTAAATTGCTACGGTAAAGTTAGTAATGTCATAATATAAAAACTAACTATAAATCCTTCAAAACGATGTCGAAGATTATACATAAAAGGCATCTTGTCTTTAATAGTGAAGATGTGATAAAGAGAAAATTATGACAGGAAAAAGACAGCAAAGACAAATAAAAAACGAAGTTAATTTTTTTTAGACAATAATTTACGTAAAACGTAAAATTAAATACCGATGAAGAGTGGTTTAATATATAGAAATTATGCTGTATAATGAAGGAACAGCAGGTTATGTGATGAAGGTACATATTACTCTGGTATCTGTGCCACACATGAACGTGACAGTAATACCGAGCGGCCGCGATCTGTCGAGCGTTAACAGGAATCTTTAATCTCACACGTGATCGTGCTTTGATTATTAACTTTAATAATTATAAAATCACAGTTTAATAATCGCAACAGATTAATTGGTTGATCAGATACGTAACGATTAATAGTAAATTAAAATATTTTATTCCATTACAGCGATCCCGTGAGATTATCGATCCTTATTTGTCAGGCATTTAAAAGCTGTAAACTGTTTCAATGCTATTAAATAGAAACGAAAGTGCGGTTTGTAGTTTAAAAAGGTAAAATTATTTCTAAGTTCTAATAGATTCCCAGTTGGATGTGATGGTAATATATAAATGTTTCAAGTATAAAGGTAATTCAAATGTTTCAACAACTATAATAATATTTAATTTCATATATGGAAAACAAGTGGTTCAATCTCAAAGTTATAAGAGAGTTCCTTTATGGACCAATACGTATAGAATCCGAAGTATTCAAGTGTGAACATTTTAAGTTACATTGCGATAGGTTCCGACCAATCGCTGTCAGATTTGCGACGCATGCGCGCGGCCTGCGACAAACTTGCAAATAAAAAGTAATCGCATGTGGGAACCGGGGCGACGCCTCGTGGGAAACGCCGGAAATTTACGCTTTTTTATTAAACCAGATTATTTTGCAAGACGTTAAGTGTACCACGTGATTTAATTGAACGGTTATTGGTACATTTGATTACGTGTAAGTCGCGTATCTTTGAAGTTGACCCAATTTTTAGATAACAAGATCGTTTTAGAGTAAGTACTCTCATTTATTATTTCCATCTCTTTAGATGACTTATAATTAAAATGTAATTAAGACTTCTGGCGTCCTTTGCATGTTTACATAAGTCGTCATATTGCAATTTAATCATCGCAAGAACTAAAGTTGAGATAAGATTTAGACTTAAAAAAATAACCTTTTTCGCGAATGCGCTTATTTTCGTCTCTCGCACCATATTAGGATCGAACAAATAAGATGTTATTTTTAAAACGTATTAATATTCGCCTCTGTATAAAGATAAAAATTACAAAACCAATAAATGAGATTCGATTATGCATACAGCATAATCCCTACGAAATTGTGTATCGTAGCGCGGGTAGATAACAAAATTGTGAGTATTATAATTTATAGTTCGCCATTAGAGCGAACTCTGCAAACTCGCTTCGTTTCATTTGCATTGGTGATTCGGATTTGCGGTGACATGGCCAGTATTAAAATGATGCATGGGGCTCTGATTGCGGCGGACGGCGCGGGATAGACCGCGACGGTGACGTTTGTAACTGCATAGATATGCTAGCCTAGTACAATTTAATCTGCTAGATATATATTACCTGATAATCAATCAAATTTCTATTAGATATGATATTTCTAAAGATATGTATTTGTTCGATAAATATTATGATCAAGATATGACAAAAAACTTAATCGTGTACAAATTCTATACCCTATAATATTACAGTTTGTTTGCGAAAATGGAATTAACCATTGAAGACAAAACTTCCACCTTATTATTTTATCTAGTCTGTCCGTATTATTTTACGCGAAGTGCATAGTAAAATTAGTATTAAGCACCTTACGGACATTTCGATAGTATTTTACGTAGAGACAGGTTGTTTGTAAGGCGATACCCCAGCTGAGGCATACCAGCGCTATAATCTTGACTAGTGAAATCCCGACACGATTCCCGCCAACGCACGAGCCTTACGTAGGTGGCCATGCCTTTATCACAGCCACAATACCACTAGCGAACGCCCTCTCGGCTTTTATTTGACATTCCCTTAATAAATAATGGATATGTCGCGGACAACGTTAGTTTTGCAAAGACATCATCCGTTGAAAATGTTATGCTACAAGCTAGCGACTTGAAGGCGTTCTGAAGTTATGTTATGTAAGATATTAAACGTTAAGCTGTAATAGATGTGTTTTGGCTTTAAGTACCCAAGCTTATAATGTACTAAAAGTAAAATATAGACTTGCATGATATACAATATCTATCTGTGTTGCTATTTTCATAAGGTCTTAACAAAACATAAAAGAAGCTTAATAAATAAACACTCCCACTCAAAGTTAGTCGTTTATTACTTATTCAAACAGTTTCCTAGTGTATAGGTAATCTAAAAGATTTCTTTGCTGATCGACTATTCTAAATGTTTCAATAACAAGTCAATTTATAACCTTAAAAGTGAAGTATAGAATATTACATATGTGTAAGTAACCTCTTTGCAGTAATACGCATGTAATCCACAAAGTGTAACTGTCAAAGGCGTCAAGAACATGCCTCAGGACATCACCTTGCGGCGTGCCGTGGGACCGGATACTCGGTGTGTCACGACGCAACGACCGCGTACATCATTGCGCAATAAAATAGCACAGTTAATTGCAATTAAATATTCTTGACGGGTGAAAGTGAGACATGTCTGTCACATCAACTTTTCCTCGCACTCATTGAGATGTTTGCGACACTTACGTGTGTAACAATGTTAAATATGGTGGAAAATATTTGAATAAATTAAATCGCATGGAATTCTTTCTTCAGTGTTAACTCGCTCCTTGGTCTGGGTACGAATACGATTAGCGGGTTGTTGCATTTCAATTATTATCAACAATTTTAGTACAAGTTAACTAGAATAAAACTGTACGATCGGTAGTTGTTATGCAACCGCAGAAAGAAATATATCCCAAAACAAACAATCATTTTTGCAAACTGTATATTTTCTTGAGGATATTGTTTTTTGTAGTTACTTTTTGCCTGACACTCGATTTATGTTTAGTAATATGTTAAATGGCATTTCTCACGGTCGAGTTGAGGAGTGGTCAAGGCGGGTAAATTATATTTATTGATAAACTAGATGATTGTGATAAATATCAGGGTAATCATTGTCTCATACTACTCGATTATCTTATAAGTATTAACAGAATAAAGCTTCATTTAAATTGTAAAGCTTTTAAGCTCATATCAACCAGATTCTGTTATAGAATACCAGATAAACTATATTTTAAGAAGACGAAAGCAGTAGATATGTTAAATGTTGCTCGCGACTTCGGTTACGTGAAATAAAAAATAAAGCCTATGTTACTCAGCGATAACGTATCTTTTTAATGGTGAAATAATTTTAGAAATCGGCGCAGTAGTTTTTGAGTTTTTACAATACATACAAAAATCCAAATCATACCACTTTATAATATTAGTATAGATTTAAATCGTATGTCTTAATTGATAAATTTAAAGTCTGTTTTTCTTTCAAAAAGAGTTACAGATATGGTAATAGTTGTGAAATATGTAATATTACATGTACTAGAAGATCATTTTTATTGTAACACAGTTTAACATTGAATAAATCAATAAATGTACGTTACTATGATTTTTTTTATTCAACAGCGATTTATAGTATGCGATATTATGGCCTTCCATTTGTTCCACTTATAACATCAGCATTATGTTAATAGAGTAGTTAACATTGTTACAGAGGAGTCGGTATGGCTGTGACCCCGCAGTACAACTGTACTCATATGTAAACTTATCGCATTATATTGAATACATGATTGTACATAATAGATCTATGTTTATTTTACAATTTATTGCCTTTATTATTATTACTAGCATTGCCCGCGACTCTGTCCGCGTGGAATTAAAAAAAAAACAAAATTGAGTAGCCTATGTGTTCTTCCAGACTATCTTCTACATCTATACCAAATTCATCGAGATCCGTTTAGCCGTTTAGGCTACAAACTCTAACAAACATCCATCCATCCATCTAAACTTTCGCATTTATAATATTAGTAAAATAAGATTATTCAAATAAAATGTTACGCAGTCACATAATGAAATAAAAACTAAATCGTAATGATTCTTAAGATATATTCGATATAATTTTAAGATTATATTCATTAAATTATCAAATAATTTGCTTATAAAGGGTGTTTGTAAAAGACGTGAATAACAAGAATCATATTACTTAGCTGAAATTATGACGATTTCAGCCAACTTACCTCTATCCAAAGTTGCTTTACAAGGTACACCCTGTATATCGATTATCATTAAAATCGCCACATGTATATTTAATATAATTTATACTAATATAAAGAGGAAAGATTTGTATTTTTGTATGTATTGAAATAACTCAAAAACTACTCGGTCAATTTTAAAAAATCTTTCACCGTCAGAAAGGTAATTTATCTGTGAGTAACATAGGCTACATTTTCTAGTTTCACGCGGGTGAAGTCGAGAGCAACAGCTAGTACAATATATCTTTTTAATATTTATTATTCCTATAGTAATATAATCAGTCCCTGCAAAATATTTATTGCAAGTACGTCGACAAGGTTGTCTGTCTACTCTCCTCTAGACATTGCGTCATTGATAATAAACATACCACTAAATATATAAATAACATTGGAATGCCGATTGGTATAATAAAGTAACTTATTTAAATAGCTTTTACAAATTATTCTGACTCAACTATACATTATTGCATTGATAAAGCATTACTATACGTCGCAATAACTTCAATTATTTAGATAAGAATAATTTCAGTATTTATTTAATAAACATCCGTGAACTTCTTTCATAATACTGAATACGTCTTGAGCGGAGTTGTATTAAAAACACTTTAAGTATGATTTAATAATTTACTTAATAACGCTCTCATTTGTTTTAGTTCTCTTTTTTCTTATTTTCATTTTAAAAGGCGATAAAATTGCTCTTTATATGTAAGAGTAAAATGGTTATACACATCTTCTCTTCATTTCTTAGCGTTTTTTTTTACAAAATAGTGAATGGAATAATGACCGCTGCATATAATCATTTGCATTGTTTCTGTGTTTACTACGTAATTGCTAAAGAAATTTCATAACAATGTAATACTTTATTTGTATTATAAAAGGCTTGTTTACATGAAGTTCGATCGTAAACCGAAAACGTGTATGTAAATGACTCTATAGTCAGGGTATCGCGCTGGCTGTTGTGACCGTCATAATTGTATACCATTAGTACATCCGCGCCTTTAACGAGACCAATACGTATTCACTCGATGTTACACTTGCATATTTAATATCACTTGATTTATTCAGCTCGAAAACACGCCACAATAAATGCGCCCGCGCACAAACGAGTTGTAGTCGAGGACGTTTATTTCCTACCCATTTTGGAGAAATGTCATTTGACGCTTATAATTAAAATAAGCCAAAAAATAGCATCATACGTTCGTGTTGAAATATTGCTCTTATAGAGACGGTTTGTTGTATGATTTTCGATCTTATGTGGGTTGTGTATTTATTTCTCTTACTGTATTGTAATTCATTGTAGTGCAATTTGTATTTCAAATCGATAGTTCGAAAACAAATTCAACTTGCCAAGATCGAATGTAATGTTACTTTTCGATTTACATTTCACAATAAGAGAGGGCGCAAACCTTTGACTAAACTATCGTACAACTGTGGTGCAATTGTCGATTGTCGATTGTTTCGCAGCCAATTCAATTGTTTATTTGCACGACTAAGAATCGAGCAGTGTGTGCAACTTCATATAATCTCATAGGAAGCAAGGTGAGACTAAACAGTTTTGCGATAGTTCAGTTTCAGGTGTGCACACACTCTAAACTTACATAATCGAACTACAATATCTTTTGCGGTGGTTTGTTGGTTATTGTGATGTTACGTATTATGGAATTACATTTGTTTATTGATTTAGACAAATTCCATTCTCCTCATTATTTTATCTTCGACTTGCGGTCGCTTGATACTGCCTTTTTTGATAATTCAATCATCGTGTATTACACTATACTTTACTACATAATATTTTTATACTAATATTATAAATGCGAAAGTTTAAATGGATGTTTGTTAAAGTTTGTAGCCTAAACGGCTGAACGGATTTCGATGAAATTTGGCAAAGACATAGAAGATAGTCTGGAAGAACACATAGGCTATTCTGTTTTTTAATACCACGCGGTCGGAATCACGGGCGAAAACTATATAATATCTCGCAAATATTAACTATACCTCCAATTTCACACAAGGGTCGTATCGCCGATTGTAAACTCGGTCAGAATCATCAATGTAATAGCAAAGAATAAGGCCATAACTGCACAATTAAGCTCCAAGAACAACAATCCACCTGCTAATCGAACGTATTACCTGTAATCGACCTTCTACAAAGATAGTACAGATCTAGTCCAACACTACTGGGCTGTCATTAAGCCCTATCGAAGCGCGTCTAAGGCGGAACGTAATAGCGGCGCTGTTTATAATAGCGTGCTTACGGGACATAATGCGGGTCATAGGACAATGGATTACGCACGCTTACCCCGAATTATTTTGCAGTTTTTAATTTACATTGTGTTCTTAAACTTCGGAAATTACTTCGAAAATTATTATCTCAGCAAGAATTTCCTAGATCGAATTGAGTTCAGGTGTTTTGTTTTCTTTGATTTTCTGTATTAAACAATAATATAACAATTCTGAGAAATAAACAATTTATTTGTAAAATATATTGAGTTTCGAAGCCACATGTTAGTAAAAGTAGTTAAGTTCAGTAAATGCAGTATTATTTTTGCAAAAAAAAAATTTTAGGCATTTTATTTCCTTTAAAATATTAATAGAAGCTCTATAATTACAAATTACAAAGCGTTTCGAATCACACGTTTAGCATATAGGATCAATAATAATTTACATAGTTCCTGCCCACATTGTTTGTGATATAGACCTTGGCATTTAGTCAAAACGTCTGGCAGATGCCTGAGGATGATACTGTGCGAATGAAGTGTTAATGTGTTTATAAGCGACATTCGATAAGCTTGAGATATGTTTTACCTGTATTATGTTGCTATAAAAATAAACCAAGGTGATACGGGTATTTGTACTTTATGAAGGGAAATGCGACGCGTTAAGTGGATTTAAGTTGTGTTATTTCTATTTGGATACTTCAAGATAGCTGTTATGTTAATTTAAAAGGTAAATATATAGGTGAACAATATTCCTTACACTGTCTTAACCAAAAATGCAGTAAAAATTATGTAAAGCTAATCAATAGTTACTATTTTTATTGCAATTAAAGTTTTAAATTGAGATTATCAAAACTCTGAACAGATTATTGTGTCCCAAATTGAGTTTCTTAAGAATTATTGAGCCATGAAATAAAAACTGTATTGATTGAAATTATTATTTTGTTTACTCATTATCGTACGTAAATTATGCACTGTTCTGACATTTTACTTCGAAGGCACATGTATCAATCTCTTTGTTATTGATGCATCATTGTTTTTTATTACGCTTTTAAGAGACATGCACAATAAAGACACGTGAGACTTTATACATAATTAAAAGATCTACAAATCGATTACATTTCGCAGTTTTGTGATTAATGTTTACGAAACATAAAATTTTAATTTTAAGGGAATTTTATAAATACGATAGAAAGTAAAACAAAAGTTTAATTTATTGTTCTTTCAGTTCAGTGCTAAAAAACTTGTTCGTTGTAAACCACAAAGGTTACTTATGTAATAAGGGCTGTACGTTCACTTTTAAAATTAATTGAATTATATAAGATGTCCCAATAAATGTTTATTATCTTTGCTACAGAAACTGATTAATTAAGGTGATAAGAGATTAAATTTAAAGCACCTTATTGATGCATAAGATAGAAGGTTCAATAAATATGTCGATATAGTGTAGAATTCCGTGGCATTTGTGTTAATATCTCCTTCATTCCCTTTGACAAAAAGAGACAACAATATTTAGTAATAAAAGTCTCACAGTAGCAACACGGTGTGTTTTGTTTCTTTCCTGTTTTTTAGATTAGTGACTTGTATAGACCGACAAAATTCTCTGGACCATTGGGCATAAATCAAACATTCAAATATGGGAGCTCACTAGCCCAATGTCAGTGTCATAAACGGCTATAATGTACCTGTTTAATCTTTTTTTCACGTATTTTCTGATAGAACTAACAGCGACAGCACTGCTTGTCTCATCGGGTCAGATATTTTTGGTTGACTATACATCAATCTCTACCTTGACAAGTCAAATTGAATGGTCCAAAGTTTACGTCACCAATGTTCCAAATGTCGGTGCAATTAAAATAAGAAGATCAATGCAAATTCTGGAACAGTTGACTCCATGTATGGGCTTCATTAAGGGAATACAAAAACATTAAGGGGCTCGCCTCGAAGCGGACGTTTAAATAGGAATGTTTTTTTTCTTTTAATTAATAACTGATCGCTGTTCCGTAGCCATTGTTGCTTGTCGGTCTGTACCGGGTACTGTGATGGATGAACTCTTTCGACAACCACCAACCAGGCTTACTTTATTTCGTTTTATTCTGTAATTTGTGTTTGGACGTTGAGATAATTATAAAAATAATACAAAGTAAATCATCAATATAATTGGTTAAAAACCTCGTTGGTATAGCTACTTAACTTTTTAAATTGGTGTTTGTTTGTATTGTATCGTCATGCAGTGATTGCACGTAACTACGTGTGTGTATGAATGCGTATGAAATAAAAAAAAAACACCATTCACATTATCATTATTAGATGTTCAGATGTCATTCAGAAATATAATTCAACACCAATGAAAATTGTTATAATTATAATTACATATTTTTTTAGATGGAATTGAATGTGGATGGCTACAAAGGTAGAGTAAGACCAAAGAAAGTATGGATGGAATGTATGAAAAATAATATTCGTAATATGGGAGTGAATTCAAACATGATGACTGAGATACGTATAAAAGAGTAATACATATTCTGCTATTTTGACAAGAGCAGGCACATTTTTTATTGGTGTTAAGAATACTGTAGGAGAAAATCCAACACATTATTATTAAGCTTGAGTACCACTGTCTCTATGAAAACGAGCGCACACCTTTGACCAAACTATCGCACAACTGACGTACGATTGTCGTTTGTTTCACATCTAATTCAACTGTTTAGTTGCACAACATATAGACGAGTGGGCGGACCTCCATGCTCGTAGGAATCAAGGCGAGACTAAACAGTTTTGCGATAGATTAGTTTTAAGTATGCGCATGCTTTAATAATATGAGATTGGTTATCAATTACTTCTATTACATGAATAGTGCAGCTATACTGAATGGTTGGATTTGATTTGCTGCTAATTGCTGAGAAGCGGGTTCGTATATCGCGTTGGTGGCGTGCTTGTGGCGTGCAACATGAATTTAATAACCTATCTCTCCAGGCAGCTCGTTACACGGTAGCTTACTACTGCTTAATGGCTACACTCTGTGTCGAATCTTTAACAGTACTATCAATTCATTACATACAAATGTACTTGAATACTTCAAACGTAAAATTAATAAGAATTTGTCACACATGGTTAACGGAATCTGAAATATAAGGTGAAAATGCCGGGAATTTGCTTATAATGTTTGAATTTGAAGCGCTCTGCTTTTGTTATTTGTAAATTTTAATTCGATCCGGTAAGTAGGAATGTTAATTTGCTTATTTTTAAATTATCGATATCGATAATTTTGACAATAAACGTAATGCAGAATTGTTAGGTCTGTATGAGAAGTAAATTAGTATCGCAGTAAAACAAGTTGTTATTTTAATAGGCGGTAAGAAATAAGTGATGGTGTACTTTCTCTAGATAGCAAAGGAAACCCTCCTGGAAAGCCCGGAGCGACGGCATTACGCTCGGCAAGCCCGCACCTACTTTACATACTGATCTTGCCCATCCCTAGAGAGTGCTCTTATTCCAAGTGATGTACAACAACGTTCGTACATTGATATCGATAGTCAGAACAACTGCAGTTGTAAGTTTATTAGTAATGTTAAGAGGATAAAAATTTACGTATAAAACATAGTTATTAAAAACAGATATAGAAGAAACGTATTTCAAATGTTGCAATAGAAAAAATGTATTATATTAACCGTAATGAAATACTTTATAAATTATGACACTACAAACATTTCCAAAAAAATAAAACATTTTTATTACTAAAAAATTTTACGATAAATAATATATCGTAACATTTGTTTAACATGTTCCCATCACTATGTATCGATACAATTAACTATATCGACATTGAAAAAACAATATCACCACATGGTAATTAGCATTCAGTATAAGTGGACCATCATTCTCGATGTTTTTGCTTAGTTAATTAAAGTTGTCGGTGAAAAACTAGATCGTTTATATGTAAATACGTTGAAACTGTTCGTTTCACTGTAATTGTCATCGCGGAATTGAAATCGAAAATTTGATGCGGTCGTGTATAAAGACCACACGCCGATAACCACCAGTTAAAGATGAGCTCCGCTTTCATATCATCTCTTGAATTGTAATATAAATTAGTAAAATGTTCACCAAAAGAAGATCAAAGTAAACTGGTATTTACCTGATTTCAGAGGGTAAATACAATTCTCCGTTACAAAATAAACATTTATTCACAGCAGGGAGGTAATTAGTTTGGATGTTGCCATCTTTGGTGATTAATTTAAGACAAAAATTATCATTTTATAAAAGGAGAAAATTGAAAACAGTAGATTCATTAAATAACTGTGTTACTAAGTTTGACAGAATTTACAAGCACAGGACTTTATTAATAATCGATTTCGTGTTGTCAATCGCGTTATAAACTTTCATAAATTTGTATCAATAAGCAACAAATTTGAATGATAGTCGTCGATCGATTTGTCGACATAATTCGATTTCACAAACAGGTATCGTTAATTACGATTGGCGAAGATCGATGCTGCATTGCGGACTGGTTATTACGGTGAAACCGGCCAGGGGTTGTCAACCATTTGGAGCAATTACTTGTATTTTCTTTTAGACACATATCTTCTGCTGTTGCGATATTAAACGATTTTTATCACATTATTTTTTTAATTCAAAAATGAAGGAAATAACAAAGGATGTTAGTGTTACTATAATTTTGTAGTTATTCTAAAAACCTTTTTTGACATATTTATTTACTTACAGTCAAGCTGCATCTACGATTTGATTAGTTTTTTTGATATAACACATAATTTCAGTTACATATATCTTTTGCCATGTAATCTAGATTTTCACAGTTTTTTGTGGGATATTGTTTTGTATAACACAAGAGTTCACTCGCTTCAACCATAGGGTTTCTATTCTAATTGTAAGAGTAAGGGTACTATGATTAATTGTTTTAAAACTAATTGTAATCTTCTCGATCTATAACAATGTATTGTAATAGTCGGTGGATGAACACACGTTGATTACGGGCTTGATAAATGTGTAAGGAAGGTTGAGTACAACGATATGATTTCTCTGGCGGTATGTCGCCGCGGAATTTAGATACCGCTCGGACACTCGTTCTTGTTAGGGACGTCTGCGCGTGCCTCTGACGTGCGTTTTCACTCACCGTACGCTCTTTATGTAATACATGCACATGTATTATCTCCGTAACAATCTCATGAATATGCGAGATATATATCTCATTTAATTATAGAAAGTTGTGTCGGGTGATGGTCATTTTTTTTTGCAAGACGTACAAGTACGTTTAATCATGGTTATAGTTCTCACGTGAAATTAAACAATCGCACAACTGTTCAGTCTCGCTTTGATTCTTTTCAGCTTATATGGAGGTGCACACTACTCTATTTTTAGTTATGCAACTAATTTAATTGGCTGCGGAACAATCGACAATCGCACATCAGTTGTGCGATAGTTTAGAGAAAGGTGTGTCCCCGCTCTCAGTGTGTTCAATTATTTGATTGGTGTGAACTATACACAAAATTGTAATATATATTGCTAATCGTAAGGAAACCGTAACGTTAATTTCCAAAGATATATTACTATTTCACTAACTTTGCTGAGTAAACACGATTAGATTTAAAATACGAAACAATTAGAAACTTTAAATTATTAGTATGCTCATATTGGTAACCCTAATTGGGAATTTTAAAGACAGTTGAGTAATGTAAGTGTTGCCGAAGTATGCTGCGTTAAATAAATTTGCAAGTAATAAATGAGATATAATGTGGCGGTGGTAACAAGGTAATTGCTGCGACGCCGCGAATATGCTCAGATATTTATATAAGCCGTTAATGCGCTATGAATTGGCCCGTTAAGTGCATTGCTTTATGGTTGTTAAGACCTATGAAAACATATCACGTCACATAAGTATTTTAAATTGAATACTCTTACTTGATTAAAATTACTTACAAGCTACAAATAGAATAGAAACTTATCAACATTATATCTTCTGTTATGTTTATACAGAAAATCTTTTTCATCTGTTTGATATTGTCAACTAATATCTTATTGTAGGCTGTACTTAATTATTGTTGACAAAGTAACACTTTTTTAAAAATCAGCGATATATTAAATAGGTAAATTATTTTTTAACGAAATATTAAAAGCATCGGATATTTATGCGACGGCTAACATCGCTAATGTGTGTAATAAATAAAAATAACCGTGGGAAAATTGAAATTTAATTTAAAGTAAGGTAATGACATTGACTTCGGAAAGTCAGACAAGTTAAAAGTTTCGATAAAATAGAGATTATTAAAACTTTATTCAAATCTTTCCACACTTCCAACTAAGGTACGTGAGGTACTTTGAACTTGAGACAGACTGACCTTAATGTAGGTAAACTTGATTTAATATTAACGTATCATACGTCCAAATTAGTATGGAAGTCTTGTTTTGTAGTTAAGTTATCAGTTGCTTTGTCTCGAGGATTACAATGGACTTATTTCATCGGTATAAATGCTTAAATAAACAGCAGCGATATATGAACTAAGTTATCTATGAAGTATTTGCTAAATAGAGACAAAATCAACCATAGACATAATAACAAAAACATTATGTTGCTTTTTGGATATCTATAAAAATATATAGTTACTATAAGTAACGAGATCATAATGTACTTTTCATGTCTTTACCTGATGTCAACTTTTATTAACATTATTCAAGATATTGCGTATTGTAACGTCTATATCTGTATATTTCTGAAAGTCTATCATTTTATTTTAAATACGGACAGTTTATGAAACAGATCAATTGAGTAGCAGTGACCACCCATTGTCCGCGAATCACTTGTCTCGTTAAATCGCCGTACGGTAGCAAGAAAAACAGGCTTCTGTCAAATTTATGTGTACCATTAACCACTTGAAACAGTATGCGATTACGAGCGGCATTTTAACGAAACTTTAATTTCAACTAAAATGTAATCGTTGTAACTGAAAAGCGGTGGCAAATGACTGAGTCTCGTCGATTGCCTCATTACCAGACATTTCAGGTCTAAATTTAATTGGACACATAAATATCAGCACTTTCTTTGCTCTTTTGTGACGTGTTATCGATTGAGCGGGCGAATGTGATTTACAGGCCAATTATGTCCACCTACATAATGTAGTGCAATTAAAACGGCGATGCGGAGGTGAAATTTGCCGAGTGCGAATCGCAACTGGCCCCATCAATATATTGAGGCAAACATCCGGCGACAATCTATCGGAGGTTGAAATAAGCGAACGTAATTGATAATGGACAATAATTTGGTCAATGGATTACCGATTTCAGTAACACATTACCGGTTTGTGTTCCACTTTAATATAAAACTAATTTAGACCGCTTTTCCACTAAGCGAAGTGTGACCGCCTAGTAGGCACTTTTCCAAAAAAAATATTGATCAACGTTATTACTAAAAAGTCTAATAAATCGAATAAAGCTTGATTGTTTTAATGCCATTAAATTGTAGAGAATTATAAAAACAATTGTATTCATGAAACATCCGCTGTTACATAAATATAACGATTATTTATTTTATTAATATAACAGAATAATAAAAGCATCGCCTCGGAGGCTGCCGGACCGGAAACGTCGTTAGATTTCTATTAAAGTGAGCAATAAATCAAACACCGCTGTAAATTCGTATGATTCACGTATTCAATGCATTTGATGACGAGTGTTGCTAGTTTTATTTAATCTAAAGTTATTTTTTGAATAGGTTCAATATAACAAACTTAAAAATATCTTAATATAGTTAATTATAAAAAGGAAAGGTTTTCATATTTGGATTTTTGTATGTATTGAAATAACTCAAAAACTAATGAAACGATATCAATAAAATTTAAATTTGCACAATTAGAAGTTACGTCATCACTGAGTAATATAGGCTGTTTTTTTTTTTAATATTTCACGCGGACAAAACCGGAAGGAACAGCTATGTAATGTATAAAATAATCGATTACAATTAATGATAAAGGGTATCCTGGATACTGTAGCCACATTTATCTTCCTCTAGCCGGAATATGTTAAAAAGCGATCCATCAGCCTTAAGTGAATTGTCAATGATTCAGATAGTAGTTACGTTAACTTTTCATTAATTTTAAATACAATTTAAGAAACAAGGTCTTCATTTAATAAACAATCTTTTAAGGCAATCCGATATCCTTGATGTTATTGTCGTCTCGCAAAGCAATTTGTTTTTTAAATTAAATTAATTTGTTGTCAGTGACAGGATGAGTAATTTATAATAACATCGCCTGATAATTGAGGATTTATTTATTTTAAAACACATAAAGCCAGCTACATACCTTCAGTGTTATCTTCACAGTTTGAACAGAAAAGTCCGATTGTTGAGTTAGCACTTTTCATAACAGAGTATTATAAGGACAGTTTAACTGACGGTTGGTGCAATAAAACTGTAGACGTGTAGCCGGCTTAAGTACAAGCCGAGGTCTCCTCTTGGGGGCCTTTGTGCCTAGTCACACCATGGAGCGTCCACCGAAGCAATCTAGGAGCTCGGTAGCCTCCCAATCCGATAATAATAACGAAGTAACGGCCCAAGCTGAGGCTCCTGAGTGAGCCTTCGAGCCTAGTTACTCATAAAAGAGGTTTAGGCTAAGCGCCATCTGCGCTCGGCCACCTCAAGCCCGGTGAATCTGTAAATGCCTCTGCAAAAAAAAAACCACCTTAAGTAATCTCTGGTATTCTCCTGATTTGATTATTTCAATATTATATTTTCGTTTTCATAAAATTCCATTACACAAACAACAGTTTTTACCTGCAAATGTCACCACAAGTAAAGTAAAACAATTACAAACATCATCTCCAAGTATCCATAATGAAAGTAATGTATGCTCTTTTAATGTGAAAAGATTGTAACAATCCCGATAAGAAAGTTAAGGTATAATTAAATAACCGCCTGTCACCAACTAATTTTATCAATCGAATTTTAACAGCCGCTATATTCATGAAATTTTATGCGGACCTCGAACTAAAATGTTGATCAATAAAATGCTAAAAGAATCCCGGTGCGTATACTGATTCTATATTGACAATTTGTAATACAATATTGTTACTTGACATTTTTATTTGACATTAAATACCAAGAAATAATAAAACAGTTTAAATTGTTTAAAAAACAATTACTAAAAAAAGAGTTCAAACCTCATAGTTATAAAATCCTTCTTCAACCTAATGTTCAATTGTTTTAGTGGAATCGAATATTGAAAACTTTGAAAAGATTTCCGTTGCATTTTGCTCGAGTCATATATTGTCTATTTTAGTCCAAGCATTGAGATTTTTGGAATCTAATTAGGTAAGAATTTTAGTGATAATGAAGGCAGGCGACATAAAGTAATTGATATAGTTTAAGCAAAGCTGTGACGTTGACGATATGCATCTGGCCGGTGCGCTAACGCTGGATTGCCGTTCTCAAAGCATTCGCATTGCAGGAGTCAACAGTTTAATCACATCATAAAGTTTCGAGAGTCAACTCGTTGAAGGAAAGTGACTTTAAAAAGTGAATCGCATTTAAAGACGGCGTTTTATAGGGTGGTCGAGAAATT
Source organism: Papilio polytes (assembly GCF_000836215.1). Classification (NCBI taxonomy): domain Eukaryota; kingdom Metazoa; phylum Arthropoda; class Insecta; order Lepidoptera; family Papilionidae; genus Papilio; species Papilio polytes. The sequence goes on along the minus strand of NW_013525013.1, from coordinate 3,166,846 downwards.
ATTTTGGAACTTTAGTGTTATGTTGAAATGCTCCGTTTGCGAGTTTCGTTGCGCAACATGGCCTGTCCACTCTCTGACAGATTACATCGCTTTTGCATGAAACTTTTACAATTCAGCAATAATGAAATATTAAATAATTGCATCACAAGGACCGCATTGCGAGTGAAACCTGATAATTAGTGGCGAAGTGTAACATCGTAAATGTAAAATGATATAATTCTTATTGGAGCGGCTTTCGAAAGTTGTTGAACAAACTTATTGAACATTTAATTGTTTTATTTTAACAATAAATATCGGTGAGTTAAATTCACTTTACAATAAAGCTGTTTCGAAAATCTTGAATACTTTCATTCCGAGTGTATAAATTTGTGTGTGACGTAGCATAAGGAATATGTAAAAAAACATAAAGACGAATTGAGTACCTCTTTCTTTTGGTCTGTCAAAATGATAAAAAAAAAGATTTTCTGTTATTTAATAATCATAGAAAATCTTTTATTTAAATTTATTGCCACAACATAGAGAATATAAAACACGTAATATACTTAAAGTATGTCATCTCCAACTCATTACAATATTTGTTTATCACATTTCAAAACATTATCAACATTTAATATTATCTGTGAAATATGCGGCAGAACAACGCGAGTCTTTTCCTTTGTTCCACTCTGTTACTAAATTACTCTGTGGACGTGTAATAAGACTTGGAATAAAGATAGCCTGTGGGCATTTGTTCAGACGCTTCCTACGGTCCTCGTTGCTTCGTATTACTTCTTCCTAACGTCGACTGGTTGTTAGCGAGTTTTCATTACTTAAACACCTTTGAAACTTTATATTGTTATCTCATTTTTTTAAATAAAATATAGAAGGATGATTCGTATTTTGTATTTTACTTACAAATCTAGAAATGTTCAGATACATACATTAAAAATACTATTTGTTAGGCTACATTTTAAGTGTTTAATGACATTTAAATACTCCACTGACATAATTTAATAAAAGTAAGTGAGTTTATTTCCGTGCGGTTTAGCAAGTGGAGCATGTAACTGGCATTGTCTAAACGAAACAATATCGATGTATCGGGAAGCGAGCGGTGAAAGTATGCAAGCGGGCCACTTGGGACACCGCTGCCCTCTGTCCACTACACTTACTATCGATAGCTTGATAGTACTGGACCACTTCCTAGTTGTACTGCCCTCCATTGTTTTGCGAAATGATACCACATTGCTATATCGGATTGTGATCTTCTTTATTGACCGAAGAAAATGTCTTATTTAAGTCGATAAGTTCCACTTAGTGTGGATTTAGAATGACAAATTTACACTATATACTGTTTAGTAACGATTAAAAGACTGATATGTAAAAATTAAATTTATAAAATAATAAATTTCGCCCGCGACTACAGCCGCATGGAATTAAAAAAACAAAGGTAAGTAGCTTATGTGTTCTTCCAGATTATTCTCTATGTCTATGCCAAATTTCACACAGATCCTTTCAGCAGTTTAGGCTACAAACTCTAACAAACATCCATCTAAACTTTCGCATTCATATTATTAGTGAGAAGATAACGGAATTGATTTTATAAACTCATTAAAATATTGTAAATCGATCGTAAAGTAGTTTATCAAATATCATTAAGCTGTTAGTAAGGCAGCGGCGGCATGAAGCGCGGCGACCTTTCACTCAGTTAAATACACGATAAATCACTAGATTAGTGTATGAGATGACACATGAAATGGTAGCGAATCGTTTAAAACCTCATTGTTTATCGTTTATGAATAGAAATGAGATCGTTATTCTAATGTTGCTGGCACCGTTTAATTTATTACTGGAAACCGATGCTCGTTTGTTTATCGTTTTGAATTTTTATGATATTTTTTTGTTAATTATATCTTTATCATCTATTTAACGTTGATGAGAATGATATATTGTTTTGTTTAACATAAATTATTTAACATTGAATGAATATTGTGATTTTAAGTGACAAATTTGGGTGTTATATATTTTTATTTATGTAAATTCATATTTAATCTCATACTTATTTAATTAATATTTATTTATTATTGAAGTTTATAAAGGATTTAAATTAATGCAAATATCTGGATCTGGTTGTTATGTAACCAGTATTAATCTACACTTATTTTAAAATCGTACATTGTCAATATAATATATTGAACGAAGTGCTTTTAAGGCTATCTTGACATATGGCGCCAGAAACAAAGTTATCGATTTATACAACAGATAAATTAACTAATTTTTATTTAATTAAATTATTTTTTTCGTACCAATACCATTTACAGTATTATTTAGTAGCTTAAATTTAATTTAACATACCGTTACAGTTAGCTAGGAGACACGGAGACATTTCCTTCGTTGCGAGCATTAGTTGTAATTCGATATGCTTGGTTGCGAGCCAATGCGATGTTTATGGTGAACAGTCGCACGCGAATTAACGATCTGCCTGCTAATGAAGTGGACGTAGACGCGATAGAAGCACAGAGTTTACATTACTGCACTTAAATGTACCATTGTAATCACACACCACGTTTTAATTGAATTCAATAGCTTTAGTAATTAATTCAGAAAGTCTAGAAATTTTATGAAAGTAAGATACTAACGTTTAGAGATCTGCAGACTTTATTTGAAGATTTCCAGTTAACAGTATGATTAAATGAGTGTCGGTGGCTCAGTGGTTTAAGCATTAGACTTGTAATCTACAACTCTTGGGTTCGAATTCCGCCATGTACCAATGTGGTTTTCGATTTTTCGAATTTTCATATGTACATAATTTATCCGACGTTCTTACGATGAAGGAAAACATCGTGATGCAACCTGCACATATCGACGAAGAAATTTAAAGATATGTGTGAAGTCGACCAACCCGCACTGGGTAACCGTGGTTGACTATGGCCTAGTCACCCCTTAATAGGGTTGGCGAGCCCCTCGGTGGGGACATATAGTGAGCTGGTGATGATGATGATGATGAGTATGAGTATGATTAAATATTTAGTTACTTATAGTAGTAATAATTAAAATAATACTAGTAATCATTAATTAAAGTCGAGCACGCTTCAATAGAAAGTTGGCAGCCTGTTTACGGATCTTACTTTAAAAAGTAATTTATTTTTTATTTATTTACTTTAATAAGTACATTTACGAAAGGTCATACACGTTATACCATATTTAAACGTTCAAGTTTTTCATAAATATCGAATTCACGTTTATAAGCATATCAGTTACAGAAGAGAACACCGTATTCATTAAAATCCATCCACTGCGCGAATCCAGATTAATAAGGAAATGTTTAAAGGTATCGGAATAAAATGCTACTTATTATTTTACAATTTCTCATGTGTCGATATAGCGTGAATGCTTTCCTCGCCGTGTGTGTTGATCGGAATGATAAATGTACTCGGGCGGATGCAAAGGGACGGTATTAAGAGGTTTTATGCACAAAGAATTTGATTTATTACTTCATCGGGAAGTCTTCTTTGATTATATTTTGGGGTCATCATCGACACGCCCACTCACGTTCGGCCTGAAGCCGTGCAATGAAGTTATCGTATTCAATGTGCACATAAATCATTCGTTCGACACGAGAAAAATTCTGTCTAGTTGAAATATTGGAAACCGAAAAATTATAAAAAAAGTATCCCGAAGTTATTTTTATGAATACTAATGTGTTATCATTCGAATAATGAATAATTTTAGTGTGTTTTATTATACAATGCTTCTTGTCAAAGAGAAGTTTCATATTTGGATACCTAGACGTTTTCACACGCAAACTAATTCGCAGGTCAGCTTTTTTTTTATTACAACTAGCTGTTCCCGTGCGGCTTCATTCGCATGAAATTATAAAAACTTTACTTTCTTGTTTGTAAAATTCTCAATTGCTAATGTCAAAATTACCGTTACCATAATAACCTTGCTTCCTTAATGTTGGCAGCTTGAAGTTTATGGTCCCTTTCCCACATGAAGGTTTTTTTCCAATTTATTTGCCCCCTAATTGTGTTTGTTTAATAGTGTGAAAATATATAGCCTAAAGCATGTCGTAAGTTTAGGACTTTTTATTAAAGATAGTGATATTAAAAACATGCTATGATTGCTGACATCTTACGTCACAAAGTAGTGTGTGTTTACGCTTTAATATAATAGTATAGATAGATAGATAATAAATGTAAAAATAGTATTGCTGTAGTCATATTTTACATTTTAATGCAACATGATCTTTGTAAACGATTTAACCATTTGTAATGAATAGTTAGTAAAACTATTGTGGTTTTAATTAACAATGCCTAGACATACCAAACGCTTAGAGGAAGTTATCATTTACTATTAAGATTTTTCTTACAATAGTTTATTCCCTCAATATTTTTTATGTATTTAGTAACATTAATGGAATTCCTTGTTAATTAAATTTAAGTTCAAGATTCGATCTCTGTGTGGTACGTAGATATGTACTTCATTCCTTCATGTAGTTTTAATGGCCACAGTTTGAAGACACTTGTCCTGTCGGCGCTCACGGCCATGTGTCGTATGATAATGTCAAGGAAGCCTTACAATACGACGCCTCTTTTTTTTCCACATGATTTATTATGCTACGTCTTTAAGTTGCATTTAAATAGATCAAAGATTTGTAATAAATCAACAACTTGCCATAAATGCTGACCAGAACTATAAAAATATTTTTATTTTAATGATCATTACATATTCACGCGTAGTTTTATACAAGTGTGAGTCACAGGTTTGCTAAAGACTTACTTTGTTTAGGTTTAAATGATATTTGTCAAGCCAGCACTTTTATTACACAATTTTGTGTCAAATTCATTATTTTAAGAGCGGTTAAATACCTTTGACTAATCTATCTTTGCACAAATTTTGTGGGATTTTCGATTGTTTCGCAGCCAATTCAACTGTTTAGTTGCACAACTAAAAATGGAGTAGTGTTCGCACCTTTATATAAGCTTATATAAATCAGAACGATTCTAAACGGTTGTGCGATAATTTAGTTTTACGTGTGCGAACTAAGCATAACATCTATTTTGTATACATTGAAAGTTATATCGACAGTTATCAAACACTGTAACTGAACGTAATTTACAGAATTCAAATAGAATGTAGGTAATTGTTCCTGGTATTTAGTTGTTTGTTGACCGCTTTAATTTGCCAATAATGACCTTTACGAGAGGCCGCCGCCGCCCACCGAGATGAAAGGCTCGGCACGAGCGGCCGCGCCACACTGCTCCAAATCGATACAGATCTGTCCTGCTACGTAATAAGTATTTTGTTACACGGCTTTACATGATAAACTGTCTATTGCATACATTTATTTACAAGTAACAACTAAATATAGGAATAAACAACAATAAAACCAATCACAAAAGTGTATTGTTCCAGAACTGAAAGATATTTCAGCGTTTTACTCTCCTTTATTTAAAATTTAAAGAAAGTCATATAAAATATTTACTTGACAATAGGAAGTCAATAACATAGCTACAATATTAAGTGCTTTAGTAAGATAATGATTGGTATGCATTATTAAATAATATAACATTAAAAGCAGACCGCCTTTATTGAATCTAACTTAACGTTCTTTAAGAGTATTTACACTCTACTTAAAGTTATCCAACGCCCTCAAATCACTTCGTTCAGACATTACCGCGCCCAGCGATGTCATACATCACAATCAGTGAAATAATACAGACCCTTTACACTCGTCATAGACAATTTATTGGTCCATGTTACGAGCGGAAGCGATTTGGGAATTAAAAAAATATGCATTCTGGAAAAATAAAAAAGGTTTATAGTTATAATAGCTTAATGTATTGAGAGAGAATTAGCGGTTTTTTATCTAACAAAAATAAAGAAATATGTATTTTTTAGTTTGGTGTACTTACTAAATTTTTTTTTTAATAAAAAGATGTGTCATATTTTTTATCTTCTTTATCTAATCTTATGTTTATATTAGATTTATAAATACTTGGGCAGTAAGGTTGTGTTAAAATGAATAATATTAATGTACGTAATAATTTTCCTTCAAGCGTTTCCTTATGACTCCTAGTCAGCATTAAACTCAACAATTTATGAAAACAGTAAAGAACATAATAATATATGTGGTATTATTTTAAAATGCAGCTTATAAAAACATTATTATAATATTATTTTTAAAATAACATAACTTTGACTTTTCTTATCATCAAGAATTTTATTATAAATATTTTTAAATGGGGGTACGTAATTTCTTCCAAATTATATTACTTAGTAAAAGTATTTCAGATCTAATGTTAGAATGTGTACCTTAGTATTACAATCTTATATCTACTAAAAAGAAATATAAACTCGGCAAAACTATCAATCTTATCTTGAAGTCATTACAATTCAACATGTGCCCGCTTATCGCCTATCGCGCGCGCCGCTTCACTCTAAAGTGCGTTCAAATCGGGCCGCCTAGCTTACAGTACAGTAAATCTTGCTTGCGGTCTAAGCTGAAACTGATGCGGCACTACATCAATGCGGTAAACGTCTTAGTGTCCACCGGAACGCTCATTTTATTATCGTCTTGCATTTCATTGCGTGCCGGTACTGTTAGCTATGATCGTGCGCGATATTACGGATTGTCTGATAGGGATCAATATCATTTTCTATTGAGATTTTTTAAAAAGATTTTACTTTTCAATAAAACATTTGTGTCAACAGAAAAACTGTTTAATTTTGTTTTAATTAGATACTAGCTTTCGCACGCGATTCCGGCCGCGTGGAATTAAAAAACAAAAGTATGTTGCCTTTGTGTTAATTTGTGCCAAAATCATCGAGATCCGTTCAGCAGTTTAGGGTAAACTCTAACAAACATCCATCCCTCTAAACTTCCTCATTTTTAATATAAGTAATTTGTTTAAGATCTGTTTAACCAAAGCTTAAACGGATTTTTGAAAAACCTTAATACACAGACAGCATGTCACCTTCCGTTTCTTAATTTAATTACCATAAAATATTACCATAATAAAAAAAAAAACTTTACAGTATTCGCTCATTGCGGATAGTGTTGTAAATACCGAAAGACACCGGTTCTAATGTTTTACATATCTATTTTATTACACAAACACTCGAAAGCCGTAAGCTAATAGCTAAATTACACATTACCTCATATATCACTTCACCGACCGTCAGCGCAAGCGGATGCCTCCAGGCCAAATTCTTAATTACTCGGCTTCTTCAGTGTACATTAGTAAAATTTATTAGTCTTTTTCTGCTTGCAATCAACGCAAGATTGAAATCTATATCTGCGCAAATCAGTCGTTGCGCACTGTTTCAAATTATAGTTTTAATTGAGCGTTTTTATTTGATTTACACCCTGTATATTAAATAGACGTATACGTACATTTAAATCTACATACAGTATGTATTAATTTGTTTAATATACAATCAATATAATTTAAATAATCGCTATATATCATTCTAGATTTACAATTGAGATATTTTATTTCATAGATTTATATCGTCATTGACCAAAACGATATTGAAATATAAATATTCATTTCTTTATAATAAGGAAAAAAGATTTTCGTGAATAGATAACAAATGAATTGAATGACAGATGAATAAGCGTGTTACGTTAAAGTCATTAAAGATAAACAGGTTATTCTGCAAACGCATTCAAATATCTAATAACTAGTTATTCCAACTTTTTTAAACGTTCTTCTCTAACCTTATTCATAAATATAATATTAAATTTGATGAAAAGGTAATCTTATTCATGTTGATAAATTTTGACAGATTATCGTAAAATACTAAGGTTTTTATTTGCCTGTAAAGGTCACAAGTTGTTGTTTCTAAGTACACATATATGTTAAATAAACTAAATGGATCATAGTAATAAATGCCTATAGGTGTAATTTAAATTCTATTTATTTAAATAGCAGAATGGACCTACAGATCATTAGCGGCGCGTGCGGTGCGCGTGCGCCGATGCGCTATTAAATTTGAAACAGTCCACGTTACTTTATAGTTATATAATTCTTACAATAAATGCTGGCAAGTCTATTAAGTAGATTCTTCAATAGTTTTTAAAACCAAGTTAAAAGCAATAATGTTTCTTACCAGTCTGGTACTTTCAGTTCTTTATATTTTTTGTTATGTTTTTAGTAGAAATATTAGTAGATTTTTGTTAATTTACTAATATTTCCTTTAACCATTCCAACTAAGCTCTAGGCTTGTGCTAGGATATAGTTTATGACAATAGTCGAATGGCGGGATTCGAACCCTCGACCGTAAGATCGGTAGTCCGTACCCCAAACCATTAGGCTATTGGCGCTTTATATATAGGTATATATATCATGTGACGTAAATGTTGAATGTGTTTTGTGTATGTTTAGAAAGAAAATAAAATTAATATCTTAATTTTATACTAATGATAGAATACGTGGTCATGAGTTGTTTAATAAGTAATTTAAAAAATAACTAAAAGAGATCATGAGACTCTTATGCATAACACGTAATGTTTCTACACGTTATTTCGAGTTAACAGTAATATAGACTTGTTAATAACGTAACAGTGATAACAGATGATCCGCGGCTCACAACTGAGTGATCTAAAATTATCCAATCACAATTGACAGGGCCGTGTAATTTAGCGAGTGTTTTCAGCGAACGCGCCCGATCCGCCCACGCGTCTTACAATCATCAATCACTCAGTGGGCCATTCCTCACCACATGACAGTCTAATGCCTAATGTTGCAATGCAGGGTAACATTTGACCGTCTGGACGTATTGTCTTTGATTATCTTTGTTATGAGGTCATGATCGATATTCTTTTGTTTTATATCTTAATGTTACGTGCTTAATGTTTGTTTATGAATTGTTTTGATTAAAGATAGATGAGAGGTGTATGTAAATCGAATTATGCTTAAAGTCAAGTGATGTTAAGACACTTGAAGTATGATCAAGTGTTTAGGTGGTAATGAGCTTATTGACATTAGGGGCATGAAGTCAAGGACATTTTTTAATTTCTTTTATCTACATGTATTCACTAATATTTATTTAGTTCGAGATTATTGTTTTTAATGTTGGTAATAATAATTTTCGCGAACTGTTGCAAATGTTTAAGAGTATAGCAGGATTTGTTCACAAGGCAATAAATAATTCTCGCAACAAAACAATGCTGGGATATCGATAGCTGAGTGTGTGTCGGGATTGTATCTATATGTAAATTGTGGTGAATTTTCGTAACACACCCGGTGCGGGCGCGGCGCCGGAGACCGATTCATCATAGAAATGTGGACGGATCTGCCCACGCGTACCTTTAAAGCACAACTTTAACATGTTGTATTTTGATATTTGTGTACATTAAGACAACGATAAATAATGAAAATTATATTTCCCTTGTTATATACCTTTGTTTAAATTTGCAAATAGGGTCAGTCTATTATAAAATTCTTCAGGACATTGAAATTGTTTTCATATTTCGTGTACCTGTTAAAATACGTTAAAATAGCAAAGATTACATATAAAACTAATAGTATAAAGCCCGTAAAATAACTTTAATTTTATTACTATCAGCTACCAAATACATTTAAAACAGCACCTATAAAATGTTACGTATAAAATATTTGTAAACGCGTAGTTTGTTAATTGAATATTAGTTTCCGACGCAGTATTTCCTGCATTCAAATCATATCGAATATCAAGACTGTAAACTATTTTACAGCAATTTAAGATTGACTGTTAGAGTCGGTCTGCTATATTTAGTGGTGTTTAAATTCCACTATGGTAATATATATACGTTCCGAAGTTAAGAAACGTACGCAAATATTTATGAATAAGTGTCTATTCGGCGATAAATACGTCAAGGTGGGCTATAATTATTTTGTATATTACGAACTGAAGGCTCCATAATTTTCGTCTGTGTTTTCGTATATGGTCGTTGTTAATCATTAAATAACTATCAATATAATTTAAATATTGAACGAATGAGTGCAATAAATTAATTCATAATAATAAAAAAAATGAAGATTGAAACGATAGACATAAAATTTGATTATTTTCGATTATTATTAAAATAAATCGTCGTTTTTAGACAATGCAAATAGAAAAAACCTGTAAACACTTTTTATTGTTGATGAAAAATAGTTAAAAAGACTATTATTTGTAAGAAATTTTATAACGTTTAAGACTTAATAAACAGATCATGTAAAACGGTTTGTTTTTATGTTGTGAAATACTGTCGGGTCTAGAGTTAGTCGAGAAACTAATGTTGAACCGTGAAATGACGTCCAATTGCTGAAGGCGTTTCGCGGCTTCGCTTTGTGCAAATACTATCTCACAGTCCACGCCCATAGGCAATTCGGTTTATGGCTGATACGTAGCGGAGTTCAAGCCAGTTTTTGTGTTGATAAATGCACGCTTTTAGTCACACCATAATGCAGTTAAAGTACGACATAAATCAGGTTGTAAAAGGTTGATATATTCTTAATTTATTCATTGATTCGACTTACATTTTCCCAGTAAGATAGTTTTGTTAATCACTAGAATAAAAGTTAAAGAGTCATCATAATTCGATTACATGTCAATAAGATGCAAACAGCTGTTTTTTTTATTAAAACAATTTTCACTGTTACGTTTAATCACTTGATCGATATAGAAAACATATCATCTATATCGTTATTATAAAACCCGTAGCTCCAGGTGCGTATCAAACGTTCAGTGAAAACTTACAAACAACCGCCCATTAAGAGCCTCCGGCGCGGGCGCAATAGCCAGCAATTTCACCCTGATTCCTATCATCAGAGCGTCGATGCCCCACGAGAAAATGTGGGAAAATTTTCACTATCCAACAAGACTTAGTAATTTGATAAGAATCACCGTCCCGTTCCGGCTGTCCGAAAGAAAACGACAGTAACATTTGAGTGATGCGACCGCTCGGCGAGAAAACTCGATCGGTAGGGAAAAGCTAGTTCGAAGTGAACCACCCCTTTTATTAATGCCACTTACTTTCGTATACCTATTTACGTCGTGTCATATTTAGAGTGACCGGTAATGATATGCAAATCGCTTTGAAATAACTTAATGTCGGACTCGCGCGGCATGTTTAAAGACAGGTCAAGAATCTAGTATACATTGTGTCTGCAAATAAACTGGAAACTGTTCTTTGTTAACACTATATATGTGGTAATAAAATAAATCACACGTGTGATTTGTATCAATTATTCAATTCTGATTCCTGTGTTGGTTAGAATAATTTATTTTACATATGACAAGTATGGATAATGACACATCAGAATACATTTTTTTATTTTTCCTTTAACAATAAAAAAACAATATTATTTAACATGTGAAATGTTATTCAATAATGGCAAACTCTTGATGCTAATGTCATAGGCATACTTTAATGGTCCATCAGCCTAACGAACAACATACCAAACAAATAAACTTTTTAGTTTTTTCTTCTCCATATATTAGACATCAACGAGACTACTCATAATATCGTTCACTCACTACTGCCAACAACTCAACATGATAGAACTATTTCTTTGTTACTCGAATTAAAACATTTTTCGCTTCAGTTGTGACATTTGTTAACATTTACGATGCATTTTTTGTCATTGTTTTATTATATCACCACAACGTTGTCTTGATCTTTGTATGTCTTCATGACCCCTTGGCAAAAACTGTTGCAGTTATACTCGTCCGAAAATTATGAAAAACAGTGTTAATGTTTGACCTACTAACTAGGTCGAAAGCGTCCGCTGCTAACGTTATGCGGACGTAACTCTGCATATTTTGTACGTAACATGAGCGTCGGATACAAAAAGTGTCACTTTAATTAGTCTAGAGCGTTTTGAAGTGGCTATTTTGTGAGGCCGAGTCAAAGGTGGATGTAGTCCGGTCTTTCTCACGCGTATACTTCTAAGAAGCGTCGGATTAAAGTCATCATTGTCCACCGCGTTTATATCACGTCCAAAAGTGTCATTCGTGTTAACTGTTTTGCCGTCGACTATAAAAATATTATGACTACTTACGTGTCTTACTAAAAATAACAGTTTTACCAATCTTAATACATTTAAAATTATCAATACACTCATATAATCGCACTTCATAAGATTATTGCTTAATTAAGTTTTAATGAAATTCGACTCGTTTTTATATACGTAAAAATAATATCTAGTTATGCTAAACGAGGCTTATAACAAATTGTAACTTTTATAGCTATAATTTACAACGTTGACTGAAGATGAAATCGTAAAAGAGAACAGCTCGGAGCGAAACGTTTTATGCGAAATTCGATATCGGGAGCGTCAATGACCTTATTCGGGCGTTATCGGAAGTTATTGCGGCTTCTTTGAGCGGACGTTTAATTTCTTAATACTAATTGAATTTGTTTGTTTCAAGTGCGATAACGCAACTCGGAGCCCGAGGCTGCGCAATGTTCGATTGTTTAAAGTCTACCTTAACTGCGTTAGTAACGAAGGTTAACTTGATAGTAAATTTAATTAGTTTTTGTTTTATAGATAAAAATGGTGTGTAGATATGCAGTATTGTTATTTCTTGTACCAATTGATTTATCATTGATCTTTACAAGTACGTGATAAAGTATTTAGTTAATATATGTACAGGATTAGCGATATGTTTTTAAATTGATCAGATAAAAAAAAACATTCATTTATAAGAGCTTATCTTATGTTTTTTGAAATTATTGTAACGAAAATTTTATATAAATTCAACCTTCATGGATAACTTGGACATAGATCAGTTAATATGTTTTAATTTTCAGCTAATTTGAGCTGATAAAAAGTACGTTTAATTCGATAAGGATGTTTTTAAATAAACCCATTTAAATATGTTATTGTTATTACAACTGTTGTTTAGTAATGATTATTACAACATAACTGCTTTCGAAATTATCGAAGTGTGTTATCGTAATGGTTTCAACGGCTTTATGAAACTGATTCTCTAAATGTATCATTGAAATAAAAAAAAACAATATAGTCTTTTATCGTTTACTTTATTTATAACTTAATGTAATTTTGTATTGAAGATACACATATCGTCTTTAGATATGTATACTCGTGTATTACAATACATAATACACTATGTATTATATGTACTTAGTTAAGTAAATTCTAGGTCATTATCATCATCTTCCTTCTTGTCCTACTCCCGTAGGGTCGGCGCAACAGGTTTTTGTCCTACAAATAACTCTATCATATTTCATCTCATCACTCCCTATTTGATCATGTCTCACTTCACGCCATCCATCTCTTTTTACATCTACATACCTCTACCGGAGTACCTCCACACTCATAACTGACTTTCTCCTTGTTATATGCAATTCATTCCTCCTCATAACATGCCCATACCATGCTTACCTTTTACTTCTTACCTTCTCTACCACTGGGGCTACTCTCAAACTTCCTCTATTCTACTCTTTATGTAAATTATAAGTGTCATGTTAAAATTAAACTAGCGTTTGTCCTACCACGACGATAAATAAATTATTATCTATAACTCTAATGCAACGGTCAATAATGAAAGTTTTAACGAAGTCTTTAGAAGCTATAATTAATAATTGTATTGTAATACAATTTTCCGGTGTCTGGTGCGATAGCAAGGACCAAAGGTGTCGTCACCGGCGCGACGCCGCGAAAGCGAATCGATCGGTTCTTTTATCAATACTATGCGTGACCGAGGCCATTGTTAGGAAAGCGAAAATAGGACAAGCTAGCGTTATAAAAATCGAATAATAACGCCGGCAACGCGGTCGACTGGAGCCTCTACCTTGTCTTTGTCCGCGGTCGCGTGCCGCTGTACACCGCACAGTCACGACTATCCATCGCACGGCCACCCCATTTCGTAAATACAACCGTCCGTTTGCTCTTTTACTTTGTAATTGGATGAAACGAGCGGACCGTTTCGCGGGCGCTAAAAGCATTAGATTAGAGGTAAATTGCGGTGCAAACGTGTGCACCTAATGGCGGGAATCCGTCAGGCACAGTCTGAAGTAGAGACGAGATTGAACTTTGGACCTTTGTTATATTTTAGTTTGGCGTGAGTTGTGACTAGACGTCGGAATGGTAGCGTGTGGTGGCGAGTTTTATTTATATTGGTAGTAGTGCAGAAGCGATCACGACCCGGTAATTGATGCTCCGAGTAGCGCGTGCCGTGCGGCGGCATGGTGCGGCGTGGTGCAGTGCGGCTCACGGCACACTCGACCCGTTATAAGTGCTCTAACACACTGAGTAAGCACGCGCCGCCATTAAACCACTAACAGACATTCTATCATATTATATTTTAGTTACTTCTTTTTTGTTACTCTGTGACATAGTTTTTTATTTGATTGATTTTTCTTCTACGTAACGTTTTATTATTTTTTATTGTGTTGATGCAATGTTGATGATTTATAATTTATAACGAGTAGTTTGAAATCGTTATAAATTTATAAAGCAACTTTTTAATTAGGTCAAATTCCAAGATAGTTTTTAACTTAAAAAAACTGTACACTGTGTTTAATTTTTATTATTCTATCATAAAGCACAAATAAAAACATAGAATATTTGTATTTATAAGAGGATTATTTTTTATTCATTGATATTATTTAAATACTTTTAAAAATTGCACCAAAATTTACTTTAATCTTGTCGACACTAACAGCTATTTAAAATTCAGTCGATAAAGCTTTGTTGTTATTTTTAATTGGACATTTTATAAAACTTGTAAAGCCTTACGTGGATTTGAATACTGATGATAAAAAGGTTTAATAAAAATGGCCACTTATGTAAGAACAGATACGAATTGGCACAATTTACATTAAATTTATGAAAGTAAACGCGTTTGGAATCGCCGCCAATCAGTTTAAGAGCTTAAAGAGTCGCCGTATCTGGAGAGACATTTCTTCGGCTTTCGCGTAAATGGAAGTAAAAGTATTGCTCTATTTTAGTGAATTAACCAAATGAATAAAAACAAAATTCGATAGCGCTTTTTGCAAGCACTTTACGCGTGAGTGCTCCGTGATTCGTAGCATCACAATTTCTGTATCTATTCGGCGTTCGGGCTTTAATATTTTACGATCGAATATTACGGTTGTTATTTTAATTTCTATAACAATTTTCGCTTTGCTAATAAAATATCACGAAGATAATAATCACATACAATTATCAATAGACAATTTTAATTAGTGATATTGCATATTTAATGGTGCGGACATTTTAACGTTGCTTATGTTTTAAAATTCAAATAGCTTAGTCGTTGTAATTTATATAATGTTACTTACTGCGTGCGTATACCCTTAACTAAACTATCACACAACTGTTGTGCGACTGTCGATTGTTTTATAACCAATTCAACTGTTTAGTTACACTAAAAAAATAACTAAAAATCGAGTAACATGCGAACCACCGTATAAATTCATAGAAATCAAAGTTTAGTTTCATATTTGTCTCTTAAAATCGTTTCGTTAAAACAAGGAAGTTTTGCAATATATCTATGTTTTTGTATTACTCGTTCATGTTACAGCAGTGTTATTTAACTGTGAACAGTTATATTTCCTTTATTTAATTGAAAAAGCATCCGTTTAGTTTATACTATCGCGTAAAAGCACTTTCAGATCATAAATATCGTACAGAATTGACTAACTCTTGCTTTATAATCTACTTGTTAACTATGCGTTAGATAATAAAGGGGAAATTTCAAAACAACTCTTGAGATGCACTAAATAACGGATCAATTCAATGAATCCTGCTTTAGAAATCAATAATTTAAGATGGATAGACTCACGAAACACGTAGTTAGAGAATTAAATTTCATACCCATCTACGATTGTATTTCAACTTCAAAGTTATAACGTATATATTTTTACAAGTTTTCAACATTTCAATAAAACATTATGTTAAAACAATTGTTAATCATTGATTTGCAGTTGCAGTAAGCGTTTAAGTTTGCAAAAAAAAATAAAGTAAGTACCCTACGTGTTCTTCCAGATTATCCTCTACATCTATGCCAAATTTCATCGAGGTCCGTTCTGCTGTTTAGTCTACAAACTCTAACAAACATCCATCGATCCATCCATCCATCTAAACATTCGCATTTATAACAATAGCTAGATAGCTAGATTAGCTAGATTTAGTAGTAGAAAAACTAAAAAAAAATCAAATAAAACTTACAGGTACTTTTTGTAATTCTATGATGGAATTCTTGTTATATTCGAGTACTGTAATCACTGAACAACGTCGCAATTATAATATAGACATTATGTTTACTCTCTGCAGTAAATAAGCCGTCCGGGGAAGGCCGAGCCTACATTCAAAGCAAATAATTTTACTTGCAAAGTGAAATTTTAGAAATTGTACATCAACTTGTATTCTGTAAACCTACTATAAATTTATTCAAACAATATAATGATTTGTTAACTAGATGTTCCTGGCTTTGCATGTTATAATAATTCTAAAAATTTTTAATATCGTAACTTAATTATAAAGTTATTAAATAATAAATATTGTACAACATTTGGTCCTAAAATAAACACATTTTATCACCAGCTCACTGTACGTTCCCATTGAGCTCGGAGCCTACCCTAAGATATAGTGGCTAGACCTTAGTCAAACACACTGGCACAGTGCGGGTTGATGGACTTCACACATATCTTTGAATTTCTTTGCGATATGTGCAGGCATAATGATGTTTTCCTATACAATAAGAACGTCGGGTAAATTATGTACATAAGAAAATTCGAAAAATCACATTCGTACATAGCGGGATTCGAACCCAAGACCTGTAGATTACAAGTCAAGAGCTTAAACCACTCAGCCACCGACGCTCCAACATATTAGTTTTTTAAAAATGTCCACCGCACACTACAACTTTAGTCAGTGTTCCCTTAACTCCTAAAGACCTGTTTAGGAGTCAATAGATTTCCTTACATGAGATTAAGATGTGTATTACATTTATTACGCTGTAAGTAGCTTTAGAATGTAAAAATATCATCAAGTTACTGCTTATTGTCTTACATAATGTAAATATCAGTACAATAAGGTAAAGGAAATTATTTACATCTTAAAAGTGTAGATAAATAAGCGGTATTCCAGATAAGATAGATAAAAGCCGACCATAAGTTGTTAAACGTAACGACGCAGCGATCGGCGCGCGCTGAGAGCATTATAAACTTGTTTAATAACGCGGTAGCCACTTTTAACTGTATCAACGCCAGTTTTATTGAAAATAACCTAATCAAGACGCACGGCTATATGTGCAGATTTTACGACTCGTTTCTAAATCTTTAGCCTACATTTGATACCGTCTTTATACATTTTATGAGGTGTTTATGAATCCAATCATGAGTCTGTGAGCTATAAATAAAAAATGTATGTTTTTTGCTTGCTTGCAAATTAGCAGTGATGGTTTATATTCGCTAATATACTGTTCACATTTTGTTATGTAAGGCTTATTTAGTACGAATTATTTATTCGATATTCTCGATAAATAGTGAATTAGAACATTATCTAAGTAAATGGGAAGATTATAAAAGGTTATATCAAAACAATGGTTTTGTAAATTTAAGGATAGATTATTATAAAGTTACTAGCTGTTCCCGTTCGGCTCTATCCGCATGAAATTATAAAAACTTTATTTTTTGTTTACATTTGTGAAATTCCCAACTACAAATTTCAAAATTACTGTAACTATTATAACCTTTCTTCCTTAATGTTGGCAGCTTGTAGTTTATGGTCCCTTTCCCACATGGAGATTTTTCTAATTTATTTACCCCTTAAGTTTAATAGCGGGAAGATATAGCCTAAAGCGTGTCGAAGGTGTAGGGTATTTTATTAATGAAATAAATATTCAAAAACGTGCTATGATTGCTGACATCCTACGCCACGAAGTATGTGTGTTTACGCTTAATTATATCAGTATAGATTAAAGAAGATATGCTCACTTTGTAATACTGTAGCTAAATATATCAATGATTCATAAAATCTTCATAACAAACGGATCTTTGTGTAGCGTATGAAATTACAAAAGCATTGAGGTATTCGCTAATAGTATGATGAAAGTACACATATAAGATATGCGGTTTGCCCGAGATCAAGGGTGACGCTACTACGAAACAATAATACACTCGAATCTCACTTGACTAGTTATAGTAACATGCGAAACTTAGATTTGTTTTAACACTATACTATGATTAAAATATAATGTTTAATTTGTATTTTAATTTGACATATTCAAAGACTTATCTTAAAGTATTCTTACGCAAAAACGTATTAAAAAAAACTTTATTGGACCTAAACAAAGCGTCCTAAACTTAAGGACGCTTACATTTATTTGACTAAATTCTAGCAATTTTAATTAGTCATATTAGTTACACGTTGGTAGGTGATAATTTTACAAAATATCTCAGTAAGGGCCTGTCCCACCAAATTGTGAATTGCCTGATAACAATCCAACGTGTAAAACATGTGATAAAAATATCAGATTTTGTTACTTTGTCTGACAGTGACGTCATTTTTAAGCTATCTGAGTCTATCAGCCAGTAGTGGGAAAGGCCCTAAGTCTTCTAAACAATCTATAAATTATTTACTCTTATTTTACTACGAATTTTCTCTTTAACAATTTAATAGAGAAATTGTAAAGAGCGGATGGCACGGTAGGAGCCGTGGCAAACCGCGCGGTATTCAATTGTAGGAAACCGCAAATACCTTAGATCCGTTGCTTTCGATATATCGACATCAGCCCGCTACGCTAAGAAAGTAGGCTAGTGATTCACTGTTCCGTCTGATAACGCGGCTCGTGCTGTCTACGCCTGGGATAACGCCTTTATCAAATGGTAAAAGTGAAAACTATATCAAAGTAGCTTTATAACATTATCATGTACTAGTTTTCGCCCGCAAATCCGTCCGCGTGGAATTAGCAAATACAAAACTGAGTAGCCTATGTGTTCTTCCAGACTATCCTCTACGTCTATACCAAATTTCATCGAGATTCGTTCAGCCGTTTGGGATACTAACTCTAACAAACATCCATCCATCCATCAATCTAAATTTTCGCATTTATAATATTAGTAAGATAAGATGTAAGATTAGGAAGAAGTAAGATAAACATAGCACTTGGAAATTTTACTTAAAAGAACAAATAAATATCTGCCATATGTCTTTACTTTTGACACATGAAATTATTCAATGACCAAGAATAGGTGAAAAAATATTATCAATTAAAAGAAAGTTTTGTGTTCTCAACATATTTACGATGTAAATCTCTTTTTGGTAAAATAAAATTAACGATCTCATTATATGATAAAAATAGTATGGCTACTGAACGATTAACACTATCGATTCATCTATATAAAAAAAGATTACTTAAGCTGTTTGTTTAACAAGTGTTATATTTATTAACAACTAGCTTCGCTTATTAAAACTTTCGTGAGACATTATACTATATAAATTATAACACGGCTAAACTCACGTGATAACATTCGGTGTAGGCACCGACAGTTCTAGCTGAACTAGCTTCGCGACTTCCTCCGCGTGGAATTAAAAAAAAAGAAAAGTGAGTAGCCTAAGTGTTCTTCCAGAGTATCCTCTACGGCTATGCCATATTTCATCGACATCCGTTGAGCCGTTTACGCAACAAATCCATCGAACTAAACTTTCGCATTTATAATATGAAGTAAGATAGGTACAATCAAAAGGAGAGGTGCTGATAAAACTTAAATTATACTTTAAAGTAAAACGTTTCATTGAGACGAGCGTTCGAAGTGAAACCTCCAACGATTTCACTGTCAACCATTCAATGCAAACGACGAGGTAACATTATGTGGTGGAAAACAATACATTACATCTAAGTTACGATTAAGTTAACACCAGCTTAAGCGTTTATTGTCACTTTTAAACCACTTGATATATCTGTATTCTGGGTAACAACTTCAGTTTGTTGAATTTTCAACAGAATCATAAAACAAAGGGACTTGGGAATGTTCCTTTGACTCTCGTCTCTATTGTATTTATTTAGTATGTGTGGAGTTGAAATAAAATAAAATAAAGCAGCGTATATCTTCTTCTAGAATATACTCTACATCAATGCCAGATTTCATCAAAATCCGTTCAACGGTTTTAGCTTTCGAGTTTATAATATTAGTGAGAACTAAGACTAAAGAGTCTTATGAAAGCATAATTTGATTCAACGTGACAACAAACTGTAATTCTAAAGAAAACAGCTAAGTAGAATAATAATTTAATTTAATTTAGTCAGAGTAGAGTAATTCAAAAAGGGCAGAGTTCAATACCCTTTTTAATATAGGTTTTGTTAATAATACGGCTCGGATTATTGTTATAATAATGTCATAATTGACACAAATAAACAAATGATTGTCGGTCGTCAGATTATCAGAAGTACTATACGTCAATCTAATTGCATTTTGTAATTATATAGTTACCAAAATTATAGGAATAAAGATGATTACGGCCGTCGTGGGGCCATTTTTTTTTCGTTAACCTTGATGTAGCGATTTTCAATGAAGCTGATTTTAAAATTGAATTATGAAAATTTAACGAGCTCTTATTATTGGTTTAAGAGACATGATGTAATTAAAATAATCGATTTTTAATTAGACATCAACTTTATGAAATCGATTTTTTTACTTTTGAAAGTTTCAAGGCTGTGTCTTATTAAATGCATCTTTGTTTTTTTCACGATGTAACTATTTTTTCTGTTATCGATAAATCATTTAACTAATTCGGAGTTTATGAATTTTGTAACAATTATTTACTATACAAAATCACTTCCAACTACGTATATTACGGTTATTCCGGCAGTAGTATTTTAAATAATACGCGAGAATGTACAAGAAATTAAATTGACAAATTAATTAAAGGCAACAGCGTTTATTGTTCTGAAGAATCGTTACATTGGTATTGCCATACGTTAAGAAACAGTTCATAAAAATTTTAGGGCACAATAAAATTTAATTCATACCTTTGTGAAATCTATAATATTGTGAATTGTGTATAAACCGATGTCGCAGTGGCAGTAAAATGGTGCGTTGTTAACGTAAATAACATGAATTAATTGCTGTAAATAAATAAAAACGAAACAGATACTAATATCCGCTTATTATAACAGTATTCAGTTATTTCATAAGTTAAAAGTTTTTATTATGTTATAAACATTTTTAACGATTATTTCCAATATCGTTAAAACTATATGGTGTGTTATTGTATACAGATGCTTGTATGCTTCCATCTGACTCACAGTTCGCGTGACTGATGTTGATTACGTGACGCGTGTTCACATATGTATTATTTCGACATTACTGTGATGAGGTTTTAGTAGACTGTACTAAATTTAATTTCATACCATACATCGTTTTATTTATTACAACCATAATCCAAGGGTTATGATAATAAAAACAAACGTAGGATTCATTTATGTCAAAAATATACTTAAAGCGTGCTAATTCTATAATTATTAAGTGATATTTTATTGAAGTGTAGCAACACCGTTTAACTTTTAAATCCAGTGGTCTTATCTAACATAGGTACTGAATTTAGAAGATCTAATCTCCAAGTAAGATTGACCATTTACCGGTCGTCGAAATTATGTAGGAACGTCATCGCTTCACTTAAAACGCCCGCCGCTTCACAGAAACTTAA
Source organism: Papilio polytes (assembly GCF_000836215.1). Lineage (NCBI taxonomy): Eukaryota > Metazoa > Arthropoda > Insecta > Lepidoptera > Papilionidae > Papilio > Papilio polytes. The sequence continues at coordinate 3,145,217 of NW_013525013.1, read as the reverse complement.
AGCCATTTCCGAGAATTAGAACGGCACCGTTTGATTTGGGCAGGTTTTCCTAAAACGTATGCAACATCTTCCTATTTCGGATACCTCCATACCATTTGAAGTATCGATATAAAGTATTGCTGTGTAAATTACATCAATTTGCATAGATTTAAGGTGGAAAATGGTCGGCGGGCCGAGGAAATTTCACTGCAACAGTCATTTGCTACGCAGTAAATTAGCGCAATATTGATATTTCAAGTTCCGTATACCTTAGTTATAGTAAGTAATTTTTATTGTCGGTTAACTTGTTTCTTTCGCAAGCTATCAATTTGCCATTACGTTTTAGACAAAGATTAAAAAACAATTGCTAAATTTAATTTAAATTTCGAATTTAGTTATTGTAATGTGGAAAATCGTGAACCAGTTGTATTTTAATAGCTCAGTATAGGACGTAGTATTAAACTGAGATACGTTTAGCTGTAGTAGCCGCCTAATCGCAGCCCCGGGGTCAAACCGTGTAGGAGCCCGTCGTCCCACCACGTTTATTATAATAAGCTTTGGTAGCCATTATAAGATATACACATCGCCCTTTATGCCTTACCTTACTTTATATAAAATGAGAAAATAATTTTCATATTAATTTAATTATATTCTATTTTATATCTACCGTAGCTGCTGTTGCTGTACATGATTATTTTTTTAAATAACTTTTTAAAACTTGGAACCAATTTACTTACCTATTAGCGCTTGGACGTGGTAATTGGGAATAATCTCATTTGCGGTAGACAGTTTGGCGGCGGTTTTTGTACGCTGAAACAAAAGAGTGAATTATTTTTTAAAAAGGTATCGGAAACATTTTAATGAGCTACATAAGTCACAAGTGGCGGTTGTATATTATAAAAAAATCCATATGAATGGACTTGTTTGGACTTGTAACTGTTATTGACGAAAGCCGTAATAACGGTTGTTAACAAATAATAAGTTAACGTTGCGAGATGTTAATTTCGTCTGATATTACGCAATCAGTTGCTCCAGACGTCCCCAAATGTTTGTATTTCGATGGTTGCGTATTCTCAAAGGGGCAATTATTCTATAATAAAATTGCACAATCGTCTTAAATAAGTCGCATCGTGACAGTTGTACATTTCTAGATATCGAACATTGAAATTAATTACGTGATCTTTGAACTGTTTCCAAATGTTGCCGATCTATTGTCGCTGTTCAGACGCATTGTTGACTTCGTTATTGAATCATTGATTAATGTCGACAAGGGCTTTTAAATTATATTTTGCAATAGTATTTTATTTCAACTATTAAGTGGAACAAAAGTATTTCATTATAATCTGATATCGAGATAGTTAGAACCGACGGGAGAAGGAAAAGGTAGGGGAGAGTAGTATAATTAGGACCATAAGTAAAAAGACTTTTTAAAACAAACCAATTTAGCTTTTTCATCATGTTGTGAATGTTTCAATGGCAAGAATAAATACATAATTTACCTTGTTTTTGTTATCAATCATTTACATTTAAATTAAAATAAAATCGACCTTCAACAAATTCGTCTTAAAAAAATTGTAAAATAAGATTAAAAAATATGATATATGCTGTGTAGAGATTAGTTCGGTGCCGTGTGATGTATAACAAATGATGATACGCCCGTTGCCTAACAAGATTGATATTTTTATGGCAAGTGAATGAACATATGTCTCGGATTCCGAAACAAAAGGCCGGACAATTTGTGGGCTCGATTAGACGTCTGGTTATTGAAAAAATACCCATTATAACGAATAATACTAGATGAGACGGGTGTGTACGGAACATAAGGTTGTAGAACATCAACAGAAATTTATTTTTCTTCTATTGCTGTCTAGTAGTAAAAAACTAGTTACTATGTTTGTGTAATATTACCATCAGTAGTTATTATTTTAGATCTGAATTTTCGTTTACAACCTTTTAATTTTAAACTTTCTTATCCATATAATGTATTCAAGCGATTGATTTTATGTATAGTATGAAGTTAAAAAAATATATAAAGGTAATTGGTCTATTTAGTTATCGAAATTTCACCATTTTAAAGATTGAATCGTTTTTAAGAAATTATTCGTTTAAAACCTTCCTTGCTCTCCAAACGCTGCGACCGTGTGTATCCAGCGTTACATATCGCGGACAATAGGCGATGATTCCAATACGAAACTATGGGAGCCTCCTTGATTGTTAGCCGCTGGAGATTGATGCGACATTGTGTAACATTGATGTAGGTTAAGGTTGCAGTATACAAGACAATTGATACAATAAAAACCATTAATAACTATTGTAAAGAATATCGAAGTACCCTCATTATATAGCTTCTGAGGGAGCTTATGAATCAAGTTAATGCCTAACTATTACACTCAGAGACGATAAATTATTACTTAAGTTGTCTTTTAGCGGAGAATTAAATGTCTATTGGTGACCTATTAATAACTATTGTACTAATACTAATTAGAATTTAGGATACTTCAATACAATTAGTGTTTGACGTGACAAATAAAAAAAACTTAAACATGTTGCGGTTAAAAAGTAGGATTCCATATGTTAGTAATTCAAGTTACTCAAGTAACGCATGATACTGAGCTAATGTGAAATAAACTCAAATAAGTTATTGCTAAGTTAGAGATGCGGGATAATTCGACTTGTTGACCTGCACAACTTGACATCGTGTTAACCTGTCCTCAATTCATTTAACATAAGAATTCTGTAGATAAGGTTGAATTTGAGATTGTTTTAATTTTTCAATTAATAAAAAGTGGAGAGTACTCGCTAAAAAGTTGTATCAATTTATTTGCTTAAAGAAGGAAAAGGCCTATATGCTTAATCTGGTTCTGTATGAGGTCTGATTAACCGGTCTCGGTAAAACTTTCACTGATAACTAGCTATAATTACGCTCGTCTAAATATAGTTCGATTCCATTAAACACTCGTAGTCCATCAAGGTATTTCATTGAAGTAATATGAGCTTAATTTTGAACTAAAAATCGTATAGAAATTTCTGTATCGATTTTAATGCGAATAGTTTAGTTTACCAGCATTTTCGTTGTACTTCATATTTCTTTTTCGAAAGATTCTTTTTTCATGATTAAATACGAAAGATTACTTAGTCTTTATTTATTTAAATAATGTTACTTTTGGACACTTAAAAGAAGGATGTAAATGTAATCGTAGTAAAGTTGTAGTAAAAATCAATGTGGATTAAAACATGTTGGCAAAATTAAGTAATATATTAAAAATCGTAAGCAAGGCCATTGGAAACGAGTGGCTCGTTTAAACATAATATTATAGTGGTCAGATTATAGACGATAGGGGGCGCAATTACAGCGCTCGTACAGTGGTCGGGACTAAATAACAATAATTAAGTTATTGCCGTCTTGACCGCTTCAAATACCGAACGCATTTTATTTTGTTTACGATTGCATTTTTTATTAGTTAAAGCTCTTGTAAGAATTAATAGCTTTTACAAAATTTGAGACGTGAAATTTTTTAATGAAAGTATGTACATCACTACAGTTTCTTAGAAAGTTATAAGGATTTTTATGTGTTTTTATTCGACTTCTATTTACAGCAACATAAATGTCACGTATTATGTAACAAGCGAAAATCACTTTCGAATGTAATAAAAAAAATTACGGCCTGCAATTTGAGAATACGGACCCTTCGGATGGACTCGTTCGTCGTAAACGCGGCGCCCGACCGGCCATAACTGTGCGTGAGGTATTGTTTGTCGTTTTAATTGAAAGTCCCAACAAAGGTTTATAAAACTTCTTAAATATTGAACTTTTCCAATGTAAATTATATTAATAAAAATATTCAAAAGAGAATTATGTTAACTAGCTGTTGCTTGCGATTTCACCCGCGTTATATTAACATATATACAAAAACACAAATCTTTCCTCTTTGAAATATTATTAGTATAGATAAGCCAATCAACACATTTATGTAAACACTAGTTTTTGCCCGCGACTCCGTCCGCGTGGTATAAAAAAAAACAAAAGTATGTAGCCTATGTGATCTTCCAGACTATTTATTGATATCCGTTTAACCGCTTAGGCTACAAACTCCAACAAACAGCCATCCTTCGAAATATTTGCATTTATGATATTAGTAAGATTAATTTGTTTTTAATTGAACTTTTAGTCATGTTTATGGACACCCTTATTACCGTTAAGAAATCAGTTAACCAAGTACTAATAAATACATTAATTTGCGTTAACATGGTAAACGCGCGTGTCTTTGCCTACTTCAACTGACTGGTTAGGGAGCTTGGTATTTAACAGCTTTTTACTAAACACGTGTTTGATTGATGTATCGCACGAAAACACTAATGAGTGTTAATTGAATACTACATTATTTTTAAAACTTCCAAATGTGGTAAAAGACTTAAGTTGTCCTTAGAAGTTTCATTACTACCTTTTTGTTTGTTACGCATGCTGCAGAAGTAAACAATTATCCTAAGATTTGTTGTGGTTCTTTAATTGAGGAATTGGAAAAATACACTTTTCTTGGAAAAATACAATAGATTCCGTCCGCGTGGAATTAAAAAAAAATAAGTAGCCTATGTGTTCTTCCAGACTACCGTCTACATCCATACCAAATTTCATCGAATCCCGTTCAGCCTTTTAGGCTACAAAGTCTAACAAACATAATCCATCTATACATCTAAACTTTCGCATTTGTAATATTAGTATGAAGTATGATAAAGAAAATATCCTATTTTTGCAAATGCTTTTAAGTGTGATGAATAATTTAAGTCGTCAATAACGGAGAAAATACTAGATTATTTTTTATTATAGCATTTTATTTAGTAACGTGTTATTCAAATTATCCAGATACAGGCCAAACAAGTGATATGTCACTGATAGACATCTCTTAAAATACAGGAAAATTAAATACTAAATGTAACAAGATTGAAATAAAATTATAACGTTAGCGCTATTCGCGTGTGTATTTATTTATGTATGTGAATGAGGCATCGAAACATCAAATAAGTATACTAGTGTGGGAACAAACAGGTTTTTGAATAAAAATTCTATTCTGCCAGTCCGTTTTGACATTAATGACAAACTGAACAGGCTAATACAGTTTTAATGAGAGCAATGATACGATAATTTACTTAGAGAAAGTATAATAAGCCTTGACGTATTATTACTAAGAAAACATTTTAATCGTTATGTCTCGGGATATCAATTTTATGATTATCGTAAAGCGAATTTGCAAATGATGAAAAAGTTTTTTATTGCAAAATGTATACAAAGGTCCTATGTAGGTTTAAATTAACGAAATATGTTAATTCATCAGAATAAGTCCCGCACGTCACATTTCATGGAAACTGCATTAGTCAGTCCAATTAAAACGCTTTTCCGTATGCGTTGGGTACAAGGAAGTGTTAAAAGGCGTCTTGCGAACGTCGTTCCAGGTGTCAACAACATTTTTCATTTTAAATGTACGATTTATTTAAGACTGTCTCTTAATTTATATCTAGATCTTCGTTAGATATAGCAGCAATAACAGCAAGGTTAGCGAGAAATATTTTGACGTGAAAATTAGGACGTTTTAACAAATCACGCTTGCATAATCTTTAAGAATTATATTCGTCTTTTTTGTGACACAGAAAAAAATACAAAGTTGACATTTGCGGGTACCAGCTGGTACGTAAATACGTGATTATTACACAGTAGCATTAAGCGACGATGTAAAAAAGTAGTTCGTCGTCTGTCCGGTGTAATTTTTGTTCTCGCTGCCCGTGTGACAAATTTAATGGGCGTCATATAACGTGGTCGGTCGATGTAATGCTTGAGATCTTTGCATATAGTGCGTTGAAAGGGTTAACTGTTGACCCCATTTTATACAAAAGTTATACACCAACATAAAAACATGATATTCCGAGTTCTGTAATGACAGGAACCAGAGAATGTGCTTAACCTTCGAATATTCCTTTTTTGTCTAAAGAAATCTGATAAATGTGTATTTCGATCACAATGAGTCATGATTATTGTTTACAATAATTGAGTATTATTTAAGTATTAACGAGTTGTTTTTTTTTTAATAAAAGAATATCAGTCTTGCCAGTCCAAAGATGCCATTAGAGTGCCAGTAAAAGACTCCTGATTAGTATAATTCGTTAAAACTTTTAGGCAATTAATATGGCAATGAATACGTAAATGTGTGAATACATTATAAAGCTGAAAGTGTTTTCACGACTAAGATACGTAATACATAAAAGCTGAAATTATTTACTTACCAGTCTTTTAATTGTTAACAGACTTACGAAATTTTCATTATCTTACCGAAATTATAAATGCGAAAGTTTAGATGGATGATTGATAGAGTTGACCTGAACGGCTAAACGGATCGATGTAATTCGACATAGATGTCGAGCATAGTTTAAAAGAACACATAGGCCATTTTCTTGTTATTTTTTCCACGCGAATGGAGTCGCCGGCGAAAGCTAGTAAACTCTATATTAATTTTAGCATCCGTACTCAAACATCATGTGTTATTTTTAATGTTTTACTTAGAAAGATTTAATGTTTATGATATTACACCACCCAAACCCGAAAAGGGAAAATCAGATATTAAACCAGGAAATCTAAAATATTATAAATACGATAACTGTTTAAGAAATGCATGGGTCCTACTCACGATCCTTGCCTCTTTATTATGCGCATGAATAATTTGTTGCTATTAGTGATTTATTTATGATAAAGTATCGATGTGGATTCCACGATGGCACATGCCTAGCTGACATGGTTGTGTAGTGATGTCTTTGTTTCCATTGAATTGCGTATAAATTAAAAAAGCAGATCAACGCGTAAGAGAATATAAAAATATTTATAGGTATTTTTCCTTTATAGGTTGTATTTATTTAATTTTTATCTTGCATTTTTTATTTAATTTCAAATTGTTTAATAATTTTGTTCTGATAGTGTTTTGATATTCAGTAAAAAAATATTAAACTGTAGCTTATTTCAGGGTAAAGTTATTTCCCATATATCTTTATTTCTTATTCTTTATATAATACATTTTACAAGATTTGTATGAAAATAAAATAAAATATATTAAAAAAAAATAGAGCACCACCGGCTGCGGAATCCGATGACTCAAGCAACCAGTGGTTATTATTTATATTATTGTGTTACATATCGCCTATTTTAGCATGTCACCAATAATGTTACTATTTACACAAAAATCTGTAAATACACCTTTTTGTTATCTTAATATGAAATTGGAATACAAGAAATAGTATTTAGAGTCAGTTTAAAGGTAAAATATTGACCTCAGGAGGCACTTAAGTGCGGGAGTGCATTAACGTCGTCCTTGCACTTTACGCCATCATTTTGTACAATTTAAATCGCACGCATCGGCCGACTCCTCTCCGCATTACTCACAAACAGGTCTCACTTCCTACGAGCGCAGGATGTTGCTCCATATTCACCATTCATTTACTTAATGCCTAAGCTCCGACACCGGCAACGTTGCAAAATGTTCATCTCTATAGGAAACACGATAAAAATATAACGACTCATCCGTAATTAATAAAATTTATGTGAGAAACCTCAGAACATTTCTTTAACTAGTTTTTAATTTAAATTCTGCATTCATTAAAACGGTTATAAATTAAACAATATTTAATTTAACCCGATCTGACCACAAAGGTTTTAAATAACTATTTGTTTTATGAATAATAAAATACAAATTTTAACAGACACGGCTGTTTTACATACTAATTTGATTGTTAACATGAGAAGCTTCAAAGGTGTGCCGAATTTTTAATAGTATAATCGAATTCCAACTTTAAATCGGTAGCATAAAATATAAATTTAATTAAGATGGATTAAAAAATCGTGCTTACGGTAGCCGAAATCTAGGGTCATGGAGATCAAGCGTGATTGAAAACTGATATAGAAGATTGTAACGAGAATGACGCATGCGTGAATGAGATATTAGCGTGCCGTCAGATGGGGCCGAATGTCGAAACCTGATGTACCATTACTTACATACCGACTGCATTAGTCGACTATCATTTTTTATACTTTCCTCATTCAAATAATGTAGCAAAAGGTCTTACAACCAGTAACTATTAAAGCAATTTTTCCTTATAGCACACAATTTTTTACTTCAATGAATATGTAACTCGTTAATTACATTTAATTTTATTAAAATTAGATCCATAGATAAAAATAATGATAGTCATCAGAGAAATTTATTGAACTAGATTTCAAATTCTGTTGAGTTTTAATTTTAAAGATATTATGATGAGTGTCATTGAACTAATTCGTAGTATGATTTAAGTAACGAAAATAAACACACAGACGTCAAGTCTAATCTGGCCTGTAGTGAGCCAGAGACCGCACAATAAATTAAGCCGGCACTTTGATGTGCCGCCTCGTTTTAAATTAAGGCTCCGGTCATTTAGGAGGCCAATTAAGCGCGAAAAATATCGCGGTCCTCGCGAACTTCACGTTAGTTAAGGGCTCATCAAAATTGTTCACTCATTATTCGCCTGTTTTTCCTTAGCCATGATATGATCATGGCCGTTTTTTCCACCTTAATAAATATTTGTTTCACGTCACTTATTTTAAAATAACATCACATTACAAGACCGCATTCTTTGGTAATGCTACAAATGTGATAAACTTTTTATTAGGTTTCAAAATTAATGATATAAACACTAATTACAATAAGGCAATATTAATGAAAGCACTACACTAGACCCTAGTTCTAGACTAATTCTAAATCATCTAGTGGCACCGCTAAATCGTTTAGTCTATTTGTGCATTTTTTCTCTGAGATTTAAAGTCAGATAGTTCAAAATTACTTTCTGCCAAGTCCACTACCGAAGACTCGTTGAATATTAACTTAAATTCCGATACAATAAAGGACAGACTCATAAACATACTGTAATGCTCGTGGGTGGTAATATTACTGGAAATATCGCACAGGTAATAAAATTTTACCTCGTAAGTGTTAAACGTGTTGTTATATAGCAGTAAATATGCGAAGGGTAGCGTAATCTTCTATCATACTTCATACTAATATTATAAGTGCTAAAGTTTAGATGGATGGATGTTTGTTAGAGTTTGTAGCCTAAACGGCTGAACGGATTTCGATTAAATTTGGTATAGATGTACAGGATAGTCTGGAAGAACTCATAAGCTACTTTTGTGTTTTTTTTTTTTTTAATTCCACGCGAAGTTGACTCGAGAAGTGATTCGCGGGCGAAAGCTAGTATTGATATATCTATATGAATTTAGAAATACCATTTAGTATTATTAAGAACAGGCCCGCCTTTGACTAAACTATCGCACAAATGTTGTGCGACTGTCGATTGTTTCGCAGCCAATTCAACTGTTTAGTTACAAGAAAAAAGTTTTGTGCGTATCTTCATAGGAGCTCATAGGAATTGAAGCAATACTAAACAGTTGTGCGATAGTTTGGTCAAAGGTGTGCGGCTGTGTTATCTCAATTTAAGGTATCTTCTGTCACGGTTATATTACTAGTAAAATTAATGTTCTGTTTTGACACTAAATGTTTTAAAATGTTTATTTTATGATGACTTTAACGATCTGTTCCTGGTGTAAAGTGGAATTATTTTTTTATTTACTGTTTAAGTTTGATTTTACTATGATGATGATATTTAAAGTTTAAGATATTAACTTTTATTTGTTTTAAAACGTTACATATTTTTTTTTTTTAGTTTTCGGCCGGTAATATCACAAAGTTAATTATTTGTATGCAATAAAACATCAAATAATTTTGCAAATGGCTTAAGAAAATGACATGATTTTAACATTTAAAATAACTGTAAAGGTATATCATTCCCGTGAACAATTCAGTGAGTAGACGCCGTATGTGGCGACATCCAAGATCACACTACTTAGACTCGACAGGAGTGACAGCTGATCCGATCAAATTGAGATAATTTATAGTAAATCCTCGCAGTACCCCTCAACTGAAATATCAATTATAAACGCATATATTTAGAGTTGAAATTCGTATAATCAATTTGTGTAATTAGAATAATAACAGGTCTCATCTCCGTCTCAAGCATCTTAAGTGCGTGGTTCGTGAGAATTAATTTGAAGGTACATTGACCTTCATATAATCTGCGAGATCGATGCGACAAAATGCGACACATCTGTGTCAACCGGACATTATTATGAGAGAATTTATTAAGAAGAACCAAACTAATTGAGATGTTTTTAATTTATTTTTTCTATCCTTTATTAGTGAGTAGTAATACTGTTGCTGGCTACGTTTTTAAATTGATTTATTTGAAACTTTATTAATGCTGGCAGGTAAAAGAACTTCATTTGTTTATCATTGGTCGTAAATAAGTGACTTATTAAAAAAAACAAGAGTGTCTCTTATCATTATGTATAAACGCACTTTAATATACAGTAGTTTCTATATGAAAATATTTATCGAAGATTATAAAGACGTCTTACACGTATCATCGTTCGACACTAATGCATAAAATCTGAGCAAAAAGCCAATTACTAGGAAATGGCGATGGTAACTGGATACGTTAGAGGTAAGAAATTGCGCCCGGGTGGTCGAATGCGGATCGTTTCGACAATCCTTTAATAATTAACGAGTTCACTGGCTACGTAACGTATGTGGTTAGATTTCAACATAAAAAAAAGCTTAGTTAGATTAACAATGCGATAAAGATTCCCATCAGTTTATAGTTCGTTGCTTTGGTAGGTTATTAAAGGTTACTCGATCTTTGTTGCGGTTAATTGGTTTGCTGTAACCATCATCGGTTATGATCAATTTTTCGTAATCAATTGCTTTTTGCTAATTCCTATTATATTAGGATTTGTAATAGATTCATTTATACGTTGCAGAAGAGAGTTATGTAGTTGTTGCGGTGAATCAAAAGAAATTTAAAAAAAATGCTAAGGTTGTTAAAAAAAAAAACAAGTAGCTATAGATAATATAAAATGCAATTATGTAGAAAGTTGTATTATCTTTAAATGACCCAGACATAGATCATTTTCAGATGTGCCAACTCTTCGATGGATTCCTACAGCTCTGTATAAGAAAGTTGAACAGTCGCGGCCTATTATGGCACCTCTCTATAAGCTATTATTAAAACAAAAACACGTACATAAGCCAGACCGCTTTTCACTGACACGCCTTTTAAAGTGCTTAAGTCCAATAGAAATGTTGTATTGATGGGAAATCCTTTTTAAGTTGTAGAAATACTAAAATAATTGTAACATTTTTTTACAACTAATATCAGCGGTAGATATAAAATGAAGACAGATTGTAATAAACAACGGTTTTCTAAGAAGGCAAGACAGTAGAAATACTTGTATTTTGCATTGTAACAAAATTGATTTATTCGATACATTAACAATTGCAATTCGCAATTGCAGATGCGTTGCCTGTCTTAAATCAAGTAATTTCCTCCGTCAAATTCTACTTCTCTTTCCCTACCTTTCCTTATTATATCTTAACGTTTACTTTTTGCATAAGGTTCGTAACGTATCACTTAAATAAAATTTGTATAGATAATTAACTTTAAGTTTTTTGTTCTCTTGCCGTCGAATACAGATTTAGATGATAATTGATGTGCTGTTAACGACAACTCTAACTATTCAAGTCTCAAGAATGACGATCCAAACGCCAGTGAGGCATCTTAACGACTAACACGTCATAGCCGTAGTATACCATCTTATTGTGTTGTGAACCTGGTTATCTTAATTTGATAAATGAATTGTCCCATATCTTGTATTGACTTCTAGTTAAAATTATATTATAAAAATTAAGAGCTATGTTCTTTAATAATTTTCATGTAATTATTTTGTTTACTTCACTTATTGTTAGTATAAACTTTTTATAAACATCGCAATCAAAATGGCATGAAGTTTCTTTTATCTAATGAAATTTTTAAAGAGTTTGATTTATCGGTGAGTCAGATAATAAAGGAATCGATTTCAACAAGGCCACCCGTACAAAGAATTTTTGATCGGTCGAGATGCGTGCCTTGCGGTGCTTGGAATTACGAAACGTTACGATCAGATATCGGGTAGCAGATGTCTGTCCGCGAGCGGCTCCTAACGCCGACGTCACGTCGCGGCACCCGCGCCTTAGGACCGTTAGCTAACATCATGTATAAAGCAATAATTAGCGAGCGTGTTGCAAGCCCCTAGGCGTCACTATCAAAGCTGAACAATACCTCACATCGATGTTCATGACTCATCAAGTCTTTTAGTTAATCCGAGTATCCTTTGACCGCTCCCTGTAACCTTGCTTTCCACTTCGATCGAAAGATTACTCTCGAGGAACGCAGCGCTTTACAAACACCAATTAAAATCGATGAGGTATTTCCGCGACTGTCTCCAAGGTCTTGCAAGATTTTGCTGAGCTCATTTATAATTAAGACTCGTCATCTGGACGCCGACAAATTGAAACGCTCACTGCTGGTATTGTACGCGGTAATGAACGAAACACACCGACGAAGATTTAATTCGTAATGAAACAGTCTCGTTCCTTTTAAGCGTTACTTGTCAAAATTGACACAATCGAAGACGCGATCGATATGTACGAGGGAGCAGCGAATCGAAAGTAATGAATGATTTTATCATTTGTCGTTCGAAGGTCAATAAAGTCCTTAAGGGATCGAGGTTAATGGTTGTCCTTGATATGCATATGATCGATGGTGATTATATCGATCCATTAGGACGATTTATCCCCATCACTCGGAGCGGGCAATCGATCTATGTCATTAGTGAAATTAGTAATAATGGAAGATGCTCCGGTACAGCGATCCCGATAACGATCGTTCAGATATTTCGTTCCGAGTATTTGTTCGTAAAGTTCGAACAAAAAAAGAGCGGCCTAGTGAGCAGCTCGCGGTCGGCTTGCGCACGCGCAGCCTCCGATGGTATCGTGAGCGCTCGAGGGGCGTTACGAAAACCACTTACCTATCGGATGCCATCACTGAAGCATACTTATTATTTTGGCTACTACGTATTCAAATTATAAGTGTAATTCTATATTTCATTTTTAATATATTCCGATACTACTCCTCGGTTAAAGTTTTAGAATAAAAAGATCTATCAATCTGACGTTCTCATTGTCTTTTTAATGCACATCCATTATGCTATGTCCGATAACATCTCTAGTAATCTTTGCACAAAGCTGAGTTATTCGAATGCGACCGCACAATTCAAAGAGGCTATAAATTATAACAAATAACAGTGCGGGATATTTAGCGTCAATAACGTTTTACCTAAAAGATATGTTCTTTTTAGTGATTGACGTAAGACTGACTGTAACACACTGCTAATAATTTATAGCAAATAATTCATGTTCGCATAAATTATTATTTGTAAAACAGGTTATAAGAATTATGAGTGTATTTGCCAGCTATTGTTGAGTGTTCCAATATAATGTTAGTGCTAATTTGGTTCGTAATTTGCCTTAATGCTAACAAAACCATACAATCACACCTACTTAATTTACTTGAATAACATTTATTATTTTAATACAATACGGATTGTAAAATTCGATGATATTACAGCTTCAACGGAAATTACTATAGTTAAAACTTGCCTTGTTTGTTTTAATTTACGTTCGCTCGTAAAAAAAATCTACCCACATTTTCCGTGAAAATGATATCATACCAGTAAACATCGGCAAGGTTTAAACAGTTAATAAAAATGCATCTAACATGTCTGTTTTATTTTATTTCAATGGAAAAGCGGAAAAGGAGGCTTGCAGTTGTATTTAAAAACACACACACAAAAACAAAGATGTCTACAATTTTAATTAATGCGCCGTTCAAACATAGTCAGTACAGTTGGATAATTGCGCCGGCCAGTCATTAATTGTATGGGTTCACTGGCGCCAGTTACTGTTTACACTGTGCAACTTGATTGTTCCAGTGGTTGAGCACTACTGACCAACTATACTGGCCATGTGTGAACCGCGCATAATTTGAAAATTAATCACGTGCGCAATATTTTAACTCGTAAATGAATCATTGTATTGTTTACTTTGTTAAGTAACGATAAACTAATTGTATTCATGTTTTATTCCACGGTAAAACATTTTTTTTTGCAGGCCTGTAATAACTTCAATTTTTTGTGTTGAAAATTTGTACAATTGGAGCGCGCGCACACCTTGACTAAACTATCGCACAACTGTTTAGTCACACTTACATTCCTACGAGTCGAGATGGAGGTGCGCACATTACTCGATATTAGTTGTGCAACTGAACAGTTCAATTGGCTGCGAAACAATCGACAATCGCACAACTGTTTTGCGATAGTTTAGTTAAAGGTGAGCGCCCGCTTTAACATTAAAGTACATATTAAATTTAAGAATTTGCGTTAGCTTTTATTCTTATATTAATAAAAATATCATAAAAAAATCAAGCGAGCAAATAGTAAGGTCTAATATTTGATGTATGTATTGCCCAATTCAATGTTATTGCATCTAACTGCACCCACAATTATGATTGGCCGCGTTATATAGTGCAGAAGACACACCCAGACTCGTTAGCGACTAATCTTGTGCTTCGTTTGGATTACTGGACTTTGGAACAATCCAGTAATAAAAAACTCTACCTCTGTAAGTAGTTGTTCATCTTTATTTTAAGAACTTCTTTAATTTCTGTTAATATATTTTGATGTTATGCAAAAGTAAAAGTACATACAGTGAAGTTTGTCTGAATCATTTGTTTTCTCTAAGTCCCTTTCATTTAACATAAACAATTAATAATGCTATTGTCACTAAATGAATTATTATGTAGTCCCAATTTGAGTTACAAATTCAAAACTACATTTCGCAGATAGAACATATTAGTAATACGTACCATTACTAATATGTTCTATCTGCACACCATTCTTATTCGACAGTACTGGTGCGAGTACTGCCTATGATTTGAACACATTCGATGTTTGTATCTAACACTGTCCCAAGCTGACATTGCGCCAGAGTGCAGACTTATTGTATGTTAAGCGAGCACTTCATCTTTCACGCTAGAGTTTGCACCGTTGCCGATTTATTAGCGGACGCGCCCCCTTGTGACAACGCCACGCAACCTATCGGGTTATATGGTTCATTGAGAGCCTATGACAATTGCCATTGTTCATTCATTATTATGTACTGTTATGATGAATAATTTTATCCTATTGTAGAGCTAGAATAAATATCAACCGCTAACTTGTACTTAAAGATAAGTTAAAAGTACAACTTAAAACACCTTAAAAATGGCATCAATTTACTTTTTGACCGGTTTTCGTTATTTATAATTGTTGACATTTTGATGTGTAAAACAGTTTAAAAGATGAAGTAACAGACAGAAATTACATAACAATTTATAACAGAGGTTAGAAAAGAAGTCTTTCACTGGTTCGTTATAACAATAGACGCGCCGACCGTGTGTCAAGCCCGAGGCGCAAGACACCTCTGACCCGCGCACTCAACACGTGCTGCCCCTGATTGTCCGATCTAAAGCGAACTCATCGTTTTGTAATACGCTTTAGGAGCCGGCTTCCAAGCTAAACACAGCCGCATTGTTCCATCGCCGTTGGAATGTTGAGCTCGAGCCTTAACTACACCTCTTTAGTTCAATATTCTATGGACTGCGAGTGGTAAATTGGTGTGATTTAGTACCACAATATAATGTAGTGTGGTAAAATGTTGCAGTATTCTTTTATGTCAGCTTTCGGTTAAAAAAGCATCTTGGAAATCCGTTTCTGTCAAAATTATACTATCAAATAATACAGTCGTCATAAAATTTTATCATAGTGTAATTTGATATCATACGTCATACTAATATAGTTTTAACGGCCAAAACGGATTTCGGTGAAATTTGTCAAATATGTAGAACGTAGTTTGTAAAAACATATGTTATTAAGAAATGTTTGTCTAACATCATGCGGCCGAAGGTACGGATAAAAGCTATTCATCGAATAAAGTATATCAAATGAATACATAATGTACTACTATATTACATAAAAAATTAATCGATGTAAATAGAAAAAAAAATGTAGGAAGCAATTTATAAAGGAATTTCTAAATAATTGTCGGTTCCA
Source organism: Papilio polytes (assembly GCF_000836215.1). Taxonomy (NCBI): domain Eukaryota; kingdom Metazoa; phylum Arthropoda; class Insecta; order Lepidoptera; family Papilionidae; genus Papilio; species Papilio polytes. The sequence continues at coordinate 3,129,151 of NW_013525013.1, read as the reverse complement.
CGGCTGAGTCAGATAAAAAAAATGCGTTCTAATTTTTATGAACACTTAATTCTCGGAAGCTATTTCATTGACGGAGGAAGGGTATTGCGGTTTGTATACAGGCATAGTTCAACCTTCTGTGTTCAATACGTTTTAATGATTTAGTGGTATTGGAGTATACATTATGTTAGTTATTGCGTGACCGTTTTATGTTTAATATCGAAGGAAATGCGATCACGTACGGCCTTCGACCGCAAGACCAGAGCCACTTGCATTGTTCTGTGACATTTTAGCCTTGCTAATGACAAGCAATTTTGATTACGTAAGATGAATTCATGTCTCTTAAATAGTTGATTAAAGCCAAACAAATTATATACCAGGAAATCTCATCCATATATTCAACGATACCATGTATCTTTATTATTTAAAAACATGTACGTTATGCAGTTGACGCATTCGGTTTTCCTCATCTCCGTTTTTATTTAAAAGAAAACATTTACGGAAAATTTTATAACAATCTGAACGTTACATGGGTGACCGTGACCGCTTACTCATAATACAACAAAAATAAGCTGTACTCAATACGACACATTACTGTCGATCCAATTCGATAACACATTAGAAAGAAATTCTATAAATCTTTTATCTTGAATTAGCTTAGCTTTTGTTGTACTGCGCTGCAGGATTGGCGCATCACTAGTTTATTGGCATACACGTCCCGTCACTATTTGACAGCTGTCAATGTCATTCAGACGTATTGGAATAGCGCGCCATTCTGCCGGGATCAGTAGCTCTGAGTTTAAATTAAATACGTTACTACAATTAAAATCATTTGTAACACTAAGTACGAACTTAACGTATCTGAGTACAAAAGTAATTCGTAGTAAAATGTTAGTATAATATTATATTCAATATCAATTCGATCTAATGTCGAATGAATGGACCAACAAGTTCAATATTTGATTTATTAGATCTCACTATAAACATCTTCCACCGGTTTATCCATTCATGTCTGTAATAAATCTTTTTTAAGGTTATTAAGTCGCCCAATAACCACATCTACAATGATACGTGAAGTCAATAAATTTATTAACCTGTAATTTTTCATTTATATGTATGTAGAAAAAATGTAATATTAAGGAAGAGATAAATGCCCTCGATTAAGGTAAGCGATCTTATTAACTCTTCAGTCGTTAACCGCGTCTCAATCGAAACCATTAAAGCAAAGGAAGTATCTAATGGAGAACGTTCGGTAGCCGTATTCAGAAGATGGTGTTAAGAATTAATTACTATCGGTCACGCCTCCCCTGATTGCTTTTCGTAAGCGATAATAAATCTTACTTTGATACAAGTTCGCTTTACACGTGTATCTCGTTGGAAATAAGTCGATGGGCGTAGTTGCTCAATGCGGACACATTTTAGAATTGAAATGACTCGCGAATATGTTATTGTTAATAAGGTGATTACTGATTGCGAATTAATTCCGACGCAATATGGAGCTACTATTTTATCTGATACAATTACAGTACGCAATTTAAATAGCTGTTAATATATTTCAAAGGCCACTTGTCTTTCCTTCGATTATGAAGCATTAACATCCTCGATAAAATAATCGATCGTCGACAGGAACGAGCGCCGGCGAAATATCGCTTCTATAACTTTAGTGTTTGCGAAATTAGCTGGATGTCGCGTCGGAAGCCCGGACCGGTGTCCGCTTCGATTGCAATAAATTACAACGCGTGTGAAACACCTTAAAATTCAGTTTTGATACGGCGCCGGGATGAATCACGTCACTACAATCCTGTCGGATGCGGCAATCGCTTGTAATCGTAAATCGCTGTTTATTCGACTCGCCGAGTATCTCGGGTAGTATCGCCGTGACGTGGGAGCGATTCACACGGTCAACTGAGAATGTTTGAAGAACAAAAAGGAATGTCAAGATGTATGGTTGTGTAACGTTGTTATACTGTTATAACGCTCCGCTATGACATTCGGCCATTTTGCATTGAACGTGTGTTCTTGAGGAGTTTTTGCGCATAATTGAATGTCCGTTCCCCTTATTGTTCTGCTGGCGCTAAATATATTGATTTTACTCATTGAATGCCACCAATAGCTCATTATTTTCTTTAATAAAGTTAAAAGGTTTTATTATACATATTGTAAAGTAACAACCATTGTCCACCTTAACATTTCGTGATAATTACACGGTTTTAATTATTGTATTTAGTTAATCAAACTGCTCTTGGTACCAGGCTAACATGAATTACGCATACATTTCTTATGCAAATCAAAATCCGATAAAACATCTGTGATGTTTAATATGTGACTTTTTACCACTTGTACTTTACAATTATTTAATTCAAATGAATTAATTGATAGAGTAATTAACACAGCTAAATGTCGAGGATACACGACCCTACGATCAGCGCCCTCTGTGCTTTATCGCCGTGTTTCCGTAACATTATAATTGTTAATACTTTAGATTATAATTAAGATATAGATAATGTTTATTATCTACATACCTATCAGAAACGTAATGTGTAAACGATATCCATAATGAGTGGTTAATTGAAGTTTTAATTATTCCGATGCTTTAGCGGTTGTTATAACCCTGAGGCGCGTGGAATCAAATTCGAGAAATAGGAAACACTTTAATGTAATTATTGATTACCTTCATACGATGACTTCTAATTGCTACCTGAATAAATAAATATATAACTATAACAAAAACATATCTTCTCCTAATAAAACTGTTAAACCAAATAAAATTATTTATACAATCAAATTGTTTATTTACAAACCATAAAATAATTTAAATAAAAGTCCATTTACAACTTTTTACAACTATTTTATTACAGAACTAACTATAGCTCGTAACTTTGCTCGCTTGAAATTAAAGAAATTATAAAAAAATATGTACTTATGTTACTCACTGATAACGTAGCTTTTAAATGTTGAAAGTATTTTTGAAATCGGCTCAGTAGTTTTTGAGTTATTTTCGTCTTAATAACAATTACATTAAGTACAGAATTATGTTATAGAACAAACAAAAGTTATTTTAATAATAACAATTACAGCTGTTATATTCAATTTAACATGTTGAACGTTAAAAACCTTACAAATAACAAAACACTGTCGCACGGCATCCGCACGCGTCGATAACAAAATCAGCTTGAGATTACACTAATTTGTCCGTCAGCCGTCCCAAGTCATCTTGACAATGGTCGATCCATTCATAGCCCCGCGTGTGGGAAACGTTATGAAATTGAAAATGATCGTATTTCTTTTAAAAAGACACTAGACTATTGCACAAAGATTCACCTAGTTTTCGTCGTTAGCTATTCATTATGTGCCGTGGGATGTTTTTTTGTAGTATCCATTGTTGTGGCGCTGATAGGCGCATTCCTCTGGACTTGGCGGTCGAACTAGTCGATATGTGCCGTCGACTGAGCAATACTTTGTTTATATTTTAGGGAAATAACTTATGTACATACAGTATAAAAAAATCGATTTAATTAACTGGTGAACTAATTGCAAAAGATTGAAGCTAAACATAAAAGAAAATGAAAAATTATTTCTAAATATAAACAGGATTTACATATTTTTGAATTAATGAGTTATTTCTTCATTTAATAATTCATTAGATAATTAAAGTAAACTCGAAAAACAACCTGTCACGTAAAGATGATTACAAAAAATAAGTCGCCAACCTAGCTGTCAGCTGTCATCATATTTGATATACCAACAGACACGTGAAACGTTGTTTATATTGCTCCAGTTTCGTGCGAAGGCTGTATGCAAATTTTTTCGGACATCAACGCACTCTCGCGGCCATTTACCGAAACTTGATATTCGAATTATAATTCCTTTAAATAGATATTATGCATACATGATTTGAACGTATGATTTTCTTGTTAATGTTATTTTTTTATAGCATCAACTTGATAATTATATATTATACAAGTGCTAACTAATATGAACGTAATAAAACATTATAATTTGAACATTACTTACGCTAACAATTAAATGTTACTAAATACCATGTTAGTAAATTTAAATCTATTACATTAAATAAATAAAATAAAGTGTGCTTTAAAATTATTACATACAAGTATTTAGTAAATTAAAAAAGCTAAATTTAAAATTATTCTAGTTTGTCAGTCGAAAAAGCCCTTAACAACAATAGCTATGATCATAACCGTAGAATTTCACTGCCACAGATTTTCTTATAATATGTTTTTTTTAATCGGAAAAGAAAGCATGCCAATTTGTATTACATATATCACCGCAATGAAACTTAACGTCGGCGAAAATGCACACAAAATCTCTAATAACCTGAATTAAAAAAAAATGGATCGATTTCAATATCAACGGATACACAATAAAATACGTCTATAAAATTCCTACCAATTAAAAGGCTGCATTAAATCCCCATTTGATTTATAGTAAGGCGTTTTCATTGCTTACGGTTCTTACAATGTAGTACGGATTTTTTTATATGTTTGTCTGTAGAATTTCAAATGGAATAAGAACTAAATTTATTGTATTATTTTTAGATAATTGCATTTGAAATTAGTAACTTAAATAACGTTAACTAAATTCAAATAATTAAAAAGAATATTTTTTCTATTTTAACTAATATTTGTTTATTTAAAATTCGTAAATAATGTAAAAGAAAAATAATGAAATACAAAAACGCAATAAAAACGATAAAATCGATTAATCAATATCTATAAAGAGATTTACTAGATTTTTATAAGTTTAGGAATGTAATAAAAATATGTACTATTAAATTCCTACACAAAAAGTTCACATCGTGATTTTGTCAGGTGGTTAATTAAATTTGCTTAAGCACCAATTAATTAAGTCTAACGGTTATCACATCCGAATTGAAAATTAAGTGGTTACAGCTGTTTGTAAAACATTACGTCACGAGCGTATACGATATCCTCATTGACTTTGATACCGCAGAAAAACACATTTGTACCAAAAAAAGGTCTCAGCCAAGTTTTGTATTGCGTTGTGTTATTTAGCGTTAGCGGTGGAGATAACCCGGCGGATTTTTTTATGTGTGTTATTTGTAGGCTTATGCCGTAACACACATGAAAATAAACACAGACGAATTGAGTACCTCCTTCTTTTGTGAAGTCGGTCAACAATGCAATTCACACTTTATCTTAGGGCGGGCGTACATTTCACTAAACTGTCGCACAACTGGTGTGCGATTGTCGATTGTTTCGCAGCCAGTTCAAATGTTTAGATGCACAAATAAAAGTCAAGTAGTGTGTCGTTTTCATAAGCATCTAGGAATCAAAGCACGACTAAACATTTGTCTGATACTTAAATCAAATTCGCGCTTTTAGATTTTGAGCGCATTTAACATTGGTAGGCCTCCCGCAAGATGGACCGATGACCTGGTCAATGTTGCGGGAGTGCACTGGATGCGGGTGGCACAGGACCGGGCATCGTGGCAATCGATGGGGGAGGCCTACGTTCAGCAGTGGACGACCTAAGGCTGTTAATGATGATGAATGAACATAGTTCTGAATAAAAACTCTTTTTAAACTATTCCAAGTGTGACGAATCTATTTCATCACTAAATAACTACGTAATTGATTGGTTTTTAAAATAGTTACGCCAATTAGACGATTGTTTATTATGCAATAGTAATTTTTGTCGATTTCATACGGCGACTGTGGGAGACCTGAATTTTATTGTCCGAGATCACGGCAATGCAGATAGCGGTCGATTTCATATAAATGAAAGCGCAAGTGATGTTTCTTTTTAATCAAGGTTATTTATTGAGATTACTTTTACGTATCGTTTTCCATAAATTTCCGCCTGAATGGTTTTGTTACGTAATTTACATGTGTAGTTAAAAATGATCTATATTACATGGACGATTTGGTTGATTTTACCGTATCGATAATTTTTAAGGTTAACAATACTTTTACTAAACGATAAAAGTTAATAATATGTTCATATTAAGTATGTAAGTGATATAACTTTGAAAAAAAAATAATCGTCTAACGGACTATTTCATTTAACATTTTTAGGGCTTGTCCCACCAAATTGTAAATGTGTGATAACAATCCAACGTGTAAAATATGTGATGGAAATGACAGTGACGTCATTTTAAATTGTCTGATAATTTATCAGCCAGTGGTGGGACAGGTCCTTAATATCGTTATTTATACATATAGGGATGTACGTAGAAGATATGAATGCAGTTGAATCTGTTAAATATGTCTATATGTACCATTAAGTTAATTATTACGAAGCTAATGGATATTGACGATTCAAAATTCTATCTCCTTTCCATTAATCGGTCAATATAGTTATGAGTACTTCGATTAATGATTAATCGATATAATGATTGACTAACGATTGATTCGCCGATCAGTGACAAACGCAGCATTAAATTGGCTCAGTCATTTTGTATATCAACCTCGTTCCCTTTTCCTAGTGCATCGAATTAGCGATCGAAAGGCTCACAATATAGGCGCAAACGGCATTCATGTGTGTGAACGAGTTTTGTATGAAGAACAATCGACTTCCCATGCACTCGATTGCCATCTCGGCGGTAAACTAAACTTACGCAACTGCCCTCAGTGGAAGACATATATTGAGATAATGAAAGCCATATTTTTTAAGCAGTTAAAACACGTGTGAGCGAACTATATGGCTCCTAGTAAACTAGGTCTCTGGGTAATATAACTGATCTTTACCAGATATGAAGCCGCCGGTGATATTTGTAGCGGACGATGACGTCACATACGTAGTTAATATGATTTAAGATTCATCCAGCATTACTGATAAGTATCTAAACTCAAATGTTAACTTAATCGAGACTTTCCTAGGCCGTTTTTTAGGAATTCCTGCGACGTTCTCACGAGTTTAATGCGTATTATGATTGAATGATAACGCAATACGAGCATTTAGTAAGTTATAAATTTAAATAATACTCACTTTTCTTTTTGTGACTTGAATTTGTCGCTTAAAATGATAGATGTGAACTGCTGCTAGTTTTGAGCCATACAAATTAACTTAATTTGGACGGTGTAGGAAAGTTTTTTTGTAGAAAATAAATTTATAAAACGCCATTTAAACTAAACACATAGAAACAGCGAAAGTTTAGATGGATGGATGAATGTTTGTTAGAGTTTGTAGCTCAAACGGATGAAAGGATTTCGATGTAATTTAGTATAGATGTAGAGGATAGTCTGGAAGAACACATAGGCTACTAACTTTAATTATTTTTAATTCCACGCGGACAGAGTCGCGGGCGAAAGTTAGTTATAGATAGATTTCGTAGTAGGTAACTCGAAAGTGATGGCTTATCGTTTAATCTACTCTTTCCGGAGATGATGTTCTTGATTCGTTGTTAATCTGATCTAAATATCTGCATCAGTTTAAACCGAACACAGATTTAACATTTAAACTATGTATTAGCGACATTTTAATCGACGAGATCGATTTAGGCGCGATGTAAGTAGCAACCTGCCTTAACTAAATAGCTATGGCACTTTGGTTTGGCGTATTTAAAAAAAAAATTGTATCTGAGAATTGACGAATTGTTAAATAGAATCCTTCTTCTAAGAATATTCTCCTATAGATGTGGTAGGTAAAGTGTAATGCGAAATACTTCTTATATTTGCTATATTAACAATGGCTTATAGATATGTACTGCGACGTAATACTGATCCGATTTAGATATATTATATTTCCAATGTTGACCTCAACAAATCGACTGCACATTATGAAAATGAATCTAAAAATTATGCGACACCGTCTACATCGCCGTCTGTGCATTTTTTTACAATCTGAATTTCATCATTGATGTACTTGAATGCAGACTATTTTAAATTTCCTTGAATTTTTATTAGCGATCTCAGTCTCTGTCTCAAATGCTCTTTGAGAACTATTGCTTTGTCTATCAAAGGTGCAAGCGATTTCGGTCGGGTTTATCAACAAATAGTGTATGTTTAGATTGAAAATTGCTCGTACTTCTTGCAGAATTATAAATACACCCCCTTGTTGTGTCGAATTTATTTATTGCATCGCAATATGTGTTTGATGCAGCAGACGAAATACATTTATAACGGTCTCCTAGCGACAGACGGATAGTTTTTTTTATGAATTTTGTTACTTTGTATTATACTCACGTTGCAGCTGAGATGCATTAACTAGTTCTTGTAAGATATTATTCAATATCAAATAGTGATGTTTATAATAAAAATACCTCCTGCTGTTTGTAATAATTTAAATAATATTATTAAATTTAAATACTTGTATTAGAAAGAAGAGTAAGAAATTCTTTCAACGTTATATTTTGAAAAATAATCTTAAAATCTGAAAAAACACATAACAACAGTACAGTAAATTAAAAAAATGGCTATACTCGCGTTCAAAAGATTCCACTTATCACATAGGTTATAAAATAATATTTAAGAAGAAATAAACGGCATCATAAGAACCTTCGTAGGTAATTAGTAGTAAACTGCAATTATATGCAAATTTGACGCATGTCAAGTGAGCTCGTTTTGCAAGCATCTATTTGTCGTCACACCTACGTCGATAATTTTGTCACATTTAGTGTAAGTAAATGTATGTAAATTGATATGTAATGTTGGTAATATATTTTAAATTAAGAATTAGACGTAAAAGCGCGCGAACACTTTTGACTAAATTATCGCACAACTAAACAGTTGAATGGACTGCGAAACAATCGACAATCGCAAAATTATTATACGATTATTTAGTTATGTGACTCCTTAAGAATTAAATTTGCATTTAAAACTTTTAATAACTTAACTAAGAACTTAACATTCTAATTTTACAATTACTTCTAAACATTTAATGACATAAAAATCGTAAGCGTCATGCAACACATAAAAATGTAATTCCATTATATTATACTTTTATATTGAAATCGCATTTCTAATAGCGTATTTCGTATTTTAATTGCTTTATTACATCACTATTTAATGATAATTAATTAACAGCTTTTAAAATAACCAAACAAAAAATCAGACAGCTCTTAAGTAAAAATAAACGAATAAAGAAACCGGAATGTCTATGCCACCTGATCGATATAAGATCAACTCTGTCAGTTACCTAACTCTACGCACCTATTCTGCAAGCAGTGAAAGCGAAATGTCTATTTTTTATACCAGAGATGACATAGCAGTTCAAAGTAGGGAGGTTTTTTTTATTCGAAAACGCAATCTTCATCTGCGGTCTACGGAGTCTATAACAAGAAAACGACCATGATTGACTTCTGACGGCGCAATCAATTCGTTGCTACTACGTTTATAACGTAAGTATCGCTAACAGTATAAAAAAACTTTCGGTAGAGTTTAATTGACTTCTATTTCAGATCTCTGATAAATGTAGTACTTATTAGACTTGTAATTTGATTGCATATAGTTATGTCATAAAATGTCGCTTTCTAATGCGGCTGAAACTATTGCAAAATTATTTCAGTTTTTTTAAGGAGAAAGAAAGGGACGGTAATTGTTTACGAGTGTTTTAGTAAACAGAACGATTAGTTTCATTTGGCATTTTTTGTGTTCTTTTCATTGTTTTAATGATCGTTTAAATGTTATTTTAATTTTTTTACAAGAAACAAGATGATAAAGAAATAAACGTGGATTAAACGGAAACCGACTGCTTTAATTTTTATTTGTCTGCGATATTACGATTGCCGTATAAGGAGTTCGTATGTGGGAAACACAGAACGCTATAATGGCGTTGATCCAGTTTTTGTGTATTTTTGTTTTTGAAGAATTTTAATTTGCAAATTTATTTGTTTACCAGTTGGAATACACGAAGGATGTTCTCTATTTTATTATTATACACAAGATTGAAATAAATCTTGATTTTCAATATAAATAAGACTAAAAAATTAACACAATTGTCCCTTAAATTTAATTAAAAAAATTCCAATCGAAATATTTAAAAATGTTTTAAATAGTCTAAATATATTAAGAATTTGGCTGATTTCAAGTTAACGATAGCACAATGGATAAAAGTCGAGCAAAAAAGGTTTATCCGACGGCCGGCAGAGTGCGGCGTCGTGCGGCAGGCCCGGGCGACATAGCGTAACTCACTTTCTGGTTTACTAGGTCGAATAATCTTGTTTATTTTATTTTTTATTTATTTGATTGTTACAGCAAGTGAAAATTGTGGTGAAACTGTACCCTTCACTTTTGTTTTTCGGCTTTTATGGGACTTTGATCAAGGTTAATCGGGAAATTAAAAGAAATTGTTACTGAGTTTTAACAAATGTTTGTAATGTTGTATTAACTCTTCTTTCTAAAGTGTTATTGCGAGTAATATTTTTTCCTAATTAGTTCTATTTTTAATTTATTTATAACTAACACATTAGATTTTAAGTGCAACGAGTTCAAATCAGAAACTGATCAGGCGCGAGAAAGCACACTTAAGGTTTCTTTTCAATATTAAATTTGTTTTGAATTATTTTAAGTTTTAAACAAATTCGTTATTTAGAACATTTGTAAATAAATTATAGATCGGGTTCGGAATATTATAATATTACAATTAACATACCGTATCGATAATAAACTCATTATCACTATGCTGGTATCGTCTTTGACAAGGTAAGTAAATTGCGAGCGAATAGTCAACAACGTAAAGTAACGAAATTGTACTGATTGTAAAGTCACAAATTTTGAATGATTTCTGTGTTGACATTTCCATTGAAATGATTTGAAGCATCAAGGTTTACCAATAATGCTTAATACAAATAAGAATTAAAACGAAATGATTGCAAAAAATAAAAATCAAAGTTAATTACAGACACCTACCTGTTTTTATCGGAAATTTCCTTACAACAACCAGTTACGTTTTTCAGTTTTCTTTTTTTACACTTTAATTGAAAAGTTTAATTAAATTATCCCTTTACTGTATTAGAATTTTTGCACAAAATCAGTTTCACTTTCCTTCGTACACTTTGTTCAATTCCAAATATCGTATACACAGTACTAATCATTCAATGTTTTTTTTTCAGTGAGCACTATCACTTGTAAATCCATTCCAACACTAGGGGTGGTGTCGGCGAGGGCGCGAGAGCTTAAAGCTGCGGAGCGACGTGTGGTGCGCGTGCGCAGGTCGCCGTGGCATCGCGTTATCACCGCGAGCTGCGCGCCGCGCGACAACAACACAACTTGAGACTCGATCTCAATAATAACAAGAAAAGAAAACGGTCCAGTTTCAGAGGCTTCCGGATGGCTCGCGGACGGGGCGCGGGCCTTCGGCCGTCCCTTTTTAATATATGCCTCCGTTTCGCTCTCTCTGTCTAACGGTACAGGCTACGACTTGAACGATAGCGCTAGTCGCAAAAGCGACGCCGCCCCGTACGCTTGTCTGCACACAGGTTACTACGGCATTTTTTATTTTTCCCGCCGTTTTGCGTCTTTTACATCGCTATCACATTGCGAACTTTGGTCGGGTTTTGCTCCATATCTACTGTAGCTTGACTTATGTTCTTAATTTTTATTGCTTTATTTTGTTATACTTATTTTCGCAAAAAGTCTCAGTGTTTCGTAGACTACTCGCATTTCTCCCGTTGAAGTCTAATATATGGGAAAAATAATGTGATGAATTGTAAAGTTTTTAATTTTAATTTCGAATTTACTTTCTATATCAAAAATTCAAATAAAAATCATTTAAGTAACTATACAAGAGACATCGCTTTTACTTTATATAACAGTTAAAAAATATTAAATGTTGGTTTGAATATCGAGTTCGTAGTAGTAGCACAATTTAAAATACAATTACTATGAAATAATTTAAATTACCTTGGAGGAGCTGTGTGGGGTAACACTGTACAATATTATTGCATTATTTAAACACTGGGTTGGCCGTTAAATGAGATATATTGCTAATAGTCATTCAAAGTAGGTGTATTTACTTAGTTATTTTATACTTATGTTAGCTTTTTGACTACTTTGATGTATTCTTGAAGGTTATTAGTCTGCCATATTGGTAAGGTTATTCTGTGCAAATCGGAAGAAAACATAAGAGGTAATGAAGACTATGTTTTATTAAAGCATAACATGGCTGTGACGCCCATACTTATATCTAATATACTTGCTACTTATATCACTGGCTTAACTTATATCATAGCTAGAGACCCTAACACATATAAGGTTGCTATTCGTTAAGAACCTTTACTATACAATTGTGCTTTTGATGTTTTTATATACCATTTTGTGAATTTTGTTAATTTTCGCACAATTTAAGTTTCTTTAGTAAAATAAGTGTTTACCACAAACGAAAATCAGATTTTTTAATAAGTTACTAAAATATTTGTTCATGTGTGGTGTAATTTATTTTACGGTTATTTCCGTGCCTTGATGGAGATAGAACTCGAAACGCATAATTCCAGAAAAAAAGCGTGATCGAGTCTCGACTCGAGTTCAGATCACGTAATAAGTGCGTATCGTAAAATATAAGGTGCCGTTGTGAAATTACTGAGCTCATTATGTTAAAATCAACACTGTCGTAACTCTTCTTTATTGCGGTGACCGCGAAAACTCGTCGAAAAAATCACCGAGAAAATAATATCGTTTTAATCTTTGAACGCTTTTGAGTTCGTATCGAAAAGTTTGTTATTAACTTTGTCCAGTTAAGCAGTAAGATCGCATGTATTACACGTTAAGTGTGAAATTTGCTCGAATAATTTCACTGGTTTACAAGAAAAGTTTAAAAAGTGTATCACGGCAGCTGTACTTGAAATTATTAAAGGTTTCGAAAATTTTTGTCACGCGAGTACTATTTTATTTAACTTTTAACAAAGTATCGAAAAAGATTTTAAAATGAAAATAGTTCTTTTCAGTGCAAATAAACGAGGGAAGTATTAAGATTAAAAATGAATTAAAACCACCTTAAATCTATTTTATATTAAATAATGCAAAGTCAAATTAATTTAATTTAATTTTTAAAATTAATTTAATTTTTAAATGGTATACATTTTAAAGGCTTCCTTGGCCGCGTTTTTAACCGATTGAGATGTAAGTAAAAATTTGATTTAAAAATCGAAATAGTCATATCTTTAAGGAGATCAGGAAATACAAGATTATAAAGTTATCGGAATTTACAGTGGTCTAAAAATAAATATTGTGCAATTTACATGTACCTTCGTACGTAACCTTACGAAAATAAAATAATAAAACTATGCCTTTCTTTTTAACTGCGTCCGAACAGACAGAGATAGCAATAGATTACGCTTTTACAGGTTTTTCACTAAGTTTTATATTAACTATCAGAATATTAAGGTAAATTTTAATATCATGTTACGATCTTAGTTTTAATTATTAACTTTACGTTGAAAGAAGGTCGCTTAATTTATAAGATAGAATCTTTCAATATCAATCAATTATTTTACAAACAACAACAATATAACTCAAGCCTGTAATCCAAACGGGTAGGCGGAGACCATGGATCCTTACATAGCGCAGTTCTGACTTACTTTTCTTGCTTCTTCCACATTACTACATCTTAACAAACACATTTTGAATAATAAATGCTTCCAAGCGTTCCAAGATGCGTTATTTTAGGGTCGGTTTTCATGCAACAATTTAATATATATAATACATCTCTATATAGACAGTCATCGGTTACAGATAAATAACCTGTTAATGTTTCCTTTTTTAATTAAAAATTGTTTTGTTTTATAGTAGCATTATATTTTTTATTCTATATTAAATAATTCAAGTTTCTGAGAATTCTAACGTAATAGCATGTAATTAAGTACAGGGTGAGTGAAAATAATACGTTTAATATTTTGCGACAAGTTTTAATCATTTCTGATATAAATTCTTTTAGATAATTGCGGTTTTACTGAGAAAAGCTGCATATCACTTGAATACAATTTAAATTTTTGTATACTTATTGAGTTAATATCTGTAAATAAAACGCTCCTATGCCTCAATTATATGTAAATATATTAAAAATATTAGTGTAAAGAGTTTAAACACGTAGTTTTGATTGTTTCTTTTACAAGAACTAAGTCAATTTGAAAAAAAATATTTAATCTGCACTAAATATAATAAAAACTTTTTCGTTTAATATTTTGTCAATTAAATGAAAACCGTAAAATTAAATTAAACTTATACTCAACATAAATAATTTGAAATATATATTTTAACACATGTTAACCAATACCATTTAGGGTCCTTAAAGAAGCGAGCCTACAATTTCCTCAAAGGCCGGCAACGGATCTGTAGTTCCTCTGGTGTTGTGGATGTCCATGGGCGTCGTTGATCACCTTTGTGTTCACGCCGATCGTTTGCCCCCTTCTCGTATATTAAAAAAAACATGTATGTAATTTTTACAGGTATCATGGTCAATTTAAAATATTTTAAAAATGGAAGCAAGGGTTATTTCAGCTTTTTTAGTACGAAATTGCTTTACTTCCATGACATTGGCGGTTTGGATCTTATATTTCCTGTATCATAAAAGTTGGATATTCGTACATTTTCTTTGAAATAAATTAAAAGGCCTTGCAGATTTCGTGGTTTACATACACACGTCCGCGTTTGTGAATAGCCTGTTAAAGCGTGAGGTGAAACGATCTCAATTTGGATAAACTTAACGCCTTTTAGTCAGTCGATTGTGGCTTGGTGTGATATAATGGAATATTACTTATTTTGATGCATGTTTACGTTAAAAAGAGTCTTGAATGAGTAATTATTTTCCTATTTTGGAGTAAAGAAGTTAGTAATCTGACTAGATTTCAGACGCGACTTTCAGACTGCAATATCATATCTAATTACTAGACAAGACACTATGAGTTTGAAATGTTACGGACAAAAATCTCAAAAGAAAAGGATCAAAAAAAGAGTAAAAGTTTTGACGTATAAAAATCAAATTAACTTTTTTGTATTTATTCAAATCGATTACGCTAACAAAAATTTAACCAGTAGTTGGCGTTAGTGATAGAAGAGGCTTTTTTACCTTTTGTCTTAGTATGAATTACAGTAACGCATCGGAATTATTAAAACCCGTCAATCAAGTTCACCCGAGGCGAGTATCTGGTTCACATCTCCGCAGACTTACGAAGCGTTTAAAATTGGATATGACATTTTCGACTGTAAAATTATATTTGATATTAACTTATAAGGCGTTGAACATCTTTAAAGAGATTTATTACCACAATTTTTGTTCATATCGTAAACAGAATTTTTATTTATAAAAACATTTTTGTAATCTATTTTGTAAAGTTTATTAGTTGACAGTACAAAATCTGATTGCAAAAATATACAAATATTATTAGAACGCATGCTACAAATATTTTCTTAGCAGTTTTTAATTTGATACATATTTCATACTAGTTAGAAATACTTTAGTACCTCTAATGGAAAAGGGTATACCAGATGTTATTACAATGTTCATAATCTTTCCTTTTTCATCCAGCAACGTTTTTACGAAATAATCGTATATTAAGAATGTCGCTATATAAAAAACAAGTGGGCGCGCTATATTTAGAGCGGGCGTTCGAAACTCGTAGATTAGTAGCTCCAAATGAACGGCTTCGAATGCGCAGTAGCGTGTATTATAGTCGAGTTGTAGGCATTGCAACCATTTTAGCTAGGCGTGGTCGCCAAAGACCTTAGAGAACGGATGTAACAGCCTCGTTTTCCCCGCCGACTGCCACCATTCCAGATCGACGTTTGATGATAACCGACTCTGAAATAAAATAAAATAACGCTTGAGTGAAAAGGTCAGCCGGCCGCCGCTGCGCCGAAATTAAACTTGAAAAATAATAATCATTACCGTCACAAAGAGCCCAACGGGTCCGAGGCTCAGTATTTTGACAGCTCGAATGTCGATTCACGACTCACCATGCCTCGCGCCCCTTTCGACGGCTTTTCTTTTGCAAAAAAATAAATAATATTATAAATTATGTTCAGTGGACCTTAAGTTTTTTGGTGAGATCGTATCGTTAAATTTTACGGCTTAATTTTTATACGAAGAGAAATGTATCGCCACTGTTCGCAAAAGTTATGGTTATTTTATACTTATTGTTTGTTGAAGTGGTGAAGATGAGAATGATTCCTTGCGTTTTTGTTAGCGCAGAACATATTTGGGTAGACTCATGTGGTACCGGTGACTCCACTGGAAAAGATTTATGGTGTAATTAAGGCCATGCGTTTTCTTTAAAGGTACTGTATAATGACCACCATAAAAGTTATGAAGAGTTCGTCAAATAATTAAGATTTCGTTCCGTTTCTAACTAATCCATTTTCCTTCTTTACAGTTTAGAAATAACCGTATATTAATTAGTGCATTAATTAATTTTAATAAATATCCGCTTTGGTCAGCCGGAAAGGTATCTATCGTTGTGATCGAGCACAAAACAGATCCGTAATGATCAGAATGTGATCTGATTTAATAATTAATGTGTAAATTACCGCGAAACAATCGCGGATGTCTGTTTGTCTCTGAGTGATTCGTTATCCTTTTATCACTTACTCATTTATTTATGATCTATTAAAAATTCCAAGTGATACAGTTGATTAGCATTTATCTTTCACACCCGACTGGTTTTTAGAATTTGCTATTACAAATAAAAATTGTTAAGTACATTCGTTAGAATAAGCTTCTGCTTTGTCGAGTGTATGATTAGCGGACTAGTGATGCTATTAAATACAGCATTTATGACCGATAATGGTATAGCAAAAGCAGGATATAGAACGAATAACAATTGTCTGTATCGATGTGTTGGTGCAGCGGGCAGGCGTGCGAGGGTGTGCGGCGAGGGGCGCGGGCGGGGGGCGGGCGTGGCCGGCGCCGGCCGCTCTCCTTGACTCCAGCGTCAAGCATCGCATGATCTCCGCTTGTGCAGCTTATCCAATCGTTCTTGATACTTTTATTAATTTTACCAGGAGTTTTCATTCACTTCAATATTTTATCGAATGTGTTTTCCGGAACTGTAACAAAAACGATTGTTATTGGACATGTTTTATAGAATAATGGAAACTAAATCTATATTATAACTTAAATCTATCTTAAACAATTAAGTCCAATCTATAATCAAAAATCAGTAAATTTTACAACCGTGAAGAATATGTAAAATGTAACTATTTCATGTTTTCTATTTCTGGCACTTTATTTATTCATTATAAATTTGTATCTATATTTTTGCATCGTTCATGCTATTTGTAATTCATAATTTTTATTAGTTAAAAATTGTCACCAAAAGCTCCTTAATTAAGACATCAACTTATAAAACATGACGAATTTAATAAAAACAGGCCAAGTACTAAGAGGTGGTGGTCGGAATATATTCGGAGTGAATGTGGCTGCGCGGTGGACGCGGGCGCGGTGATAAGCTCGCCGTTATCACACCGGCTAATGCCCGAACCTTCGTGCAACCGGCCCTTTGTCCGCGTACTGCATTTACTGTGCCATTTTGCGACTTTTGTAATCACATCATGACACTTAACATGACTTGACGTTTTTTGCGCTAATGGATTTTGATTGGTTCCATATTGAAACAATACTAACTGTATTGACTATTTTTGTTAAATGCGCAACATTCTTACTGCCGTAGTTAGACACATTTAATGGATACTCGTACTAAAAGTGTCACTTATTGTAGTATAGATTTCTACTATAAGTAAATAGAGATAGGAGGTTAATACAAATCGGTTCAAATCTTGTTAACTTTTAGATGTGTTTCTATTGTTTTGAAAACTTTACTTTTACCTCAGTTATCGTCAAGACTAAAATAAATATATAAAAAGTAAATTAAAAATATATTAATACTCTACTAAAGCAACTTTTTGAGTTTGCCGTCAAAACGGCTAAACAGAACTCGATGAAATTTGGCATAGACTTTGCAAAGTCTGAACGAACATATATTTACATTAGTTTTTTTTTAATTCCACGCAGACGTAGTCGCGGACGAAAGTTAATGTTTGATAAGGTTAAAAATGCGATTCGCATAACCTGTCTTTGAAGAAGATATTTTCTCATAAGCACTAATGGACACTATCGCGCCGGACGTAGTGTCGTAAGCGTCCGTAGCTCTAAATGTACTGCCTCATTTCACCTTCCTCCATCCGTTACAATGATTGATACATAACATCACTACATCCGTTTGATTCACGTTCGCAAAGCAGTTTCGCAGGTGACCATCTTAAATGCGAATCGTCTTCACTAGTTCATACACGGCCACATATAGCTATGAGCATTTTCGAATCCTTGGTATGTTTGTTTCAAGAACAGAACACGAGTGTTTTTAAATTAGGACATTAAGCAAACCAATGCAAATATTTTAAATAAAGGGGTTAGGGTTGAAAACGCAAAAAGGAACTCCTCTTTTTTATTTTAATCTAGATTCTAAGATTACTTATAATTAAATTGTGCATATTACAAATGTGAATATCTCTCACGCCCTTGACCCAGAGGGGTAGGATGTAATAGCGGATTTCCATTTCGCACGGTTATGGCATACATCGCAATTATGCAGTTTATATTACACATATTTGACGGATATGGCTAAATTGAAATACTAAGTAAATAATTTGTGAGATCGATTTTAAAATTACAAAACTTTTACTATGAAATAAAAAGCATAGTTTTAACTATCGTAGTTTTTATAACGACGATTTTAAATTATTTTGACAATTACAAAATAATATTATAAAGAGGATATATTTGTATTTTTGTATATATTGTAATAACTCAAAAACTACTGGGCCGATTTAAAAAATTCTTTCACCATTAAAAAGCTACGTTATCAGTGATAACTAAAGGCTACGTTTTCTGTGATTATTAAATTTCCCGCCTGCAAAGTCGCGAGCAACAACTAGTCAGTTTTAACGTGATTTGTTGTAAATTGTATCGAAGTTACATACAGCCAAAATTAATCTATTACAAAAAAAGTATGTACATATAGCCGTTGATCTTTGATTTAGAAACATGTATAGCATATTATTATATCGACATTATTGATTGTACTCGTAGTTTAATTCTAATTATTCATACTGCTGTGTCTCGTGTAGGTTACATCTGATGTCATACTGAGATATGAAGCTTCCGCGATCGCCATTAGATAGACCAATTACGTGTATCATATTGATTAGGCGTGGTCCATACTAAGACGTAATTACAAGGGACGACACCGAGAACTTGTTTACATACTAGGAAGGTATTTGCATTTGAAATTAGCATGTTATCTTATTTGATTAAAGCAAAAATAATGATATCTAGAATTTCGTAATTTAATTTATCTTTGCGACTTAATGTTCTTTATTTGAACTGTAGTTACTTGTTAGAAAAATCCACACAAGTATTTATTTTAGTAGATAAACATACTTCTTTATAAAATATTATTAATAGTTTCTCGATTAATATCGCTATATAGTAATAATTAAATATAGCCTATGTTACTTACAGATAAATTACCTTTCGAATGGTGATAGAATTTTTTAAATCCGCCCAGTAGTTTTTGAGTTATTTCAATACGTACAAAAATACGAATATACAAATCTTTCCTCTTTATAACATTAGTATAGATATATAAAAGTGGTTAGAGTCATTTTTAGGTGGTAATAATTAATATTGTTTACGATAAGCCCTTGCGTTGTCGACAAAAGAAGTGTAACTATTAAAACTTCGTCTCCTCCTCCGTCGATTTAGGGTAGGCAACGCATCTGCAATTGCGGATGTCTATGGGCAGCGATCACTTCGCCATTTCGGCGGATTTTGGTGGCCGCTTGCTCGTTTGCAACCCTAATGTATAAAAAAAACTAAAATCTTTACAAAAACCAAGATTGAATCATTATTTAAGATCCCTTATGGGGATTTCATTTCTGAGTGTTTGACATAGGATCCTATAGTTGTAACCTTGGTTGTTGAAGTCAGTGTTCTTTTGGTTATAATTTCATATTGTTTCAAGACTCACTGAGATTTCTGAAGAATGTGTAAACTTGATACGCATGAGACGCGTATTCCGTAAGCGCGATTCCAAGGTAACGTGCAGTATCGTCGCCGTCGACGTGCGACAGGCGATCCCTTGTATCGGATGTCGACGATGCGATCGACTTACCCATCGACCGATCACGAGTCGAGAATGTCAACGCACTTCCATACACCTAATTAGTTACACATTAATTACTAGATTAAGTCATTAAAGCATTAAAATTAAACGTTTAAAACTTGACAGAATAATAATGTTATTTGAAGTCCGATCGATGATGAAAAAAACTGGATTTCTACAACTCAAGAAAATCATAGGTTACAGGCTAAAGCACTCTATGAAATCAACAACTACTAATAATCACGAACTACTTTTGATCAAAGAACTGAAGAAGATAATGAAACATGGCTATTGAAAGGCAATTGTGTATGTCAACAATGTCTACTATTGCATTTATATGAAATCTCATGTCGTGTGAACTATCTGCGACTCTAAATGGAGCAGATCGAGAAAAATCATCGTTTAGAAATATATTGCGACAAGAATATTCGCATGACGGCGAGCATTCAACGAAAAAAAAGGTGTTTTTTTACGAAGCGTGTAGAAATCCGCATTGTAGCGGGCTTACAAGGTTTAATGTGATGCCGATACGTGGTACGATTGCACATTGCACGGTACTGCACAGGCACGGGCCGTGGGCGTCAACACGCAACAGTTCGGCGCGCCATGCAAATGATCTGCACTATACAGCTACGCTCAATGTGCTGGATATCCTGTTTGATTTGTGTACGTATTGTTTAGTTTAACTATTCAATATTTTGTTCAATTCTTCTGTTGCAATTTTATCGCACATCAGATAAAGATTGACAAAAACAAGCGAAAATCAATATCAATTCTTATGTTGGAAGGAAAACAAATTCGCCTCATTTTCACTTGTAGTAAATTTTTTTTCAATAATTTCCATATCTCATTAAGTAGGAATTCTTATTACTAAAAGTATACCGTTAGTCTGATCGGTTCATAGGTATTTAAGGGGTAACGTAAAAAGGAATCGATTACTTTAAAGCCGTTAGATATCAGCCACATAACCTATTCGTTCAAGTACCGATAAACTTTGGCATCGATACTGGCTAGTGCGATATCAATATATTTCAGTACATACCGTGGACAATTGAGAAAGCTCATTGGTACGGTGTCGTGGCCCTGTAACGGCGCTAGGCGCTGAGTGCTAGGCTCTGGGCGCTGGGCGCTGGGCAATGATAATTAAGTCGGACGCAAATGTCCGCGCAACGTCGTATCTTCTCGCTTGAAGCTGCATTAATGCCCGCACCGGGGTTAAATCGCTCGCTCCCAATCGCAGGTCTGTTCCTAAATGGAATTATTTTACTGCGGGTGTAAAATTAATTACACTTATTTAAGGCGATTAAACTGGACTACCGTGTCAATATATTCGCATATCTACTGTAATGTTTTGCACAAAAATATTATATTTTTTTTATTATATTATATTTATCTAAGTTTTTCTAGGATAATGCAAAAATGTTTTTGTATAACGTAGCAATTCATGTTGAGTAAAATCACTGCACTGTAATAAAGATAAAAATATTTTAACTTTGAGACTATTATAGAGGAGCCTTATCTTGTGACGCCTCAAGTCATGTTTGACATTAGACTGGAATAAACATTGACGATACTCCGTGTCCATGTTTATGCAAGAAAAGGCCCATCGAAGCTTTCTACGGTTAAATTTATCGCAGCCGTATCGCTAACATTTTGTAAGCCTAATGCCTTCTAGTATCCTTACTTCAAACGGTTACAGGACCAGTGAAAATTATCTTCCTTTGATTAAATCCCCTTAGATAGTTGACCTAGATTCCTAGAATATATAATCGATTGCAATTAAGGAAAGTGTTCCATCCGAGTTATGTATTTACAAATACATAACCTTATTGTCATCTATAATGACCATACAGATATGACAATTTTTCATGCGTTTTTTACATGATAAGGTGGCAAACGAGCAAGCGGCCACCTGGACTCGCCGAAATGGCAAAACGACCGCTATCCATACACATCCGCAATTACAGATGCGTTGCTTACCCTTAATCGACGGAGTAGAAGACGCACATAAAAAGGATATTTTCCTTTCACATGCGTCTCCACCGTCGTCAAATCCACTTTTTCTTCCCATCCTTTTTCCGCTTAAGAAAAGTTTTAATATAGAGAAACAAATATATGTTAAACGCGATAAAACAACAAAACTTGATTGATGTCTAGTTACTTGTCACAACCGCTTACAATACTGATTCAGTTTTAGTATTATGAGAGAAATATTAGTTGTGATTCCATAAAGCGTGTTTTTATGACGATCTTCCTTCGCAACTAACAAATGAGTTACGGAAGTTTGCCGCTAACGCCTTGATGAGAGCCCCGGAGGTCCAATTATGTATACAGATAGAAACTGACATAAAAATGACGTTTATGACAGGCTATCCACAATTAACTGATGACAATTATACTTTGTTCCATTATTACAGATGGAAAATCAATCGCTATCTTATCGAATAGCATAAAGAATGGGTAGGCAGTACGCTAAAAACTTGTACCAAATCAATCATACTAATGAACGCGTGTACAATGGCAAGTTTGTATCGACAGTAAGGTGCTCTCTAAGCTTTTATTATAATGGATAGCAAGAGATATTTATTTAAATTGTAATACATCTGAAATAAAAACAAATGTCCCCATTATGAGCTCATTCGAAAATTAAAGGACTAACCCGCGATCCCAGCCAGCTGTCTTTGAATCTAACGAACCTGAAAGAAGCAATAGGAATCTATAATCTATTGCGTTGCATATTGAAATATTTAAACAAATTTTGATCGTTACAAACTAGACGTGTGTAAATCAACTCTGAACAAATTTAAAAGATTAGCTCACATAGTCTTGAATCGTTGAGTTGGAAGTCAATAACTAAATTAGCAACTCACAACTCAACGCAAACTATTGGAGCCGCCGGTTCTCGAATTGCTGGGTGATTCGCAGCTCAGCAAATCATACTTCTATGAAATTACAAATTGAGCTACTCTTTGAGCTATTCACTGGTCTGCTCATTCATGCCATTGAGCTGAGTGGTCATCAATTTTAGTTGAGTTACCTATGGCTAGTATAAACAATCCCGGCGTATTGCGATGCTATTTACTTTCTCCGACGCAGAGTTAACATCAACTATTACAGGAAACACAGTTTACGAAGAAGTATTGACAGTGTGGTCCGTTAACGGGAGCGCAACGTCTAGCGGCAGGTGGGGTACAATCACATAGAAAATGTAATTGATACATTATTTTTTTATAAATCTATTTAATGTAATATTGAACAGCCAAAGTCACGTTTGTTTTCTCTTACCCACTAATCCAATAAATTGGTTTAATATTTTCATCAAACTAGTAATGATACAGTTAAGATTTATAAAAAGTTAAATAACGAAATTACGAATTTGGGATTTGAAATATTGAAATCGAATAGCCTATACAAGCTTATAATAATAGTGACACTTTAAACGTTTCATTTAACGTAATTTTTCTTTAAGATTGTAACATTTATGTCAACTTTTAAAGGTAAGCATTTCGAGCTCACCAGTACCGTCTGCGGACGTATTTAATGGCGGGAAATGGAGCATAAATTAATATAGATTTGCTTTATAGTGCCTGATGCCTCCGCTTCGTTTGTCTAGTTTAATCAAAGCAGAAGTTGCTATTTCTAATATATTCTATGTAAGAAAAACATTTATCCTCTTTTGTAAAAGTACTCATTACAAAAAATCTACTGATATACAGATAATATAATTAAATAATGATTAAGCTTTGGCTGTCATTTAATCTATTTAAGGACTGCGATAAATGTTTTATTACTTTTTAGTGACGTAAGATATCCTTTCTTATTCTATTATTTAACAGATACATGAAATAAATATTTTTACAAGAAATAAACTAGTTTTGTTTGACGAAGATGCGAGAGGTATTACAACACAGTGAACTGAAGCAATAATAACTTCATTTCCATCGGCTATACCAATATTGATTCCTATATCAATGTTCTAAGAGTGGGCGCACACCTTAAACTATCGCACAACAGTTCTGCGATTGTCGATTGTTTCGCAGCAAATTCAACTGTTTAGTTGCACTAAAAAAACTAAAAACTCTATATAAGTTCATAGAAATCAAAGCGTACCAAAGATACTAAACAGTCTTTCCATAGTTTAGTCAAAGATGTCGGCGCGCTCTTAACATGCATTTATGTTCACGTAAAAATCAGAAAATGAGGTCCATAAAGTAATAAATATTACTATGTGTTCTTCCAGAATATCCTCTACATCTATGCCAAATTTAATCAAGATACGTTCAACCGTTTAGGC
Source organism: Papilio polytes (assembly GCF_000836215.1). Taxonomy (NCBI): domain Eukaryota; kingdom Metazoa; phylum Arthropoda; class Insecta; order Lepidoptera; family Papilionidae; genus Papilio; species Papilio polytes. The sequence continues at coordinate 3,104,804 of NW_013525013.1, read as the reverse complement.
TACAAACTCTAACAAACATCCATCCATCTAAACTTTTACACTTATAATATTTATAAGATTAAAACGAAACAATTATAGCACTTTTGGCATTGAAAATCGATTCACCAAATCGAGTAACGGTTAAAATTATTTCATATGATTTCATTGTTATCTATAAATTCGATCAAATTCCTACAAATTGTACAGTAAAGTAATTATAATCTCGATTATTTCGCAAGGTCGCTCTTGTGTCCGATTAGTGCGCACTTGTGTAATTCAATGGAACAGCTTCTTTTGAAGCCGGTTCAATTAGTGATAGCAACTTGTTTTAAGACCTGTATCCGCAATCAAATGTATCAATAAAACACATTATTGGTACCTCCGTTTTCTAATTAAAACGCGGAAAAGCAATACTAAAATTTTATACTTCTGTATGCCAGGGTTGACGTTCGTGCGACGTAATTTGTTACGGTTTTGTGAAAAATAAATATAGCTAAGAATTTAAATATAAAAATTAGTAAAATACGTTCTAAATAGTTTAGTATTGCGAAATACGCTAATATACTTGGATGTAGATACATGATTACCGATCGTTTCTATTTCTATAAAAATAACCACGAGATTTTTATAACTTTTTACAAACTTTTTCATGTAGTATTTAATAACTTATATGAATCAATGATATTTCAAACTGAAGCTATTTAAATAGACCCTAAGCATGAAGCCATATACAGGTAAAATCTTAGCAGATATGCGCTAACGATTCAAGAACTTAGTACTTGAAAATTACATTAATGCTTATAAATATGTATGTAAAAGTGGTACTATAAAATTAAGAGATTTGCTCCAGTGTAAACGGATTAAGAGCGTGTTTTTAATAATTGCCTTAGCTCGTGCGACTGGTGAGCAAAAATTACTTCACTGACGCCTCGTCGAAATGCTAATTGAGGAGAGAGGCAGAATACGTGATCCCGGTGTAGCACTGCGCACGAGAACCACGTCTCCAATGCTCCGAGACATCTTTAATTTCTTAAATGATAGACTTATACGTGAAAGCTAGTATAAGTTTGTATCTTAAAAACAACTCAAGAAGTTATTGTTTTAACTTTTTGATTCCCACTATATTTTAAATGGACATTTTTAACAATAATAATTAACATTACAACGGGTTTTAATAATCATATTTATGTGTAGTTCTAGTTTTGAGTTGTAATAAACATTTAGAAATGTTTTTGTCGTCTTCTTTACTTGAAAAGGATGACAACATGCTTAAAACATCTTATAGACAATCGGTAATTTCATTCTTTTTGACTGGTTCAAAATTTATGAAACGCAAGATTTCTTGTGGATGTGTATAGTAGTTGTTATGGCTGTAACTGAAAATATCAGTTTCAAATCAAAATAAAATACCATTATTAGACGTCCGTCTTCTTGGAGAGACTTCTCCTATCGTTGGTTGACAACCATTTTAGCAACTTTTACCATTAACACTGTTGTTTTCATGTATTTCAACAGATTTATATGAATTATTAAGTGAAGCTGTATAATAAAGACAGAACTCCCATGTGAAGTCTGTGTTAATGTTGTTTAAATTTCATTGTATCTAAAAAAGGCTTCATGACAAAATGAATGATTCAATCTGCCATAATAAGCAAGAAAAGAAGATCAAAAACCGATTTTTTAAAACTCGTTGTAAATAAAAAGTGACTTCATCGATCGATGTTTTTCGTATGTAACGTGCAGTTAAAAACGCATTAACGGTCTCGGTTTTCAGATGGTCTTTCGACCAAAATCAACATGTGTGCACCGCATAATATATGACATTACCTACGCTCTTCAAAGATGCTCTTCCTTACCGATCCACAATTATGCATTTACGATAAATTATGCGTTTGGTACGCTTTTGCACATTATAAAATAACTTAACTACTTACAGCTTTATTGAATTTTATACTTTATTATTTATAGTATTAGATTGATTTTTATACGTTAAAAGTAGAAACAAAAGCTATTCAATAACAGTGTGCTCCCGTTTTGAGATCATTCCAAAAGATAGGTAGTGGCCGCATGCAAAATACTTCCTGTAGAGATATGAGGATCGTCCAGGTCTTGTACATTATTTAAAGTATTGTACGCCACACACGATGCTACCGTGCAAGCCTCGTTCGTAGCTTAACATTCCTAGTTCTTTATGCATTTCGTCTTTAACATCTAAGTATAGGCAGGCATATCAGCACCATACCTTTATCTGGCAAATAACTCTTTGGTGACTTTTTATTTACGCAAACTTAGCCTGTATTCGTCGCAGTTTATCACCATCTTTTAAAGTAAACTCCGAAATTGGTTAGATGAACAAAAAGTCGCATTAAATGAGGCGAGTTAGATATGTGTTTCTAGAAAAAGCGTACCAAAATTGGGAAGACCACCCTGACCTCGGAAGCGGAACCGTCCACACCCACACTACGTCACGAGTTTACAATCGAGGGATCTTAATTATGAACGTGTCGATTATCATCTTAAATTTTCTACCTTAAAAGGTCTATAAAGAGTCGCTAAGTGTACGCAATTTATTCGAGATTACGGCCGCCTGCCGTCCTTATGTCACGACTCGCTTACGAGTCTCGGACACTTCTGTTCACTAAACCGGGATTACCAGCACGCGCCGGGACCTTACGTAATACAATTTGTGCTTTTATAACCATTTCATAATACGCAAAGGTTTCAGTAAACAATGATAAATGATTACGCGGAATATGCGTGTTTTGTCTATGTTTATTGTCATATTATTTAATCACACAATGTAATAGGTTAACTTTCGATTAACGCTACCGAATTACTAATGCTGAATTTCAGTTTTCACTTATTTTGTCATTACCTAGGGATTCAATATTGTTAGGTTCACCTATGTTTTAATGGAGTTAAACTCAAAACGTGGTTCGGAAACCCATTTCATTAATTTATCTATCCAAAAATACTAACGAATGGTTCAACGTAACTGGGAAATCTGGCCAATTTTTTTTTGTATATTCACCACAGGAATTTCTACAAGAGATAAGCAAAAATATCACATTTGTACACATTGCATATTTCATCTACACAGTGGTAATGAAATGCAATGCATCGTGACTAGGTTAGCAGATAAGATTGAGGATTGTCGGGGATGGTTTGGTGCGGGTCCGAGCTTACAGCGTGGCGATGGTCCCCTACTATGGTCACATCACGCGCCGGCTATCACTGTTATAACGCAGTTACCCGCGGGTGCGCCGCTCCTACACTCCTGATACAACTCTATACTACGACCTAAAGAACTTGATACTTTAGATATATTTTAGATAGATAGATATAGAAACAATCGACAATCACAGTTGTGCGATAGTTAAGTGAAAGGTGTGTAAGTTTTACTGTAATACGCCGAGAAACCTGGTTCTTCTCTATGTAAAAGTGATAGATTATTTTGTAGGACAAATCCTTGCGCGTCTATCCAAAAATCTTACATACATTTCACCACAATGTGATAAATGTCTTAGATAAAGAGGCAAATTTATCAGAGTTCCACTCACGTTAGACCTCGTCTAACTGTCTACCAAAGATTTGGATATCTAGAAAAATAGGATTCAGGTGCGATTACCTATAAAGTATCAAATAGTAGAAGACGCAGTACTCACTAGGAGCGAGTGTGATTGCGGCTTACTACAGATAAGGTAAATAGCTCATACAATTGTTAGAATGGGAGACTCGGAGCCTCTTTTGTTAAGGAAGTAGTGTCTAATGGGGCGAGTGTAGCCACTGGCTAGACTTACATGGTGTCGATTGCTATGCACCGTTGGTACCAAAACGGACGGCCTATTGCCTACTTAATACCCGACTGTTGGCTCCGACGGACCAATTTGAATTTCGTATAAAAGGCTAAACCACTCTAAAGTTCGCTTTGAATATTCTCGAAGTCTAAGTGAGTATTAAAGATGTGTTTACGTCTTTATATCTAGGTGTTATCTGATGTCTCATAATACGTGTCGACGGGTAGCGAATTAACGTGGAAAATTTAGTGTTCCGGTATAATTTTCTCGTAAAAACATTACAGTACGGCTTAGATACATATAATTAGACTTCGAGATTGTTGATCGTGGTCTCCATTTGCGTATGTAAACGCGCTCGAGATGACTTTGTTGACGTTATTTCTATTAAAAGCGAAACTAACATTTAAATGTAGATTAGAAGATACATATACCCTTATTTCCGATTTAATCGAGACATTTTTAAAGTAAAAGTAAATATACTTTAAAAATTAGTTTAAAATATTTTAACAAGCAGGTTAAGGCTTTAATCATTGATCATTAAAAGATACTTAAGTACAAGTAAACATTGTTAAACTGTTTCTTAGTTTTCCGATATTATATGCTTTAGTATTTTGCAAGCAGATTTGTTAGCTGGGTAATGTAATGCAGAAAAATATACAAATAATAAACTTGTCTACATCGTATATTTCGCGTATCAGTTCATTTTAACATTAATAGCGCACTTCGTTAGTGGTCCCGAACGTACGGTAACTGGTGTCATTAAATTTGCATAGAAATCTTACTAAATTAGTTCACGACGATGCGTTGAATTTCAATAGTTGTTAGAAAATAATGTTTTTTTAAGATATTTTATTGTTCGATATATGAAATGTTTTTTAATATGAAAATAACGATAACGTCTAATATATCACATGAACAATATGTAACCCAAAATGTGGTTGAAAAATTATTTAAACAAACAAAGCAAAGTTTACAATTTCAATATCTTATTAATGATTTAGTTTAGTCAACTAACTTAAAGTTTTTCTAAAGTAATTAGATGTCAGGAGAATTGGAACACAGACTGGTCTAATTTAATCCAAATTAGCTCTGAATGGTCTGCACATAGCATATAGCACTCTCACGATTGTCCCCCGTGTGCAACGATAAGAACAATATTAGGTACGTTCTGTACTTAGAGCTATCGCGATTCACGAGAACAATAATTTCTGTTCCGCAATAAAGTTTATCGATACCCTTATTAAATTTAATATTAGCACACGACCTCGCTCTTGACGCATTTCGATGTAAAGATGATTTAATATCATTTCCAGGCATTTTATACTTATACTTTATATAAAGCAGAAGGATTTTTATTCTTGTATATATTGATACACCTCAAAACTACTAGGCTGATTTCATTTTTCTTCTTTAGTATTAAAAATTAGCGTTATCTGTGAGTTTTTTTTATTTCATGCGGACAAAGTCACGAGCAGCAGCTAGTGTGTAGTGTAAGCTGATTTAAAATGCTAAAATCATTGATGTAATTGTTCTCTCATCATCCTACTGTAAGAAAACAATCTACTGATTGCCATTATGTATTTAACAATGTTTTTTGCATGACGTGAAACATGAGAATAAAAATAAATGTAACATGTAAAATGTATTAGACATCGAAAAGAAAATATAGATACATGTGATTAATTATTACCAATTTCATGCTTCATAAAACTCACCAGTTAGTAAGAACACTGTCATAAAATGTCTATTATAATTACTAAAATATTATCTTGACGCCAAAAGCGATCTAGCAAATAACCTAAAATAATAATACATTTCCGCGCTATGTTTAATTTTAATTATGCTAATTATCACAAATATTAAACACCAAGTTGATAGACAAGTTGTTGGTCAAAATATTAAAATAGAATATTAATATTTATTGTTTGCTTCGGCTTGTTGAATTACGAAATACATAATAATTTGCTTTTTGATATGATTTACAAAAGAATGTAAATCTTCCTTAGTATAAGCATATCTATAGTTCTATACTATTATAATAAAGCGTAAACACACACTGCTTAGTTGCCTAAGATGTACAGCAATTACAGCATATTTATGAATATTTTTTTTTAATGAAAAGTCCTATATTTACATCACGATTTAGGCTATATATTTTCAAGCCATTAAACTTAGAGGGTAAAGATTTTGGATAAAAAAAGATACTATAAGTTGCTGTCAATATCAAGGAAACAAGACTGTCAAGGTTTGTGATGTCATGTCATTTTGACATTTGTAATTGAGAATTTGACAGATGTAAATAAAAAAAAATCATAATTTCATGCGGTTGAAGCCGCACGGGAACAGCTAGTATTCAAATAACAATATTGTTGTTAGAGGCTTAGTTTGTTATATTTTTGCAGCAATATAATTTTAGTGCAGGCGCACACCTTTGACTAAACATACGCATACTGTTATGCGATTGTCGATTGTTTCGCAACCAACTCAACTGTTTAGTTGCACAACTAAAAATCGAGTAGTGTGCGGACCCTCATATAAGCTCATAGGAAGAGATTAAACTGTTGTTCGATAGTTTAGTGTTGTGCGCACGCTCTTAAGATTTTGCAGTGTTTCTACGACAGCAGGTATGTTCTATAAATTGGTCCGGTGTAGATTTCTGTCTTATATTTATGTATGATGATATTAAATTATACAGAGAGCTGGAACTAACGCTAGCTTGTTCTGGTTACACATTATCTGCATGTAATGCTATCCCGTAGGCGTCTCCGAATAGAGTTCAAAATATGTTCCCATGTTCTGTTATCTAAAGCATTAAAAGGTTATCGATTTACATTAAACTGTAGGCGATCTACAACGTACAGATAATCAAGGTGACTTCAGCGCCATCATCTTTCCGAGGTCAAGCCTCGTGAATATCTAACAATCGTATTCTATATCTCCGAACTGTTATCAGATATTTAAACCTCTGTAAGTACTGTTGGAGTTGCCTCCATTGCTCGTTGAATAATACGAATTTAGAATAGACATTGCGTACAAAAATTCATTAATTATTTTTAATCCGTGGATGTCTAAGGTTTAACAGAGGTTGAAGCTCTATCACCAACGTTCACTGTCCTGCAAACTGTGATGTAATATCAGTAGTTGATATTATTCATAATTAAATATACATCTATGTCTATACTAATATAATAAATCGTTAACACACTACTGTGTGGCGTAGGATGTCAGCAATCACTGCATATTTTTTAAATAGTTGTTTCTTTAATAAAAAGTCCTAGACTTACGACAGGCTTTAAGCTATAGGTTTTCACGCTATTAAACTTAGGAGGAAAATAAATTGGATAAAAACTCTCCTGTGAGACTAAAAACTACGAGCTGTCAACATTAAGGAAGCAATTATTATGGAAACGGTTGGTACAGATTGATATTTGCAATTGCGAATTTGACAAATGTAAACCATAAAATAAAGTTTTTATAATTTTATGCGGATGAAGCCAGGCGGAAACAGCTTGTTTAACAATGATATTAAGAATCATTAGGCCACCGTTTGCAATTTGTAACATTGTACCAACAACTCGTAAAATATTATAACTATATCAGTAATATTTCGTATTTAATTACATTTTAGATGATTAACAAAATACCTAAATGGAACGGCTGTGATAAGATTCTCTGTAATGAAGTGATTTGTGTTTTATTGCCCTCCTCGTAACTGCTGGAGTTGTCTTGTTACGTAAAACTGGATTGGATTTCATTTAATTCATCTACTAGATTTCGAAACTCAAACAATTTATAGCGTCTATAATTGTAATAGTTGATTAATTAGTAATTAGGTAGTAAATTAGTTTATAGAAGGATAATTTACTTCTTTTACTATAGCACTTTAAATGAGATAATATTCATCTATACTTAACTATATCTATATCTATATCTATATCTATATCTATATATATCTATACTTATTATAATAAAGCGTAAACACACAATTCTTTGTTGCCTAAGATGTCAACAATTACAGCATTTTTTTAATAATTCTTATTTTAATAAAAGCCCTACACTTACGGCACGCTTTAGGCTATATATTTCACGACATTAAACTTAGGGTGTTTATATTTTGGATAAAAACCCTAATGTGGGAAAGAAACCATAAGTTGCTGCCAACATCAAGAAAGCAAGGTTGTCATGGTTTGTCATAATGTTATGTCATTTTGCAATTGATAATTTGACACATGTGAACGATAACATAAAATTTTCATAATTTTATGCGGATGAAGTCGCATGGGAACAGCTAGTAGAAGGATAATTTACTTCTCTAACCATAGCAGCTAAATGAGATGTGATGTTTAGTTTTATTTTTTTAAATGCATTCCATAAAATTTGTATCTAAACTTTAAAGGAAACATAAATCTAACCATTATTCATAACAATGCATAACGAAATTTAAAGCAAATGTTTTCCTTGCAGTAACATTGCTCTTATCGAAGTTTTATTGCAAACAATTTTAGAATCAATTCACTGGAATGTTTTATTTTATATTTCTTTGGTACAAAATGTAGGAAAATACTTCAATATTGATATAAAAATATGCTTATTTTCTACTTTACTTATTTATTTGTTTGTTCGTGCAAAGCGCATGATTACTTGACTGGTAAGTTTTAAGTTAACTCAATGAGAATATGTAAATAACTAGAAGTACATAATTCGTATTTATTGCACAGGTGAAAAAGTATTCAATAGACAGAAGTTTGAAAGTTTACTTCAGAAATACATGAAACCAATTAAAAAACTATCAGGTAACTATATTGAGTAATTAGTAACTAAAAAGTATCAAAAGCAGAAAAAAGTAAAAATTTACTATGAAAGTATTGAAAAAAAAACACTAAACACCACACAATCTATCATTAAGTTTTCATTTTACTGTAGCATTAAGGACCTGTCCCACCAAATTGTAAATTGTCTGATCAGAATCCAACGTTTTAAACATGTCATTGAAATATTGGATTTCGTTTCCTTATCTGACAGTGATGTAATTTTTAAACTATCTGAGCCTCTATCAGCCAGTGGTGGGATAGGCTCTTAGAGTCGCAAATTTGTCACTAAGTGAGGCTTTACGTCGATTTATATTGTTTGTTATTTACTATATATTTATGGTGTGCCAGTAGCTCACCTTTAACACCGAAAAAACACAAAACCCGTTTTTTTGTACTGTTTTCATATTCCATTATAACTGGATTCTAGGTATCATTAGGTAAATAACAGATCAAAATTTGTTTCAGAACAATTTCCGAATCGCGAGATAGAACTGCAATTTGAAATAGATGGGAACAAAGGTCACATTGTAGCATCGCCTAAGTCAAAATATGTTCGTTTACCTGCTGCACTAATTCGTAAGTTCTTTCGATATTTATAACATAACTAGCTTTTGCCCGTGACTATTTTTATTTACAGCTTATTTGGCTTTTTTTATTTACAGCGCAGTTAAACCCGGTTTCTGGTAATTTCTTGTGTTATTTTATTATTTTTAAGTTGAAATGCTTTATTTCATGTATTATTTGTTAACATTTTTTTTTTATTTAAACAGATGTTAGCACGCCTAATATTTTGTCATTGACAACTAACTCAGTTCCAAGTATGACAACAATGAAAGGTATTTTTTAACAATTTATACTCTAATTATGGCCGGTTTTTCAGCTACGTTTAACTATTCGTTAGAGTTTTTGGTTCAATAACTTTTTAAATGCGATTCCGAAATACGTAACTTGAGTTTCGATCCGTTGTAACATAGATGAACCTAACACTAATGAATCCCTAGGTAATAATAAAATAAGCAGAAACTTCAGAAACCCAGCATTAATCAATTAATTTGAAATACTTCTTAGTATAGCCTTTTTTAGAATCTTTACGCCTCAATACCTGAAAAAATGTACATTTAGAAATTTAACATTGTGCTTCAAAATAAATACAATTTTAAGCACATTATGAAATGAGTAAAATTTAAAATCTAAATATCTAAGTACATGTTAAATCTAAGAAAGAGAAAAATACAAGGATTCTAAAAAAAGCACTCCTTCAATGAAAATTACCATAATCATTTAATTATAAGTTAATTTGTATGAAATAACGATTTTTCTTACAGATATTATCTACAAGGTCGGGAGTAGTTTTAGTAATAAAAATAATAACGTTGGAGGTAAGTAGAGTTAGCGAAAAATTAATTTCAATAGATCAGCGCCATCTAGTATCCAATAAGAGAAAGTGAAATTTATAACCTATTGTTGCAGACCCAGATCAAAAGCTAATATCATTGGGAGAATTGAAGAAAATATTAGATGAATATGACAAAGAAGGTAAGTTTAAAAAGGCAAACCCACATACATGTTTTTATTTAATTTGCATATAATTAATAATTATTTCGTTAATATTCCTAACAGCTAAAAGAGATGGTGACGAAAGACATCCTTCACTTAAGAAAGATCTCTGTTTAGCATTAGGTAATTATGTTAAATCTAAGTTAAAATATGTACTCAAACATGTACATATAATAAACTTGCTACTTACCTATATGAATGTCACAACATATCTCCAGAACGGCTCAACAAATTTCGCTGAAATTTGACATAGATACTATGTAGAGTATACTCTGGAAGATATATATACAATCGGACTTCAGACGGAGGCAGGAGAAAGGGAGGAAAATAAGGGAATTTCAGATACTAATATCCGTACGTAGATCGGGGCCATAGTGTTAGTATAGTATACTCTGGAAGATGTCGTAGGCTGTTATTTTTTTTAATTCCGCCCGGACAGTGGTGCGATAACTAGTGCATGAAAGAGGCAAATTCAATTTAAACTGATCATTTATTAAATCGCTTTTATATGTTTTAATTTATTTATATTAGTTAATAATAATTCTAATACTAACAGTGTGAATTGCCTATCGATTACAGGAATGAAATATGGTCTAAGTAAGTGCGAACAATTATCTATAATCAATTAAAAGTGACATTGAATTGTAAATAACAGTTTGTGATAAATATTTTTTTTATTTAGAATGTGACGATAGTACTGCGGAGAATACGGGAGACTTAAGATCAGTAACAGCGAAAAGTGGTAACTTTCGTAAGATTTTGCAAATTTTAAATGAAGGTAATTATATATTGTTATTAGCTGTTGCCCGCGATTTCGCCCGTGAGAAATTAAAGTATAGTAAAAAATTTAGCCTATGTTACTCAATTATTACGTAGCTGTTTAAAGGTGGAAAATTTTTTAAAACGACCCAGTGATTTTTAAGAAAATCGAATACATACAAAAATACAAATCTTTACTCTTTATAATATAGAAGAAGATTAACACTTTTGTCCTATGACTTTGTGTGTTTATAATCACGGATCCGTTCTTTTTAGGAGAAGTGGTGGAACGCAATACTTTCAGTGGAAGCAGTAAAGAAAATTTATATTGGTTTAAAATAAAATTCCCAAAATAATGAAAAAAAAACTAATCTATTTCTTACTTATCTATAAATTAAAAATAAATATTAGTTACCTTTGCTCTGTGTTACTCTGTGTTTACAATTTTAACGTTTTTTGATAAAAATGAAAATGACCGCAAATGATAATCGCAGGCTACCATTGTCTGAACAAATGTACAGTCAGCCGCATAAATACGTAACTATTTACAAAAGTTTAAAAAAAAGTCATGAGAGTACTTAATCAAACATTTTAAGATATATAAATGCATATTAATTAAAAACTAAATATATTTATAAGTTTCAGAACCTTTGTAAATGTATACTTATGCTGACGGTACAATACGTATTCTAATCTTATTATATTTAACCAAAACAATGATAGATATATTTTTAAACAAGTGCGTCGACAATGGAAAATTACGTTAATACAAAGAACATAAACATATGTATGGTCATTTAGTTTAAGAGAGTAACATTTAACACATATTAAACAAGTGAAGGCCGCAATGACACATCGTCTGTCGAAACAATGTCAGAGAGCTCACTAAATCAAACAAAGAACAAATTAAACCAATCAATTACTTGTACAAGAACTATTATTTAAGCTTGACCTCTGGCTCTTCGAGCTTTTAAAAATTAACTCGAAAGCTCTTTTTGACGCTTGAGTGCTGATCATTTTGCCTCATCTAACATCTGTTTACAAATTAACCTTGGTTTTACTATTGTATAATATTAAATGATTATTATATTTAGAAGATCAACAGGGTTGATAAAATATGTTGTATTTTTCTATTGCTTGATCGGAAAAGGTTAATGTATTCAAATTTAAAGTACGATTGTCTCGTATATCAATATTACAATGTTTTAATAAAATTAATTATGATTTTATATCTTTGATTGTACATGAAATCAATAGATCAATCTATACTTCTATACTAATATAATAAAGCGTAAACACACACTACTTTGTGGCGTAGGATGTCAGCAATCACAGCATATTTTTGAATAATTCCTTATTTAAAAAGCCCGATACTTACGACACGCTTTAGGCTATATATTTTCATGCTATTAAACTTAGGGGTAAATAAATTGGAAAAAAACTACCTTCTTGTGGGAAAAGAACCATAAACTACAAGCTGTTAACATTTAGGAAGCACGTTTATTATGGTAACGGTAATTATGAAGTTTGTAATTGAGAATTTGACAAATGTAAACAATAAAATATTTTTTTTATAATTACATGCGGATGAATCCGAACGGGAACAGCTAGTACTACAATTAAAAGACGTTTATTAACAAGCTTTAGAATGCGTTAGTAATGATTCTTAAAATGTATCTTTAAACGGCAAAGATTTAGGTTCAAACTATTGGCATTTTTTGGTGAAGAATTCGATATTCAATTTAGCCTATTAAGATTACATAACTAAAAAATGAGTATTAGTGATATAATATTCAGATGTAATTTGCTTTTTCTAATACAAGTCTCATATATATATTGGTGACAACTATATTTAACTTTTGAGTTTTTTTAATATGTTGTGAATACAGGTCATGTTACGTAAGCCAGATGAATACTTTAGTAAAACGTGAAACACACAAATGACCTCCGGAGCTTAGATACTTATCTAATCTGTTCCTAGACAGAATAGCGTACTTTGCAATTAAACTATTAGCTAAAGGACTTAAACTAGACACTCGGTACAGCGTTCTTTGTTCTAACTATAGATAAAATGGAATCATTTAAATATTCACTATACAAATGTTTACGTCTAATGCTGGGTTTCTGAAGCTTCTATTTATTTTATCTTTATAACTAGTGATTCATTAGTCTTAGGTTGACCTGTGTTTTTACAGAGTAAAACTCATGTTACGTAATTCAGAAACGCATTTCATGAAATTATCGGATAGTTAAACGTAGCTGGGAAACCGGCCATGAGATGGTGAAAATCTAATATGTTCGACGTTACTGAAATGGATTTACAATGTTTATAAATGATGCAATATTTTATAAACATTTTATTTTATTTCTTGCCTAGTGTGGGCATCACCAGATTAATCGTATATTAACCACAATTTGTGTTCAATCTTTTAGTTGATATAACTGTTATTGTAATTGTTAATCTCTTGTTTTTCAAAAAAAAATATTTCTATTTCTATTTCTATAAGAAACTACTTATTTATTTTGCCTATTATATTATTTTATACAATTTTAATTAAACGATTATGGATGTTTACTTTTACGGTGTAAATATGTTGAAAATTAAAGTATTTTTGCACCCAGTAACTAACAATATTTTTCAATAAAAGCAGCCAAACTTTCTTTACATCAAATAACTAAAAATTGAAAAAAAAATGTACCAAAGTTCTTAATTACTACTACGATTGATGTTTTGTCAGTTGTAATTTGGCTCGAGCAGCCAAATATTGAAACGAATCTAAAAAACCTCGCTTCTCAAGTGCCGATCACAATCCAACAGACGCAAAAACTAATGAAATTTGGAGTTATTGCCTTAAATGAAAACATTTAATATGCTGTAACACATTGAAATGTCGTTCCAGTATGCAGCCGTGAGTCTTCCATTCAACAACAAAAGTAAATAATAATTATATCAATTAAAATCAAATCTGTACAAAGATATTTTTAAGCCGTGTTATAGAATCAATCATCACGTACACAGCGACAAAAAAATCCTATTTTAATTGACCTCCCAGCTTGAGGTCTAGTTATTTTAATCTCGTTTATAGTTAACGACTTTGCCGTAATAATAGTGTTGCCGACACGCCAATTTACTCTGACCCTTTGAACCTATCACATTTGAATAGCCGATGTCAGTTAAACAGAGACTTTGAAATTTTATAGAGCGCCAACTAAACTGGTCGGTATAGTCGTACAAAGATGAAGGAAAGTTTAGCTGCTTACTGAATTGCTCATTGCTAATAATGGCGCATAGCCTTGGCATTCGGGGTTGTAAAGGTCTTTGTAATTAAAAATATTACTTAAATTTAATGCATAGGATGTTGCACTTGTGTAATAAAAATGCAATAAATCAATGTAATGTTAGCTGAAATGTTTTCCTGATTTTAGTCGGACACGTTATTTTGGTAACATAGAGCATGCGGACACCTGAAACTAAACTATTGAACAACTGTTTAGTCTCGCTTTGATTCCTATGTTTACATGGTGCACACACTAATTTAGTTGTGCAACTAAACTGTTGATTCGTTTGCAAAACAATCGACAATCGATGAGATAATTTAATCAAAGGTGTGCGCCCGCTCTTATCATATTTTATGATGTGACAAGAGTAATGACTTCTCAATGCTAAGATTAACATTTCCAAAAAGGCAATGCTGCTATTTAGAGTAGGCGAGACATCTCACATAGAGCGGTGTGCGTAAATCAGGTTGTCTGAATACTGTATCATTTTGTGAGAACTCTATTGCAGAATATCAATATCTTTTCAATTGAATGCCAATTATATACGGTACGTGAACATAAATACGTGATAATCCCATATTAATTGCTCGAATTTTAATTCAGTATTTTAGTAGATGATGTTGCCTTGGTAATTATTTGCAATAATTCCGTCTCACGGTCGTTCGTGCATGAGGAATTTTTCTCGATGTCCGTTCTTTTTCTTGATTTATATAGCAAATAGTTTTTTGTCGGATATTATTTATTTTGTCAATTTATTGTGTAATTAATGTTTATAAATGTAATGTACTGTTTTTTTAGGACAGAAAATGACTTATTTATATGCTATAAATCGTATTTCTACATAAAATATGTAGTTAATAATTTGTAGTAATATTTAAAAAGATCTTGGGTAAAACGCACAAAGTCAGTATATTTTTCTTTCAAATAACAATTAACTATTTTTTGATTAATATTAGGGTTGATACCTTCAGGACTTCAGCTTATGTAAATAGTAGATTTAATAAGGATGGCTTCACTATCATCTCCTTTAAAACACTCCATAAATATAACGAAGTCTAAAGACTACAAGTAAACATCAATTCAACTAACGTGTATAAGCCTTCATATTTTAGGGACTCAGACCCAAAAAGGACATCGGTACAGATGGCCATGCTTACTTCAAAATTATAATACAATTCGACTGTGAGTGAAATATTAACAAACTGCACCAAATGAATTTGCCATAATAGGAGTGCTACCACAACGTCCGCCACACAGCGCCCCGCCGTGGCCACACCATAACACGAAGTTAATATCGGGAGCCGAATTGAACTTTAACATTTCCATATAGAGCTACGATGGTCTAGACTTTCAACATAAACGACCAATTTACAGATCTCCGCTGACTGGCCAGTGTTTTAAAGTGAACTATCTCAATTAGCGTCTCGATAAGTGACCTCGCCGTTTCGTCGGATAACACCGGGAAGATTGCTGCTGCAGATATAGGGTTAAGTGTATTGAAGCGTTCACGTTACTATTAGGGCGTTTCAACAAAAACATGTAGTATATTTTATTTAAATTGCGAAAAATTTAACCTGACTTCACTTGTGTGAATAAAAAAAACTGATGGGGTTACGTGCGATTCCAGATCATAATTTATCTACGTATACTACAAACACCTATATCATGTAGTTATAAACATCTTTTCCTCCAAATTTTCGCAATAATTATTTATTAGTCATTTTACCCTCGTTGCATATATATTTTGCTTATAAATACTTCTCGTAACTAGTTATAATTTTCATAAATCTAATTGCGATTTTATGATTTATGAAAAAAATACTTCTACACTACCGACTATCGACATGCATGGGTTTACTCGACCGGCAATGTCACGTGTCGTGTCGCCTGTCATGCAAACTGCAGGTATGAATAGAACAACAGAAGTTTCGAGCACGGGTCCAACTTCGTCTACAAGATCGTGTGCTCTACTTCCTTTCGTACTTCGCTTCCGTTACGTCATCGTTACAATTATAAATGTTTAAGATGTTTTTTTTTATCAGTTTTCCAATTCCAGTCGCATATATTTCCGTCGCAATCTATTCCAAAATTGATTCGTAATAAAGTAAGTTTCCTTGTAATAAAAATTTAACGAACAGGATGTTTATGTCTCATTCGTTTTTATTTCAAATTAATAATCTATGCATTGTATCCGCGTGTTCGAGCATGACATATCTTAATCTACAACATTAAAAAAATGACAGCCAATTGCAAATGACACTTGTACTGCATTAGGATTATCGGACAGTATTTAAAAATCCATCTAATTAAAAAAATATTCAAAGTATCAAAACGGTTTGAGCAGTGTACAGTCGGCAAATAACAGAGCGGGCGTGCCGGGCGGCCGCGCCTTCTTAGCGCACGCGTGCTGACGCTACAGACCGACCTATTTTTTATTTCTTAATAGGTTAGATCGCAACTAGAAAGATAAACTCTGATAAGGAGTTAGCAAAATTGATTACAAACAACGGTCTCAAGGTTCCTCGTGTTTTCGTTTCCATTTTTGTCGTTTGCATATTATGATAGATGCCCTTGTTCAAGTTAAGTTCGTGTCTGTTTTTTATTTCTTATTTACATGATGAATTACTTGTTTTACAACCTAGTAGTCCGATATGAGTATCGTAAACCTTTTTATTGTGACATTTTACCGGGAAAAACCAGTCCACTAAGAATATTAAAAACATCTTAACTTTTTTTTATTATACGAGTTGATTTCTGACTACAAAGTTTTTTAATGAAAAAGGTCATTTAAGTTACCCTAAAGCAGTCAAGGAATAAAATAAGGGCAAGGTATAGGTAAGTTAAGAGATTAATTTTATTATTCACCAATTTTTATACCAAGAAGTGCGCAGTGTTCGTCGTTGTCACCCCAGACTATACCGTCCAGAGTAAGCAAATACTCAAGAAATGTCAAGAGCATCCGAAATTGTACACGAATGCATAGATGTATTAATATAGAAGAAGCGAGCAAAGAGGACCAAATGGAAGTCTCGTCCTACCTCTCTGTGTTGCGGGTGTGAGTTTATCTGTAATTACAACATTTTAAACTTATCTAGGATATATTTAGATTATATAGATTATATAAAATTCAAATTATCACAGACTATTAAATGACCTACCAATAAATTGAATCAAAATAAACCACAATCACCTACAATCATTTTTGAATAGATTTAGCAGAACAGTATCCGTTTGCAATAATAGGCTTTATCAATGAAAAATCAGATTTAGTTATCGCAAGCACACAATGAGCCGGATTCGAGCTAATAAATACCAGTAACTGACTACAAATTAACTATTACACAAGATGTAATCTGAGTTATTTTTAATTAGAACTTCGATAAGTATAGTCGCGTAAAATAAATAAAAAAGACCAACCAAACTGTAATTATTGTTATGCATGATTATGTAAAACGAGATAAGTTCTACTTTCAGTTATTTGCATAACGCGTTGTTTTAATCCGTTAATTTACGTGTTTTTTTTTTAATAAATTGCCTGTCTCTTTAATTATTTTGACCACTTTTGACCTAGAAAGGACCTTTATTCACTATGAGTGAAAGGTAGCCAAGCCCCTGAACCCAATTAACTAAAAATATTGAGGTCCTATCGAATGAAAAAATTTTAGTTAAAAACCGCTGAAAATTCTTAAGGTCAAATATTTTATATGCGAGTATTGCGATAAAGGTTCATAAATCAATATTATTAAATGTATTAAATAAAAACCATTAACGTGTACATATTGTACAAAAAACTAGTATTAAAATAAAAATAAAATCATCTACCAAGTATTAATAAAACGACGATAAAATGGTGCCAGATAGGCTGACGGTTCTGTCGGGTTTTTCTTGGTGATAATGTGCTTTTTGTTGTCTCCATATTATACAAACCATATAATATCGAAATGTAATCATAATTAAGATGTTTTCGGATGACAGTATCGTAATGAGGCAAATTTAGCTAATATGATAAAGTTAATATTTATTTACGTTAACTTGAATGATTTTCTATAACACCATTTTAGAGTGAGTTATCTAAAAAGAGTTGGTTTTATGGTATTTTTGACTTTGTCACCAAGTCGAAGATGTTTAAATAACATTCAGTTTCTGTGTGTATTTCTTTCCATGATGATTACGAATGTACAGTTACACCAACAAGTTTTTGATATATCGTAATCGATCGCCTTACTTTTTCAAGTTATCGTTGTTTTAAGAATTTGTATAATTCGAGTGAAAGATCACTTCATGAGGTCAGACCGTTCTCTGTACAAAATGTTTATTATTCTCGTTTTACTTGCATGTCTGTAACCATTTGCTCCCGTTTTAATATAACCTTGTGGAGAATTATAAAATGTTAAAAAGTCAACTTATTGCCGCCAAATAATTCTCAGGCTTCGTGTCCGGTCACATTTTTTTAAAGTTGTAAGCAGTAATTAAATGCGCAATGTCGCGGAGGCGTACCACCCTTCAACTCAGTCGACTGGTTTTCCTTTACGATTATTAGGAAGGCCGAAAATCATCTGATTTTAGTACAACTTTCTCCTGAATTTATTAACTTTACATTGGCACTGAAGTAATTTTTTAAATTCATTTCGTGTTGATTTTAATTATTTTATTCGAAATTGTAAGGTGGTCAACTTTCAAAATTTAAGAAACGAAAACCAAATTCTATCAGTGATCAAAAAGAGAGTGAGGTGAGATCTGAGTGAGGTAATGACACGGAGATGATGATAATGCAATTTGAAATAAAATTAAATAGTAATAAACAGTCTCAATCCACAAGAGTGCTCTAAATTAGTGTCGCGACGCCAGCAGTACGTACGCAATTTAAAACGGATACATCAGTTGTAAGCGATTGCTACACATCGCCTGGAAAGTGAAAGCACAGGACAACGAATCCAACTTACCGAAGTAGCGCACTTTGTATACCTTACACAAGCTGTCTAACAAATCTGTAATTTAATTGAAACAA
Source organism: Papilio polytes (assembly GCF_000836215.1). NCBI lineage: Eukaryota > Metazoa > Arthropoda > Insecta > Lepidoptera > Papilionidae > Papilio > Papilio polytes. The sequence goes on along the minus strand of NW_013525013.1, from coordinate 3,085,614 downwards.
TGAAGAGTTTATATGAAAATATGGTCAACGATATGTAATCATCAGCTCAATAAACCATCCCCGTTAAACGGTTCGATGTTAATTCTGAGTTAGAGGTGAAATAAGGTCATTGTTAACCACGGTTGACTGGTGTGAGTTAGTTAACTTCACACGTATCTTTGAAATTCAGATGTGTTCAGGTTGCGCGTAAGAACGTCAGATAAAACGTAAATATTATTACCGAAAAACAAATTGATACATTTGTAGACGTGCAGATTATAAGTCAAGTTCTAAAACTTTTTGGAATTGGAACTTTGTCTAATCCTAACCTTAGAAAATCCAAATTATAGCACCTGTCTCTGTCAAGCTGACTGATGATTTAATTTAAAAAAAAATGGTTACGATCTTAAAAAAAATTAAGTCATAATTTGTGTCCTACGTGTAAGTTGACAGCTAACTCTGACGTAGTGGAGGTCGTTTGAAGGCAGGAAATTTATAAACCTCTGGGACCTTACCTTCAACTGCAATTTTTACGCAAATTCCTTTTATTTTTTACAATCACTATGCACTGTGCTTCCTATATTTATATGATAAAATTACATATGTATCATATGTAAATTCTTTAAACTTATTATGTCTTTAATTATTTGTTACCTCATAATTGGTTAATTTGACCTTTTTGACTTTTATAAACAACTAATGGTCAAGGTTACGGGAGTGCACTTGATGCGGGGGGTACAGCGGGCATCGAGGCAATCGATGGGGGAGGCCTATGTCCAGCAGTGGACGGCCTAAGACTGTTAATAAAGTAACTAATGCTGGGTTTCTGAAGTTTCCATTTAGTTTGGATTTACCGCCTTGTAATCAGCGTTAGGCTAACTTATGTTTTAACGGAGTGTAACCGAATTACAATTAGAAACGCATTTCAAGTTATTGAATCACAAACACTAACGGTTAAATTTAGCTGGGAAACGGCGAGTAATACACATAACTAATTGTACGTTCTTTCTTGAATTAACACAAAACTTCCAAATTAGGAAATCATCGAAAGGTTAAATAATGTGACAAAATTCTGCACTATAAAACACTTTAATTAGTATGCAAGTTTAGTGTTCTTAAAATCTGTTCAGGGTTATTATGATATCCATCTGTGTAGGTAGCAGATTGCTTTATGGTTCACACTTTAAGCTGAGAATAATTTTCAGAAAACTACTTCCTTATGTACAGCATTTAAAACCACAAACTTGGTCGTAAAATGTATGTTTCTATTTAGACACGTTTAAGTATATTTCACAGTAATATAATACGATTGATTTCGAACGAGTTAGTTTAATTTTAAAAACTACAAAATGTTTTTTTTTATCTTATAATTTATCACCAATTTTTGTTTTCATAGAAAATATTGTAAAGCTAACAACGAGTCAATCAAATTAAAAACCCAATTATTTAGATGATCCATATTTCGTATACAAAACACAATCTAAGGTCATATTTGAATATAAAGAAAGAGAAACTTTGCGTGATCAAACGGCATTGTACAGAGGAACGAATTACTTTGTTCAAATGTCTGAAATTATCTCAATCAGAATCAATGCAATTTGGCATCGACCGGCACGTGCTTGTTGACTGTTGACTCAACACGGACACGACCTTCAAGTGCCCATTCGATTCACATTTCAATATTTGAAAGATGCTGGCTGTTAATGGATATTGTCTTTGATTATGAGGAATACTGGCCTCTAACTAGATCGTTTATTTTTGCACTAACTTTCTATCTTTGAAGTTTGTTTGTAGTCTAAGGTAACAGTTAAACTATTTTAAGGTCCTGTCCACACCAAATTGCTAATTGTCTGATAACAATCTAACGTATAAAATATGTGATGGAAATATCGGATTTTGTTACCTTATCTGACAGTGATGTCATTTTTAAGCTATCTGACCCTCTATCAGCCAGTTGTGGGACAGGCCCTAAACATATAACATTTGTTTACAACTTTTATGGAGGACATAATAGCGACTCTTGTGGAACTCTCTGCGCAACTACGATCCTAATAGATTGGATTCAGTGTGGTTCATTAACATATTGATTCAAGTTAAAGACAAAAAAACATTCTAATTCTAGACTTACAAGAAAAACTGACGAAACTATTTTATTTTTTGCACGTTCAAACATCTCCCTACTTAGAACCTGCACGAACGTCGATCACTATATTGTAATATGGTCGTTTGATTATCGATTCGATTATATTTTTTTTAATTTAAATAGTACAATGAAGCTATTCAGCCAGGTAGGTGGAGTTCGATAGCAAGATTGTTTATCTGCCACTCGTTTTCACTGCTCGTGAACGGCCGACATCTTAAGGTCATAGCAAAATTAAAAGTGTTTTAATATCTGATTACTGAAGCTTATTATGATTTGAAATAGGTGCCTACACAAAGCTTCCTGTCGCTTGACGGTACTTCAATATTAAAACCTTCTTCGACACAAGTCTCATTTAGTGTTTTATGAACAGGAAAAAAATGTACAATTTACACGGAATAATACAGCGTAGATAACTGGTACACTTATTGTATCATTATTCAATTTCATACCAATTTGCTAGAAATGACAAAGATGGCGAATGTCGTAAAAATTATTAAGAAAAGAATCTGAAAGCGTTCTCCAAGATTAATTTTACTATTGTGAAATGAAATGATTTCGAAATGTAAGTTACATTTTTTACTTAATAGAGACTAAGTAGAATCAATTTAAAAAAAGAATACCAACCCAAGATAGATTAGAATAAGGACAAGATGATGATGATATTGACGACGATGATGATGATGATGGTGATAAAAGCTTGTCTGATGATATGGCCAGCAATAATTCTTCGATGCTTTTTTTTAAATCCTGTCTAGTCTGCCAGTGACTTCTCCTGGAATACTCTCGTTTGTGTTTCGAATGAAATATATCGGTACTATCTTAGTTTAGTGTCCGAGACGAGAACTCGATTCAATATTCGCTCACATTGGGACAGGTGCGCTGCACTTACTCGTAGATAAGAGGTGGAAAGTAGGCTGCGGTAACTTGTCGATTATTTATTTAGATAGACATTTATGTTACGGTCTACAAGTGTACATATGTATGCTTACACAATTTCATTATATCTATATTGCGAAAAATTTAGTTCTTTGAAATCTGCTGATAATATAACTGTTACTAATAGTTATTTAACATAAAATTCTTGTCTTCAGTTACTACGCAAAAAAATATGTATCAGAAATTAATGTAACAGTACCTCATAACTAATTTTTTTGTCCCGGCACGTGGCATAACTGTGCCCCCTGTCAAAGAAATATGAAAGTGTTGTTCGTGAAATCAGTGATGCGTGGACATCACAATGTAACCTCACCGCGGTGACTAATTTTATTCTACCAGACATTGTCTACGATGTTATAAAATTAGTAATTACATAACACCTTAAACGGAATCTGAAAAATGATGAATGAATTTGAGAAGAGAATTAATTGTTGTGACTTAAAATGTAATCAGATCTTTAAGTAGTGAACTTTCGTTCATTAAAACATTAACGTCGTGCCACATTTGACAGATTAAAAAGCTTCAAAATGTTATTTTTGGGCAATTCCGTGGGTTCAGTGTGCGTTGGGTGCGGTGCATCGTGACGTCACGCGAGCCGCGGACTCCGATGCAGATCTAACGCCGCACAATTTGTGTGGCTCGTGCGCCCGCTCGCAGATAACGTTTGAATAATACATTCGCTCTCATTGTGCTCTACTTTATTGTATAACAACTATGTTCCAGTTGAACGTTAATTTAGGTATGGTATCTTCTAGTTGGCATTTCTAGATTGTGTTCTGCTGTGAGTGAATGCCCACAGCTGGAAGTACTTCAGGAAATATAATAGAGTTCAGGGAAGTCCTTTGATGCCATTCATATCTGGAAATTATTAACTCTCTACACTTTTTTTTGCTTTTGGACTGATGAGTGGGTTTATTACATTTCTAAATTCAATTATTTGAAATGGAATTTCTATTTTTGTTACATATAAAGCAAGAATGTATGCGATTTCGTATGGGTTACAATATCCCAATTTTATTCTCTCAGAAACCGTTTTATTATTTAAGTGGGTACATTGAAAATTTAGTAGATCCTATTATAGTTTAATGATTACATCTAATTGTATAATAATGTTCATTGTTTGTTCCTTGCAAACGCATTTACCCTTTAATGATGATGTCAGGCGACCTTGGGCCGTGTTCTTCGTAGCCGGAACCATTTCATAACAACTACCATTTCATAAAGGGTTTCATATTTTTCGTATGGGCTACTCTAATCGCCTAAACATAGAGTATACAAGACTAAAAACGCCTTCTACAATAATGTTTGTTTATAGAAACTTTAGATCTCGGCTTAAAACTAGGCATTTTATTCCGTGTCAGTTGGATCGAAGGAACAATTTTTGTTCAAATCTACGGTAAATTATAAAGTCCGTTTATAAAAAATTGTACATCATCAACTTGCCCTTATCCCTTATGGAGGGTCGGCACAGTATGTGCTGCTCTTCCATAAATCTGTATCAGCCGTCATATCTAAATCCTCTCCCTTAAGCATACCCTCTTTCATTCTCCATCCATGCTTTCTTGAATCATCCTTTATTGTGTAGCCATCCACATTCAATAAACTAACCTTAAAAAAATAATACATATTAATTTTATTTATACACACTTTAATAAACATAAAAATAAATAAGCATCGTTTATTTGTCCGGTTAAACCTGTAAACTTGTTTGCCTTACAGTTATAAGAACTTGACGGGTTTTGTTATGCAAATCTTTGTTTTGTTTCTTTATATTTTTGACATCAACATTACTTAATTCCTGTAATTGACATAATTGACGTTTCTTTTATTTCACTACCGTAGTAGCGAGGTTATACGGTTCTAATATTTGGTTACAATTCACTATAATCAGTACCTATATTAAACACGTGTAAAACCCATATTAATATATTTAAGAAAATTGCTTAGTTTCTGAAGTTCCCATATATTTTGTCATTACCTGGTATCAGGGTAAGGTTGATCTAACTGTAAAAGAAGTTAAAACTCGAGTTACGTAGTTCGGAAACAAATTTCTTAAAGTTACGGAACCAAAAACTCTAAAGAATGGATAATCGTAGCTGGAAAATCGGCCATAAGTATATTTTACAACTCAAGCAATCGTTTAGAAGTTATTTGCAAGAAACTTTTATATCAAAATACTTTTTAATATTACATTTTAATATCGTTTTTCATTTTAAATTAAAATGTAATAGAATGAGGTATCATAATTTTAAAATGAATTCCCAAAACAACATATCTAACAAAACATTAAATATTTCATCAGAATAATACTTATAGTTTTTTTTCCTGTCAATTTTTTCTTGTAACTCGACATCAGTTGCACAATAGTTACGTGCAAAAGTGTAATTACAACGGCCGATTGCCTTCCGTATGACAGTAACAATGAAATCGAATATCGAAAACGATCGAACTAGATTTCGGTCATTCATTATTCGGTCACGCAATTTCTGAACGCTTTTAAAACATCCAACTCGATTATTTGAACGGGATCAGTTAAGTCGAACTTGAATCACTATCTCATTTCACTTTTCATTGAGTAAAGTTAGACAAGATAAGTTAAACTTTGAAAGTAACAAAACATTTTTGTACTTACGTTTCTAGTAATATTTTATATACCTTTGTAGTGGTTTTCTAATGGCTACATATCTTTTAATACTTTAAGTAGTTCAGTCGTCGTGTGGAATTAAAAAAAAACAAAAGTAAGTAGCCCACGTGTTCTTCCAAACTATCCTGTACATCTATGCCAAGTCTCATCGTTTTCCGTTCAGTCGTTTAGACTATAAACTCTATCTAACAAACATCAATCCATCTATCTAAGCTTTCACATGTATAATATTCGTAAGAAATAAGATTATTCCTGTTTACGATTAAACGAATTTAGTATATTTTTTGGCAAGAATGTTAAAGGATCTGCACAGAATCTTATATAAAATTATTTCTTATTCAAATGAGTCATAAGGTCGATGTTTATTGGCCATGTTATTGACATATTTGTAACAAATTGCTCGCAGCTTGTTCAAGGTACTTTAATTTTGCAATAAGACAAGCTCGGGTCGTTCGTACATCGAATTTACAATACCTGTTATTACCCGATTTTTGCTCTGAATAATTTTCTAATGTAAATTATATAATAACACACGTACGGTTTACGGTCAGAAATTGCAACGAACAAATTTGCAGACTCTCGCTTGTCGTATCTGTTACATATCAACTCTAATCGAAATCAACACGATGAGACAATATATTATTGGAGCGTGTAACTCCATTTTAAGATTATAGTGATACAAACTTATCTGGCTCCTGAAACATGCGATGTCACCATGTTAGTTACGTTAGTAATAATCTTACTAATTATAAATGCGAAAGTTTAGATGGATGGATGGTTTTGGTACATTTTGTAGCCTAAACGGCTAAACGGATCTCCATGAAATTTGGCAGAGACATAGAGGATACTCTGGAAGAACACATAGGTTACTCACTTTTGTATTTTTTTAATTGCACGCGGACGGATACGTGGGCCAAAGCTAGTATTCAATATTTTAGACACTGAAAATGAAACACGAGGCGAATACAGCTGGACAAGGGCCTATTAATTTTTGGTGATGATATGATTTTCACGTTTTGGGTCAGATAAGTCAGTCGGACTATAATCGTTGAGTTTACTCCACGCATGTCATATTAGCATTAGTAAATGTCATAGTTCAAGCTTGCCTGGCTAGGGCTGGGCGCGTGTATCAGCCAAGCTATCAGTTGCTCAACTTATAAGTTAATAATTACAATGGATGGCTATTGTTCGCAGTGGCCGACCGGCCTCAACATCGCCGACCTTCAGGCGACTCAAGCGCACGATTTTTGACCATTGCTCCAAATTCTATAGAGTAGGTAAAGCCCCCATTTTAATAGCGTTTTTCTAAATATATTTGAGATTTACTACCAGGATGAGAAAATCTATAAAGTATTTAGACTATTTTTAATTTCTGATAAATAAACACTTTAAACTATATATTTTGATTGCTAATAATGCCTTACAAATGTCTAAAATGTGTTAATCTAAAGATGAGAAGTACATTCTTGGGGTATTTTTCAACTCTATGTTATATCAACACAAATAAACCGAGAATGGTTCGTTTAATATTGACACTCATTAGTCTATTTATTACCGCCGTAGATTGGTTATCTCAAATAACATTACCTACTGTTAATAACATAGTTAGTTCTTGTTTTGGTTGCGGTTTTTTATGTAATACCATCACATTGATTGTGATAAAATTAGTTGTTAATTCCAAGTACCATATTATGCTCAATGGAACACGTCTAACCGCATATATTATCAACAAAACTGAGTTATGATGGAATGATCGATCATATGACATAAATAATTTATTAACTCGTCTCGCCATAGATATTTCCAGATTCAATATTCACATATACCTTAATAGGGATTGAAATATACTTATTGTCTGTCATATTTGTAAAATAAAAAATAGTTTCTTGTGATAATAGTAGTATTAAGAGATGAAGCACGCAATTACGAGTTTCAAGTTATAAAAGCGCGTGCACAATTGTATAATCTATCGCACAATTGTTTAGTCGCGCTTTGATTACTACAAGCTTATATGGAGATGCCCACTGTACTCGTTTTTTAGTTGTACAACTAAAGAGTTGAATTAGCTGCGAAACAATCGACAATCGCACAACTGTTGCGAAATAGTTTAGTCCAAATTAGTCAAATGTGCTCCCTAAAATAATGATCGTAAGACACAAGTTCCTTACCAAGATTGGGTTGTTTGACCTGCCGATATTTCGGCATAAATGAATGCGCCATGTTTACGGGCTAAAGTCATACGATAGTGTGAAAAAAAAAAGAAAATCCTAGCTGCTAAAAAAATATTTTAGAAATTTTTATCTAAGTATGATTTATTTTGTCTCGTTTTTACGATTATAATTTTCATTAAGATGTACAATAAACATAACAAAAATAAATAATTATTGTTGATAAAACACATGAATTTTTAATTAAGATTTTTTACAAATCAAAAATAGACTAAAGTACCATGTTTACTGTTGATTTTTTTCTCAATGAAATATCCAAAGCGGTTAATGAAATCATTTGCAATTGATCCGGCATTAGTGTTAGATTTAATAAAAAAAACTTGTTACGGCCTTTTGATGTGATGACAGATTGTAATTAAAAGTATTCCATATAAGAAAAATTAATTAATACTAACTGAGGAAGTACCACTATACTTCATTCTAATAGCATTTATTACAAAATTAAAACATTTGTTTCTTATATGGTTATAAAGAACTTTAAAACAACTTATACTATTTTTATTTGTCAAAATTCATTCGAATATATGTTTTACAATCTAAAATATTTCTAGAAAAATGTGGACTGACAAATACACCATTAAAATTTAAAAAAAAAATCACCAACGATGGACACTCTGATCGTCTTTTTTTCAAGCACGATGAGAGAAATGGCAATTTTTGTGCACTTGTTTCGGCAATGGAAACACAGACATTTGCATACATAAAGCTAATAAACGACCTAGACATGACACAACCACAAAAATATTAACCACAATAAAGCAACTTAAGAAATAAGAAAAACAAAATAGGTATTTTAATTAACTTAATCTCAATGATGATCTCTTTAACTGATTGCAGAAAGATCAGATTAAAATATTCTGACCTAGAAATCCAGTACAAGACTCATTCCAGTGTGATAAATACTGGCACAAAGCGTTGTAACGTAACAACTTTTTAATTGATAAAAAATGTAATGCAGACAAGTTATAAAATAAAATACAAACGAATGTAAATTTTAACATCAAACCACAAGGTCTATTATCGCATGTTCGTAATAAAATAAGCGTTTAGCATTGTCTTTAGCGATATGAATTACAAACTGTCCATAACGAAAATATAATAACATGTCTTCAAAGGTGCGTGCACATTATGTTGGTGTTCTTACTCAAGAAAGAAAAGTCCGTCGGTAGCAGCCTCGCTCCCAATCGCTTAAATAATTTGGCGACCTTGTACCAGCCTAAGTACTGCCCCCGTTAATTATTATAATAAAGGCGTGTGTTGAGTTGACATCTCACCGTCAAAGAAACTATCGGCAAGTCAAGGTCGATCGTGTTGATATTAATATCATTATCCTCTCGACCGTCTTATGATAGTTTCACACGAGGGCAGAAAATTAAAAATGAATGTACACGCAGATAGAACAATGCTATTTTAACAGTACCGAAGAGCTTTCCGCCCTCGCGTGAAATTTACAACTTTAGGACCTTCGAATTGCATTCATGCAAATAACAGAATTAATAAATTCTTTAACTGTTACAAATTTTGATTTATAAATCAAAACTCCTTCGTCCTCCGGAAAGCGTGTGCACAATTAACTGACACGACTGGAGCAAGGTCTTCTGTTGACATTTAAAAATTTGTCAATTTTCACTTGCAACCATTTTAATGAGAGGTTAGCCAAAAGTAAGTAATCAATTTTGATTTCAGTGAATATAGTTGCTATATACGCACTTAAGTAAATACTTCGATTTTATTCGTATTTAGTAACAGTAACATTAATTGACTTCGCAGTCACATTGAAATCTCGCAATCGTTTATCAAATCGTGAATTCAAGTGAAATTCAGTCATTATAATACATACTTGGAAAACCGTCTGTGTTTTCAAGCTATCTATATGACTTGTTTATGAAATACATTTTTTATAACATGAATAACTTTAATTTTTATCTTCTCGGAACTTTGCGGTTTGTCCTTGCGCGTTCTAGGTATTTCTTCCCGTTCGATTTGATGCTAAGTTTGACAGCAGGAATGCCGCACAAGGGCGTCGGTCGTGGCCGGTCGCGACACGGCTCGTGACTTCGGCCCACCGATGTGGCCACTCGAACGTGAACTGTCAAATACTTTAAACCAGCTCCATTCTCCTCAGGCGATTACAAACAAAAGGGGACATGGGAGGTCGGAGAAAATTGGTCGATATAATACTCTCTGCTGTCGTCTCAATGCCATCTCAAACACGAAGATCTTAATTCTTTTTGCGCCTACTTAATAATTATTAATTGTTCTTGGTTTACATTTGAATGTGTCCGTCCATGTGTATTAATGTCGTTAGGATGCCGATTAGAGATAAGTTTGACAACAAAAAATGCAACTAAATAATGAACCTTTTCATTTGCATAAATATCTTTTTCACGACAATTACTATTTTTTTATGACTCTTTTATACAACTGATAGAAAAAAATATTTCTTTTTATATTTCCCCTTTGGACTTATTTGAGTAATTGAAAAATTAAGAGTAAATTTAACCAATCTTCAAACATTCTTAATCATTCAGCAAATCTAGATCAACTAAGGTGACCTAGTTGGATAATCGTAAGGATAAACATCTACATGTTTCTTTATTAGCAACTCGTCTAATAAATTTGGCAACAATACGCCTCACTTGTAAGCAAAGAATATGCAAATATCGATGATTGATGAGTGCTGTTGCCTAGAGGTAATAAGAACAATTACGATGTGGGTGAGTTTAATCCTTGATAAATAATAATGTTTCTGGTCAAGCAAAGGTCATACGGTTAGCTAGTTTCACATACTTTGAGCATGCGGACAACTGAAACTAAACTATCGCACAACTAGTCTCGCTTTAATTCCTATGATCTTATATGGAGGTGCGCACACTACTCGTGTTTTAGTTGTGCAACTAAACAGTTGAATTGTCTACGAAACAATAGACAATCGCACAACCGTTGTGCGATAGTTTAGTCGAAGGTATGCGCTCGCTATTTGAAATGTTTAAACACGTTTATTGCTATTGACTCGCTTTGCAAATTCACAATAATATGTACGTGAAAAGCGTAGTACTAATCAACGTGTTAAAGAAAACGAGTAAACGATAAAAAAATTAACAAAATCTAGTCAAGTTTATAATTAGTGAGAAGTTTAATTAGTTCATAACTCGTTGGTTATTCAGTATGAGTTGATTCCACAATCTAACGAGTAAAGAAAATTATCTGTCTTTGTAAAGCAAACTTCGTGCGGGGTCCTAGTTGGTGAGTATAAACATGTATGGAAATTTAAGGAATTTCGCCCAACTCATTCTATTAATGAAAATGGTCTTTGCATACGTTATCAGAAAATTTCTTGCACTGCGCATGCATATAACTACCGAGTTATCGACTGCTGAAATCGCGCTCTTATATGTAGAAGAATCTTCGTGAATGCAATTTATGCGTAAAAATCTTTTGTTTCAACATGGGAAGTTTCTCGTACGTCATGGAAATACCAAGATACATTTTTAGTTAACTAAATGCGTAAAGAAGTGCAACTAGACGTCCTTGTGTTAATGCTATTAATTTAAAATGTTTTGATTGTTGTTTTAAACAAGGATGTGGTTAAGGATACGTAGGAATTTCTAGGAATTAATTCCACCAAAGACCCTTATATCGACCTTGTGGAGAAAATAATTCGTGTCTCTAGGGTTATTAGTGGGCTGTGGTTTTTCCAAATCATTATGCAAAATGCAGTCGACCCTTTCACTTTTTACCCCGTACTTGAACTTACGTGTTACTTGTTAAAATGATACTTGGAAACCATTACACAATAAATACCCGAGAAAAACATAATAATAACCTTCATTGTACGCGTTAAAATGTGGTTAAAAAACTAATAAGCCCGCGGTACCTAATTAGTGTTATTTAAAATAATAAATATTTTTAAAAACCCATATACCGATACCGATGCCGATATCGAATGTCAATAATAAAATGATGTCCATTTTTTAGGACGACTTTGAATTAACAATTCCAAACTTTGCTAAACATGACTTTTCAATGTCAACATTAATTGCGAGGTGCATTTTCATTAGCCAGTGTCCTGTTCGCGCAAGTCGTAGCGTCTGCATGTATGAATTGTTTTCGTTAGTTGATAGTGCCGGTTTCTTTTTTTTTACCGCGCTTATATCTATCAACAGTCCCCGCAAGAAGCTTCATAACTTTACTTCGACGAACCATTTTCGTTTGTATTGTATTCATATATGAGGACTCCTGCGTGCCTCAGTAATGTTAGGAAGAAAATCGGGCAGTACTAGAACATGGACATAGACGTCCCATTCCTATCTGACAGCTGTCAATGTCATTTAGACCAAATGGAATAGCGCGCCATTCTGAGTGTTTAATTTATTAGGATAGTTACAATTATATTAATTGCGTAAAATAAACTATCCAAAATTTCGCCCTCAGAGCTTAACTGCCTCACTAATAATTTGAATATATTATTTGTTTTTGTAGATCGCATAATAAACTATATCAAAGACACCGCCTACATTCCTCACAATGTCTAAACATTTTCACTAATATTATCTGTGGCACGTAAGTTGCTTAGATGACAGGGAAGATATTCCCTCAGTTTGTCACGTCCGTGCGTTATGTTTCACTTTCCATGTCATTTACAAAGAACAACAAATATGGGTATGTCCTTGTATTTAGCAATTGTGTGTCTTAATCTAGATAAAAATAAACCCTAAGAATTATGTAACAGAAGTTACATTAAATAGAAAAAACGATCTTAAGAGTAACAAATAGCGTCTATTGAAAATCCAAGAGGTACTTCCTCTTGAACTTAGGATTGGATTATTTAGCATTTAGCACATCCCTAATACAACATATACAGTTGATATATTTTTTAAACCTACAAAGTCTTTGCCTTTTTAATATTCAGCAATAAAAACTCATACTTCTTTATATAAAACGATAACTCTTGTACGCAACAATGCAACCCCGCTTCGAATAAGGTTATGTAAGTTCATGTTAGAAGATGGCGTTAATCTTATCGATGGAACGTACACGATGTGGTGCAAGACAGATTTATGAGGAGGATAATGTCAAAGCGACATCTCTCGAGTGCGCCGTGGGCGTACGCTCTGACAATTCAACTATCTGGATGCAAGAGGAGGTGAAACCTACAGGGCTGAACAGGTTCCACTAACGGTCCGAGCTTTCTATTATCTTAACGTGTTAGCAATGTGGCGAATAACATCTTACAATGACCACAGAGCAGAGCACCTACGTGCAATGGATACTTTGGGCAATTATTTGTAAAAAGCACGCAAGAGCCTGACAATTTAGACAAAAGAGAAATCCAAAAAATTATGCTTAGTTAGCAACGCCATCTAGCGTTCTTCGGACTTGGCATCAGCCTTCAGATTATCCTCTCAAACACTGGTGTATTATTTTAAACGAGCGTAATTCATTCCATTTTCTGTGTATTCTAAATTAATTTTGCACGTTATTAATAATCTGTGGAATAAAAAAGTTTTATTCGATATAGAAGCTCAATTGAAATATCAAGATTACTATCTCTGTCTCGCAATTACCTTTCATAAGAATAAAAGAAGTTTGAAAGTATCACGAAGCCGTGTTATCTATATTACACGAATCAATAGCTAACTATAACGATCTGATATTGAATGATTGATTCCGATACATCTCAAGTTAACAGGCGACTGCCGCGGCCCGCTACCGCTGACACCTGACCTTACTTCATATAAATATTAGTCTATTAGAATAGAAGAATTAATATTAATAAATACTAGTCGAAAATATACCCTTCTCGTTCTCATTTTACATGAACATTCTTTTCTTAGAGCACAGCTTTGAATTAGCTATCGCCCAATTGTAATCACGCTTTGATTTTATGAGCTACTAGCTGTTCCCAAGCGACTTCATGCGCATAAAATTATAAAAAAAATCAATTGCAAATGTCAACATGACATGACATGATGTCAAACCATGGCAACCTTGCTTCATTGATGTTGGCAACAACTTATGGTTTCTTTCTCACATTAGGGTTTTTATCCAAAATATTTTCCCCTAAGTTTAACCGCGTGAAAATATATAGCCTAAAGCGTGACGTAAGTGTAGGCCTTTTTTTAAAAAAAGAGTTATTCGGAAATATGCTGTGATTGCTGACATCTTAGGCAACAAAGAAGTGTGGGTTTACGCTTTATTATATTACTATAGATGAGCTTACATGGGTGTGCAAACACAACTCGATTTTTACTTGTGCATCTAAACAGTTAAATTTGCTGCGATACATTCGACAACCGTACAAGAGTTTTGCGATAGTAAAGTCAAATTTCAAACTATCGTTCAAGTCGCAATAATTTTAACTTATAATTAATTTCAACTTACCTTTTGTAATAGTACGTCTGTACATAAATGAATCTTATAAGAGCGTTATACTTATTTCAACGGATTTAACCAATTATAATTAATATAAAGATTTATCGCCTTGATTTATTTAATGAAACTACCCACTTTGTGCATTCGAATAAAGAATTATATCTAATCGTGTATATGTATTGGAAATCCGGTTCAATATTTATTATAACATCTATAAGAATGTCAGATTGTTAAATAAATTGCAAACGCATGTATGTTAATGGTAATACGTTAAAACCTTCGGATACCGATCTTATCTACACAAATTGAACTTAAGAGAGATGTTTATTTTTTTTTTCTATTACTTATTAATTTGATTTCAAAAGTACGCCGGAAATCAGAAATTATTTATAGTTGTGTCCGAGGTATTACATTCGCTGAAATTATGATGGTCTTATTCTTTGATTTAAAATATATCAGTAAAGACATTTTTTGATCGCGCTTGTCGATTGTTTTCAAATTACTTATTTGTGTTCTAAAGGAAAGGATGTTATTAATTAACTAGCTGTTGCTCCCGACTTCGCCTGTGCGAATTTGAAAAAAAAAAAACATTGCCCATGTTACTCACAGATAGCGTATCTTTTCAATATCTATCTATTTGATGATTTTTGAAGTAATCCAGTAGTTTTTAAGTTCCTTCATACAAAAATCCAAAAATACAAATCTTTCCTCTTTATAATATTTGTATAGATATTTATTTGATGATAAGTCTCAGCTTATAATTGTAATCACACAATTGGTACAGTAATAAACCTTCAGTAATTCAGCAGATGGTATCAGAATCACAGATTATACATAAAATAGCTTTTAAGCCAGCATTGTTAACACTAATTGCAGCACCCGGCGATGCCCGCCCCGTAGCCGCCGGCCATTCCATTGTAACTTTATTACAAGCCACTGGGAAGTAGCTATAATGGATAATAATTTTCATTATCTTATAGAAACAGAGTTACCTGTATTCAAGGGCTTTTGGATAAATGAAGTACGTCATAGTCAATAGTACCGACCTAATCTACCTGGTATCTAGTTAGTAAATTAAGAAAATAATCAAATTAAACTTTAAACATTGGTTATTATAGCTTATATTTGCTTACTCATTATTTCAATTTTCATTTGTTGTTTAAATTGATAATTATGAAAGTGTTAAAATTTTCGTAAATCAACTTTGAGGAATTAAATATTTTAAAATTATTAATCTAATAATTAATGTATTTATTTTTTATTTAATTGTTTTTTTTTCTTGTTTAAAATTACAGACACAAAAATACTGAACAGATAACGATCAAAACCTCATTATTTTTCCATACGAATTTTATGAATTCGAATTCCGAAAACACGCCAAGAGGCAAAAGAACAAGTGTGATATAACAGTAAGTTAAAAATAGTGTACAAAGGATAATATTCCCTACCACATATGGGATAATGAAGAAATGATCATTCGATCAACGAATATGGTTCTGAGGTATTCACAGTGCTGTTTAATTCGGTTTTATGTAAATTTTTAAAACGCTTCAATTTTCTGTGAAATGTCTTAATTGGCTTCAAGATATTTTGATAAGTTGTGTAAACAAAATTATCATTTAATTTCTGAACAGATTGCAGGTTGGTATACGTAAACTAATGATACGATTTTACAGTTTGGTCATCATCATCATCTCCCCTACCTTATCCTTCTTCCGTAGGGTCGGCGCACGGAGTTTTCGTCATCCAAATAACTCTATCATCAGTCATCTCAGTCATCACTCCCTTCTTGGTCTTATCACCTTTCACGCACTCCATCATTTACGAAAACCTTTACAAAAGATATGATCATCCTACTCATTATTTAAAAAAAAGAGAGACAAGTTAAAAGACACTTTAAACTTAAATTAATTCTTTAGTTCAAAATAGAATATGAATAAATGTTACGTCACCTTCTATCCTCTCCGTGCGTCCATTCATAATGAAAACACATCAAGGACTCAGAAACTTTTCAATAAAGTTAAATAGAATTAAACATGTTAGTAATCCAAACACAGGAACACAAGATCCACTGAACTAAACATATTTAAACAGCTGATGCAATAATCTTTCTAATAAGGGCCTAGTTCCACTTAGCGGCGAGTCGCGCGACAACAGACAGTATCTGTACAGCAGTCGCGTTCGCACCAGTGAAATGGCGTTGGCACACAATAATAAATTATTGTAATTACTGTTTAGTCCAAGACTATGAAATTGGTGTCAAAACGGAGCTCTAGGGTAGAATCGCAGTCACCTGAAATGTTTAAGTGCCGAGAGTTCGGGTGTGTTCTTTAGAGATCCAGGAATCATAGTCTGTGTCACTTAAGGATGTCAACGAGGGTTTTAGTGGTTCAAATCCCACGTAACCGAGCCTTCCCGAAAGGCAGGACATCTTTGAAAGATTTACCTCTGACACAAAAAAGAAGGTGGGAAAACGCATTCAGTTTCTTAGTGGAAATAAATTTTAGGGTTGAGCATATCAAGATGTGTCAGAATTGCAGTGCCCAGTTTTGCAGAGTCATTTGCTTTGAGATCGCAATTGCGCTGATTGTGCCCACATTTAGCTATTTGTGGCTAATAGAAGTGAATTGTATTTATTTGATCAGTGCTCATGCAATACTGTGACGTCTTTTATTAAGACATCTTGTTAAGTGCCGCATGAGTTTTCAATTTGTGACGTTAGTAGGTTAGTAAATAACATTAAGATTATATTAAATTTACTAAAGGCCGGTTTCCCAGCTAAATTTAACGTGTGTTTAGTTGGATAACTTCATGAAATGCGTTTCTGAACTAACTTGAATTTTGCTCAGTTGAAACTTATGATAACCTAGTACTACTTATTGAATCAATAGGTAATGACGAAATAAACGGAGACTTCAGAAACCCAAGATAATTTTCATATGAATAGACTTTAATACGTTAATGCATTTAGATTTATTTAATTGCTTAAGGTCAATAAACGAAAAGGGTAATAAGAGGATATAAGAGGAGGTTTTCTATTGGACTATACTTCTTTCATTGTTTAATCCATATTTTAAAACTGAAATAACCCAACGGTATATACTGTCTCATCATAAACTATAGACAAAAGCTTAGAAATAATTCATATTTTTTTTTAATAATTCCATCAAAATAATAGATATACTTAATCTGTCGACAGCCTGAGTATACTTCAAAGGATATCAACGCGTTTCAAAGTGTGCTAAAATATTATTATCAACATTATAACGCTGCTAAGCTATGAAGATAAAATCAGTTTAATAATACTGGAGGACTTGTCGACCCCATTCGACTGAACTGCAGCCGATATCATAATTCACGAGAGTCCAAGGTGAACAAATGTACCGTGATTATGTCTAAAAGACATGTTGCTTACAACCGTGCAAGATAAAAAAAATCATCAAGAAAGCAAATGCATATTAACTTATTAATTAAATTAGGACAGTCCGACAATTAAGATAAAATAGGTGTGAGAGACATTACCAATGAAATACGATACTATAAAATGTAATTAATGATTATGTACCTCTTATTTCATATCAAATCACGCTCAAAAATATTCGGCTCCTCTCCTTATTAACTAAGTACATTCTCAAACAATCAGATCTTTATGAAAACTTATGAAATCCACTAACAAAAACGGTTATTCATACAATAATCAACAAAGGTAACGCCTTACTAAATCGTGTACGCAGCGCGTGCGTAAGACATTCCTGACGCAACATCGCAAGCTACTTTATAAATACAGTTCGAAACAATCAATTTAAAAATATTGTTAACCATTCAGATAACGATTGTATACCTTCAAGGTTACAAGACTACAACTAAAGTAATTGCAACGCTTACGAAACTGATCGCGGCTTTTGTCTTCGAATTTGTGACATCTCTTTTGGAAACATCGGATTCCGAGGCTATTGATATTTCATAATGGATCGAGTCGTAATCGATTGTCTCGCTGAATGAACATCGAGCGCCGGAACAAACGATTCAATCGATACCTCTATAGTATTTTGTAACTTTCGCGTGGACCTTTGTCGTTCTTGTAATTTGATTATAGAAAGAAATAAACAAAAAAAAGTACCACACAGACTTAAATATATTCAGACCTTCTATAATTTAAAATCATAATCTTTTTTTAAACACAACGAATAAGTAGCTCTTTAACGGTATGGCTCGGCCTAGAAGCGACAAGCACTTATATTTTCATAGATAAGTGCACAGATAAAGTAATACTGCGTTAAAATGTCCATCATCGTTGAAGGTCGGTTCTGAAGCCTAGTGTATGCCGGTAGCTTTTTAAAAAGTGTATTAGTGGGCGATGATCCATTGTTACAGCTATAAATGTCAACGGCGCATTAGTTATCGGACCCTAATGTGTCTTTGGCAACAATATTATCAATAAATTGTGTACTCTGTGGCGCTGAGCTACACCTAATTGTCCTGCTGCTATATTTGCCTAGAAGTGACAATGTTATACCACAAAAAGTGTTTACTATTAACTAATTGTCAACGGCTACAAAGACAACCTAAATATAAATTAATTATATTAGTAATGCGTTTATATCCAACATTATTCTTAAATACGAATAAAGTATGTCAAATGAAAAGTTGAAAATGCTTTACTGTTTTACAAAATTTTACAACAAAGTATTTATTCTTTATTGCCTAAATATAATTTACTAAAATAGTTTCAAAATTATGAAAATTTTGTTAACCGCGAGCATTACAATTCACCTGTTCAACTATTATGTGACATAACAATAATTATGTTTCAGCGTATTTTTTGTAAGACGAATGATACGGCATGAAATTGCTTACCGCATCTATGTGCTCTATTTCCTTGGTAAAGTTGTGTAAGCACAACGTGATCCTGCGCAGAATAACTGAATCGAATCTATTGCGTATAATAATTCAATGCTAGAATTGCGGTCATACTGATATTTTTTGTCAAATATTTTGAGGTTACAAACAAGAAATATAATTTTTGTTACAAAAGCTTTAAAAACGATGATTTTCTATCATAGAAATTATGATTTCTTGCTCACAATGTGAATAACAGTTTTTCTGATATAACATCTATGTGTCGGTAAATATGTGCTTGGATAGACAGCCACTGCCTCATTACAATGTAAATATTAACTTAACTTAACATTAAGGAGTTTTTAATTCATTAAATAACCCAGTGGCGCCAGTCTAATGGTATAGGGCAAACTCGATAAAACATGAGATCGTAAATTCAATCCAAACATTTATTGTCTTAAAACGTATTCTAGCAAATGCGCTATTTTCTTCAGAATAGCCTAAAACTTATTTATATTTTATCATGTTTTAAAACATTAAAAAAAACATGCTTTAAAAATAAGACTTGACAAAAAACACTACGTTATTTTGGTTGTTGAAAACTTCTGTAAAAATGTTGTTTGATTATGCTAGATTTTACTTAGAAAAGTCCCTTTATTTTTATTTAAATTCATAACAAATTAATATTTGAAATACGGCATATGAACAATAA
The DNA here is from genome assembly GCF_000836215.1 of Papilio polytes. Lineage (NCBI taxonomy): Eukaryota > Metazoa > Arthropoda > Insecta > Lepidoptera > Papilionidae > Papilio > Papilio polytes. The sequence goes on along the minus strand of NW_013525013.1, from coordinate 3,065,758 downwards.
CTTATTTCCATTCAACAATGATTGTTTAAATTTAAATGCATCGCCGGCAATAACTCTGTTCAAATATTCCGCCAGCGGTCCGTAAATTTGTCAAAGCACGGCGTCCGCTTACTTGGACCGCTGTAGTCCTCTACAGAAGGCTTAATAAAGTATCGGAGCAGATGTAAATGGAACAGCGAGCACGACCCGAGGCTAGGGCGGGGTCCGGACAACACTTTCATATTATTACGGCTGCATAGCACGCACACAGGCGCACGCGCACGATCTGACCGCGCACCGCACACCGTTGGACCGCGCACGCGATACGACCACTTTCAATGATTCGTTAGCGAAATCATTAGGAGATGTAATGTTGGCGCATTGTACTATGTGTTTATAGTTATTCAAATGATTTATTTTTATTGATAGTTTTTGCCTTGCCACGAGACATAAAATAATGATGGCTGATGACTGTACGCATAAGTCTAGTAATTATTATACATTATTGTGAAGGTGAACTTAAACGCGCGTAATTTGAACGTATAGTCTGACAAATTTCTCTGGCCCGGGAGAGACGTTACAGTCGCAATACTGTTACTGTTTGTTACTGTTATAGAAAATTACACATATACATTATTATGAAAAGTCAGCTACAATACCAAAAGCATCTTTCATTGGATATCGACAGGAGCGGCGCTAGTGAGCTGTTTATTTAGTGTCCTTTATGCCCACCGGGTCGGAAAAGTTTTTCCACCTGTACACTATACGTTAATGGAAACCGTATCGAGAAAATGAGTTATCAAGTGGATATGTTTTACGCATTCATCATTCGAAATCCGGGCAACGGCAGTTGTGTGTGGACAAGTTAGGACGTATCTGTACTTTACCGTAGCGAATGACTGATGTCCCTTGCTGTAAAACGGATCACCGTGTATATTGTGGCGTGGACTATAAATCAATAAAATTATTAGCATAGGCATAAAGCCTACTATTCATCTACATATCTACATCGATCATGTCAATCGTACATTAAATAGTACAACGTTAGGTGTACTGTGTAGCAAAATTAATGTACTATTAAAAACTTGTCAGCTTTTGTCATGAATATTGCGACAATTTTCAAGTCAGGTTACAGAGGCGCTGCTATCGCTGTTAGGGCTGTCAGAACACATAAAACTTAGGCATTGGAAATGAACAGATACATTACAACGAGCATCTCTCATGTAAACTGTCATAAATGAGTTTGAATATGCCTACCGAGTCAGATATCCTTGTTGATCTATACAGATTTTTTTCTTCAAATTTCAAAACCATTTTACTGGTTCAATACAACCTGAGAATCGATCGTTTATGATTGATTGCAAACTTTTACTTTTATATGGCAATAACAAATATCAATAAAATAATAAATTTATTACATTGACTATTTTTTTTCTCAAAATTAAGCAATGAAAGCTTTCATGACCCCAATAAAATGCATAAAAAAATAAAGCAGTTTTTAGGTTTTATAGCCGAAATTACATGGTTTTAAAGTTTTACCGTTTCATAATTAATATTACCGTTATCGTAATTTTATTATTACAAAAATATTCTCGGATTGCTTAATCAAGCGAACATTATTGTACGATGGGTCACGTACATTTTGAACACCGGTATGATTTTGGATTTCATTCGGTCAACAATTGGCATAACCGCAGAGACCACCCATATTTTGGAAGAGAAATATCCAAGAATTATTATGCTATAATAAATATATCTACTACATGGAAGCCTTTTTTTTTAACAATTTTGAGGATATTCTGATTAGCAAATTCTAGAAAGTTTGAAATAAATCATCACAAACACTAAAACGACCGGTACAAACAGACAGGCTACGTGATATTTTGTACCTTCCATTTTCCCCATTTTACCACTGAATCTACTAAACTAACTAAAAAACTATCAATATCAACAGGCGATTTAAAGCCGGAACGAAGTAAACAACTTTTAAGCACCTATCCATTTATACGGATCAGTTGGCGCAAACCTTTATAATAGTAGAAGACTTATTTGATTCGTTAAAGATTAGACTAAATCTGTACTTAAAAACTAACTGCCCTAATTTTTTAATTAAGACAGAAAATGTATACACAGTTTGACAAATAAATGTGAGTTTAATTTGTTTTTCCATCGTGTTTAAAAACTCTTCAGCTTTTAAATTTAAAGTGTCTCATATGACACATTACAAGGGCAGCAACCTTCAGTTAAACGGAGCTCGTCCGAGTCATCTTCAAGCAGTCCGCCCGTTCATTAAGTTCGCATGACTGTCCATCAAACAGATTATTGCAATTATTTAAATTCACACCTTCGAAACACGAAAAAGTCTCTTTTTACGTTTAATATTTCGTAAGCGCAAGGAAATGACGTCTCATTCGAAAGGTATAATTAGGGACAACCTTGGTTCAGGGTTGGACTGGATTTACGCTTCGTGCTGCGACGTTGAAGTGATAATTGTTCGACGTTTCGACATTCATTACTAAATGTTGAATCTTTATTTATTCATCGATAATTGATCTTCATGTTTACATTGTTCGTGATCATCAACTAAAATTATTAACATTGTTATATTTTTCGGCATTGCTCCTAAAAGCGTTATATTTTAAGATACCATATGTATATATATTTCTAGATCTTATGCCACATTACTATGTCCTGAGCGATTACATCGATGCGATTAATTACGAGTGATATTAATAAAATAGACAATAAATGTACAGAACAACAAATTATACATGTAACGCAACGCATACAGGTAGCATATAAACTATTCAAGATTCAACAAAAAGCGTGTTTATTACATTTTTATATTGGTAATTTATTGCAAACTATCTGGAAGTTATTTGAAGATCGTAAAGAATTAATCTCAACAACACAACAGCAACAAAATGTGAAATTAATTCTTCAAGTATAGCTTCCGCGTTAGCTCTATAAGTACGGAAAACTTACACGGTCGGAACATGGGCCGGGAATGGACGTGATGCAGTGTAACGTACCGCTATAGTCCTGCCGTTGCCTTGGGCACGCCCAGGGCACTAACCCTCGTCGCAGTCGCAATATGCACTATTATGCACCCAGAGCACCGCACACTCGCACTGATAAAAGGTGTAGGTGTAGTAGTTCGTCCAGTAGAATAGATGGCTACCCTCCCTTTCACTAACGTAATAGTGCCGTACTTATAGCCCAAGTTAAAACAATTTACGAAACTAAATAGAATATTAAACAGACTTTTGTTTATTTGTCTCTTCCTCCAGTTTTATTCGGCTTTGTCTCAGTTGTTATCTTAACTGATAAAAAAAAGTGAAAACACAGATTTAGTATTTCTATCACCTCTACTGTACATGATTATTGATTACATTGTCAAGCGGTACAAGGAGCTCTTCCTTAAAAATTTTATAACAAACATTATAAAATGTTTAATTATTCCTTTAAAATAATTATTAGATTTCATACATTCTAAGTAATATGTTACTCTGTTAATATTATAGAATGAAATATTGACTATTTATAGTTTAGGATGCTTCGCATTCCGGATAAGTTCGCACGCATTATTGTAATACTCAGTTCATTCTGTGGCTAGATGCGGAAAACCTTCTTTATTATATGAACAAATGCATATCTTCAAAGCTTCCGTACATATACCATGTTTAACAATTGTGTTCCTAATTGGGTTTGTAGGAAGTTGTCAAAGGCATTAATATCTATTAGCAATGTATCATTTTACACTCAACAAAACTAATAACGGTTAGAGATCTGGTATTAAAGTTCTGAATTTAAAATCATAAAATATGTCAAAAACCTATATAGTAAGAATTGAACAAAAGGTAACCAAGGTCGAGACCGGACTATAGATACGAGCAAGAATCCAATAAGGTATCTATCCATATATTGATAACAGATAAGGCTGTCACCGACGGGGCGGTGGCGGCGGCGGGCGGCGGCCGGTCACTAAATATCCGCCGCGTGATATACAACCAGTGCTGCGATGTCTACACTGGTTGCGAAATTAGAGCGGCCCGACGCACGCGCACTCGCGCACTCGCGCACCGCCCGCGCGTGCCCGATCCCTGCGTGAGTACTACTGATAAATTCAATTTCGAATTTGGAATTCGCACGATGTTCTAAAACCAAAATGTTTTGTTTCAGTTTTTTTTTAAAGGCTAACGTTACGTATGCCATTCAGCCAGTATTTACTAGAATCATCATTTCCATATTTATTAAAAAAATGTGATTATGTATGAATAAAAAGTTTATGTAATCAGAGCAATTCACACATCATATTTTAGTCACTAAAAAAATTGCAGATTTTTCTGGTAATTAACAGTAAGATAAAGTAGTAAGGATTGGGGTCAAGTTATCTGGGACCTTTCGCCTTGCATTAAGATAAGTTATTTTAAACGTCCTGTCGGTCAGAGGCGTTGGACGAAATATTCTTATTTATTTTTTCCACCAGCGCATAAATGAGAAAAGTAAAAAAAAAAAGTACACACTGAGCTTTGAGTTTTAAGTCACCGCTATACAAATGAGTTCATTTATTTCTTACAACGTTGCAGACCCTTAGTGGAGATTTCTTAACTAGATGTACACTCAGGTATCCTTGACTATTATAAATTATTTTCTGGTGTAATTTTCCCTACTGTTCAGTTAGTTCATGATACATTATTGTTAAATGTTACTTCTAATTTAAGACTGTGTGTATTGGAACGGAATTCGGTAATTCGAATCGTCGCCAGTTGTCGGACACGAAGTTCGTGTCTATGTCGCGTTTGCGAGGGCTAAGGCGAGTCTAATGTCAAATGTAAGTTTATTGTTAGCTCAGTAATAAACAATTAAACACGCCCTGGCTAAATTGAATGCTACAGTTTGTTGCTTGAATTTAACTGTTGCTTTGCTTGTTTATCAACTTATCTTTGGTGTAAAATCTGACCGTTGTATGTTGTTATAACATTTATATTATGATGGTTTGGTATACCTACCTTTATACACGTACCATAAATACCATGTATTCAATTTTCTTTTTAAATTGTAATAACTACTTTAATTATTTTTTATTTTATCCGAGAATATTAGTATGAACAAACTAGTCCTAACAAAATGACTTATTGTAATCAAAATATTTTTTAGTACTTGACGCGTAATTAGACATCTAAATGTTAGGTTCGGAGTTTCAACAAATTGAGAATAAGCTAAAGTTAACTTTGAATACAACATTATTTCTAAGTGAAACATTTAATAGGCCTAACTAAATGTCCATTTGTAACCTCTCATTAGGTTAACCATTACCTTACCTCGGACATAAGGTACGTCGAGCAACGTCAAAGATAAATGGCCATGTGCACAAATTAAACACCCACAATATTGATCGATCGGCCTCTTCATTTTTGTGCCGGACACGCTTATTAATCATGCACTCGGTAATCTTGTGAAATTTATTACCTCTAAGCGAATCTGCCCGTAGATTTATCAACGAAATGTGTGGGCTATCTTCATTCAATATTCAAATTAACTGGGAGCGATAAGTGTTCCGATACCCATTTCTCAACTCTAGATAGTTAATGTACTCGTAGGTAATGTTTAAAATTTAATGGAATTGTTACAGTGATCGGAGTGTTAGAGCTGGTTATGGTACAAAACTATTGTTACCTAATTATTTTAATCTATCCTAGAATGTCATTTCGTGAACTTTCAGTTGATTTAAATCCTACACTAGCATGATTAGATTCAAAAACAATATATGTTTTATACCCGAATGTTAGATTTGTTGCATAATATAAAAAAAAGAAATTGACGAGAAGAACAAATCTACCCCTTCCAGTATAATTATACGTTCTTGTCCACTTAATAAAGATGACGGACCACCGACAAGTAGCCTACGCGTATTAATTACGCAGTATAGGCACAAAATCGATACACGTCCGGCTTTCTAATTTAATTTGGAGCATTGAGTATTACGGCAAGGCGACGGAAGACTCGATAAGCGTTTATACGGATCAGTTGCGCTAGCTCGCGTGATCGAGTACTCCTGATGCTAGCCACAAACGATAGCAGCGCCTTACGCGGAAATTAGCAATCGTGAGAACGTCACCGAACACAATGAATAAATAAAATTCGAACAACGAATTAATTATGAAAAGTTCAAAAATAAAATGTTTTATTTATCTGTACATCCCATTTTTGATAACAAAGATTGAAGTACGGTCTATTCAAAATCTTTAAATATTTATTTTATTCACCCCAAGACACCTTGCATTCAATAAGGATAGACGTTAATAATTTTTTAGTTTCCCCTATTTGATACTAGATGGCGCTGCGCTGTTAAAATTCGTGCTATTGTTTGTCGCTAACTCTACGCATACTTTCCATGAACATCAATTCTCGTGGACTCTTCTATAATGAGGTCGTGGTATTTCACTATTTATTTTTGGTTCGACAGTACACTCCAACGTAGTGTTACTGTCACGGATTACTGAACATATTTACTAGTTTATTGGTGAATTGATGAATGTGTTTCGTTCGAGTCGAGATTTATTTAACTTAAACTTATGTCAATGCCTTTGTATTCATGTAAGAAAAATTTTCAAAATAGTCAAATTTTTATTAATTTGTGTTCGCTAGGGGATGATGATCGAAATTCCAATATAGAATTTTAAAGCTTCTTAGTCTCAGATGACAAAGACGGAAGTCGATTGTAAAATCTTCTGTTTATCTTAAAGAAAAACAGAATATTTTATCTTAAAAAAATGTTATTTTTCTCTTGTTTATCCGATTTTTAGTTTATGTCCATTATATAATTTACACTTACGTGATGTATTCAGTAAATTATTAACGAACATTTTTTGATAATTTGATAGAAAAATTATAGATGGCCCCTTAGACAAAGTGAGTTTCGATTAGCGGTATCGCTAGTAGAAGTACAATCGACAAAATGTATCGCAATGAATTCGTGACATGCAGGTGATTTATCGAATGAAATTGTCACTTCCATACATTTTTGACTTTCCGATCAGCGATAGCGATAATCGAGTGTTACTTTGTAAAGGGTCTGTAGGTGGTATGACATAAAGAAATTCAGACATGGTTTGCAATTTTAGCTTGGTTACAAGTCTCTACGCACATATATTTCTCTATTAATAAAAAACCTTTTTGTTGTACGGCAGTGCATCCATATTGCAGGCAGCAATAAAGTTAGTACATCGCCGCTGGCCGGTAGCGGGGTGGCCTGCCTCGATTCATGCATAAATATCAAAAACAATAACTACATATTTTTTTACACTTATTGACTTTTCTTTTATTGTAATTTCTAGACTTAAAGTTTGTATCTTGGATGTAAATATTTTAATGCTAAACTTTATTTAAAAAAAATGCTTTATTGTTAAATTTTTTTATTAATGTTATTTATTTTTTAATTAATTATTGTGTATTTGTACCTCTTACATTTGGTCAATTTTTTTTTGTTCCAATTATCTAAAATAAAGAGCTAACATAGAATTATTTAGTCTTGAAAGTAACGAAAATCCACAATTTCTGTTGTATCTGAAAACACAAGCAAAACATCCGAACATTACAGTCGCGGCGATCTAAATATTATATCGGTAAGATAAAGCGATAGGTGCTATAATTCCATTGTTGATCGTGTATCCATTTACCATAACAGTGGATGTGGTAGCATCCGATATGGTCAGAGCCATCTGATAGCCAACAACGGCAGCGGTTGCACTCGCAAGCTATCACAACCATTATCTATGTAAGCATTCTTTCATAAAATCCATGTTACAAACTGATTCAACATGAAACAAAACACAATCTTCATTTTATTTTTAAAGTATTAAAAAATTTTGAGCCTTTAAATACTGTCTATATTAGTTTTTTAGCAAAGCCGCAAGCGATTCTACGGATGACTGGATGGATGTTTGTTACTACGTGTAGCCAGAACGGATCAAAGGATCTCGCTGAAATTTGACACAGACATAGAACATAGTCTGGAAAAACATACAAGCTACTATGTTTTTTTTTTAAATTCACTTCACGAGTCACGAGCAACAGCTAGTCTAAACGGTTGAACGGATTTCGATAAAATTTGACATAAATGTAGAAAATAGTCTGGAACAACATATGAGCTACTTGTTAAGATTTTTTATTCCGCACGAGCTGTCACTGGCGACAACTAGTCTTTAAAAAAAGTTAAGATATTTACTAAATTAACTACAGTTAAACCTCTTAAGGTTTTTAAAATATGTTAGCTGATACTTTAAAATAAACGGCACAAAATATTGAAACTTTAAAAATATAGCTATCATTCGGCAAAGACATTTTGATTTAATTCTCCACTAAGAGCGCGTTTCCATTTAAATTATTTACAAAAATAGCAACAAATGTGAACCCTTGCTTGAGATTTACGGCCTCATTACCAATAATTGAGACTCCGGTCTTATAATTGGGTGGCGTAAGGCAATTGAACCTTTGCAACTAAAAGTTTCTGTAAAATAAATGATTTCAGGACATTTAAGTTTAAACGCTTGTGTCTTATAATAAAGTGAGGTAAATATAAGATAATGAACGTTTTACCCTAAGTGGGTAATTGGATTGCAAAATGGTAGCATGCTCACGTTTAAATGAATGAAATACATCATTGATTGATAGCATTTATGTGTTCCCAGCCTTAATTCGACAAAAAAGACTCTAAATTTTACAAAATTATGATTTTCCTAAAAATAAAAAGATCCATTCCGAAATTCAAGTTAGGATTACACATTTTCTTTCGGTCTACCACTAAACAGAAGGATTTACTAAAACCACTTGATTGTAGAAACGAAATACTTGTGCTTACAAGTAGACAAACGGGGACAAGGAGTGCGGGCGCACACTTTTGACTGAACTATCGTACAACTGTTGTGCGATTGTGGATCGTTGATTGTTTCGCAGAAAATTCAACTGTTTAGTTGCACAACTAAAAACCGACTAGTGTGCGCATCCCTTACAAGCTCATGAGAATCAAAGCACGACTAAACAGTTGTGTGATAGTTTAGGTGCGCGCCCTCTAACCCTCTATGATACTATAAGTTGGTTTATTTTACACTCTTAAATAAGCTGTGATTAACATTATTTAAACTCAACAATATTATACAGTTCAAATGTCGTGTTTATTTCAATCATCATCTCCCCTGCCTTATCCTACTCCCGTAGGGTAGGCGCACCGGGTTTTCGTCCTCCAAAGCGCTCTATCATCCGTCATCTCAGTAATCACTCCCTTCTTGATCATGTCACCTTTCACGCAATCCATTCATTTCTTTCTAGGTCTACCTCTACCGATATACCCCTCCACATTCATAACTAACGTCCTTCTTGTTACATGCGATTCAACCCTTCTCATAACATGCCCATACCACTCTAACCTTTTACTCCTTATTTTCTCAACAAATATTAGTCGTGTTTATTTCAATAGAAACATAAATAGGTACAGAAATACATATCTCCAGACAGAGTCATCCGCGTTGTATGTTAATTCGCTTAGTGTTCCTTAATCTGCAATGTGCTTTGTAATTGCGTTCGAGAAACTACGCACTCATTTGCGTATATTAACGATATCATCTTCATATTAACTTCATTAATATTTATTAGGCAGCATTTGTAATGTGAATCTGTTACGATGCTTATTTCATTTGGAAAATGTTTGCTAAGAAGGATAAATCTTACTTCTTATCATAATAATATTGTAAATGCGCAAGTTTAGATGGATGGATGGATAAAAATTCTATAAAAAGTCCTATACTTACGACACACTTTAGACTACATATTTGGATGCTATTACATTCAGGGGTATAAATAAATTGTAAAAAACATTCATGTGGGAAAGGGACCATACACTTCAAGCTGCCAACATTAAGGAAGCAAGGTTTTTATGGTAACGGTAATTTAGACATTTGCAATTGAGAATGTAATGTAAACAATGCAGTAAAGTTTTTTTAATTCAAATGGATGAAGCCGCATGGGAACAGCTAGTATAAGATTATATTACAATGTTACGCTCGTGATTCTTAACTTCACCGTGGCGGCTAAACCTAATAAAAATATTACAATAACTGGAAGAAGCAATGACGATCGAAGAAAGATGGATGTATTTTGTAAAAGGGGATACGGGTAAGCAGGTAGTGAATTCCGATGTGGCGATCCACCATAGATAAAAGGGCAGGTTGATGAAATCTAGTACAATCAATTAGCAATGTTTACGAACATAACAAACGAAAACTTCACAAATTTAAAGTTATCTTTAAAAGGGCTAGTTAGTGGATGGTGGCCTCATATTTTACTTTGGGTAAAACGACATAATTTTTTTTCAACAGAATATTGTTTGCCGATTTTCTTAGGTTTAATTAATTGTAAGCATATGATATAAATAAAATTTGGAGTAGACAAAATTTGTACGGAAACATCATCTATTCGCTAGACTTGCAAGCATACACTACAAGAGTTTCTCAACCGCATACTGCACAAGATATGGCGCAGTAAAATTAACTGCTGCATAAGGATCTACAATACGTTTAAGTCAGCAATGTACACAGGCGTATGGTGAGGGATTTATCAAAGCCGGGAGCCGTGAGGAGTTTCCGCATTATTTATATGAAGCTGGACAAACAGATGTGCGCCGCGGGACGTCCCCGCAATGCCCACGCGCCGACAGCGCTGCACTTTAAGACTACATTTTGATTTACTTCACTACTTTCCTTGTATTGTGTAAAGGATATTATTTGTCTGTCAACTTTCGCTTTGTATAACATTGTTTTGCAGTTTCTGTAATTAATTAATCTTATGATTTACGCGTCCTTTATATGTAAAACAAATTCTTACCATAGCTAATTTGACACCTTTGATTTGTTATGTCACTTTCTTCATTACCGACAGCGTCGTGTCTTCATTCGAGGCAAATAAATTATTTATATATGTTCTCTTAAACACAGTGTAAATAGTTACATCACCGAACATTTAACACTTACGTTTATTTATAGTGCTCGTTACAAGAACTTTGTACACTGCAAATGGTCAAGTCAGCGAATAAGCAATTACGCGGTACGCACCTTTGTCCCGGGAAGGGACATCTGTCGCATTCCTCCGATCTAGGAAGTGGGTACTCTCACAACAATACAATAAAGTACACGCCTCTGCTTAAGGAACGCCTGACTTGATATATTATTACTTATTAAGCTAGTTTCAATTAAGTTTAACGGAGTTATTTAGCGTAAACATTTGCTTTGGAATTGGCGTATAAGTGGCGTTATTTGTTTTAATTATATTTACACGTTCATACCTGACATATTTAGGTCCTTCTGTATTAGATGAAATGTCTTTTTGTAGAAAGAAATATTTCTTTCACGTTGCCATCTTTCTTTCAACTGTTAGTAATATCTAAGAAAGGTAATATAAACATTTGTTTATTGTTTCCGTATTAAAATTTAGAACTCTTAATTAACATACATGAACAAAATGCCAACGGTACACAATCAAGACAAGTAGAATATGTTTATTAGAGTGAACTCGAAGGCGAATATGGTGGTTCCATCGCCGGCAAGCTCTATTGAGATGTTACATTAGGAGTTGGCCCCACTGACATGCGTACAGAGTCAGCACACCTTTTGCAGCACGAGTCATGTAACCGCGTTTGAATAGACCGAGGTGATGTTCAGCTCGAACAAAGCTCGCCAACGTCTGGGGTGTGTAGGAATAATAGCTTCCGATCGTATCGCCTCTAAATGTTAAGTACGTACGCAACGACAATAAATTATTTCTGTAAAGTGGGCATTGCATAAACTGAGGTTTGGAATCGTTTGTATTGCGACGACTTGGATTCTTGTAGATGGAATTCAATCTAGTACTCGTTTCAAAAGTAACCGAGGACTACGCCTTTCGACTTTGTTGCTGAGTGTTCAAATTTATAGGTCAAGAATCGCCAGCCTAGGTACGGTACCACAATTGAATGACAATAATAAATCTGTGCATTATAGTATAGTAAGCGAAGTTTAAGTTAGTATCCATTTGATAGTTACTGGAGCCCTTAGTGTACGTTTTTGATAGTAATTTTTGACCTAAGTTATCATTAAGTCGGTAAGTATAATATTTAAAGCAATTAAATCATATAAAGAACTCTAATAATCATTTAAATATTGCGTTTAAATTAACAATGTGAAACTAAAGAAACTCAATTGTTAATGCTTGTTGTTTTTAAATCGTCATACGCATTGTCAATGTTATAAAGTAATATAAGGTAGTGACATAAAAATGTAACCTTTAGTTGAAAAAGTTATTAAGTTGATAATAATGCGAACATTAAAAGAATATTAGCACTAATTGACATATCGTTTAATCTACGCATTGCAATACCCTTGGTAACACTCCTTTGCTGAAAGTAATTCATAAAAAACTTATAACTCTATGATGAATAGCGTTGCAATTTTCTCATGATACGATACACTTGTTCTGCCATAAAAGAAAACTAACACATTACAAGCGGCTGCCCCTGCGCAACGATATGTCATACATTTCTCACGTTTTAATAAATATACGCGCCACATAATGGCTTTTAATTATAACATTAAGAAAAAGTCAACGAGACATTGACATTGACACTGCGAATTTATTTAAAATTTTTAGAAAATGATATAAATTAATGTTTTTGGTTCAAAAAGTGAAATAGTTAAACGAAAAATGGTCT